>NC_081413.1:353793703-354396953 GCF_030272615.1 Cryptomeria japonica
TGCGATAATATTACAAAGGTTGACGTGAAGGTACCAAATACACTGAGAATCGCATGGGGCCACTGGGCAGAATAAATGTGGGCACTGGAAGAACCTGAGAAGAGTCAACTTGGTATTTGTGTGTTGCTAGTACGAGAATCGTCAAATTAACAATTCTGAGCCGCTTCTCCTTATCTGGGCATTGCCTTGCATAAGATTATTGATGTGTTTACTGGAGGTTGTTTCCTAGTACTTTGTTGTTTGAATTCATGAGTTTAATGTTATATGTTGAGGCAAGCTGAATCATATCTGCTGTAGAATAATATTGTGATCATTCAGATTTGTATTTATATAACTTAGCTAGCACTTTGTGTAAGTCTATAACTGCACTATCAGCAAAGTGTTTGACTAAATGTTGGAGTTGAAAGCAAGAAATAGTGTTGTAATCAGTTGTGTTCTTCGAGGAGTTTGAGTGCAAGTGGGATTCTAATATTGGTGACATGTTTTTGGGATTTGAGCTTTTTGGAGTATAATTGGTGACAGTTGGAACATAGTAATCTACAGTAGCAATACAGTGCCCAGGGAGCTTATTTTTATTATTGACATTTCTCTAGCAACTCAGTTTGAGGGGGTGCTCTTACAATGGGATCAGTTGAAGCAAAGGTATACGACTTATTTTAGGTAAAGCTGAGTTGATTGAAAAGTAAAACAAATTGGGCAAGATTCGATACAGTTTTATCAGCTTGTTGAGAGAAAATTCAGAGTTTTTCTAGATTAAATTTTGGCTTCAATGTTAGCAAAGGCTTTAAGTGATGCTGGTATCAAACTCAGTACACAAACTAAATCAGGAGATGTTTTCATTACTCTGAATCAATTGAAAGGATATTTAGGCTTACTGGGATAGTCACCTTCAAATATGTTGGAAAAAGTTCTTGTTCCAATATTGACTTTTCGAGTCAGCCAAAATGGTTGAGCCATTCAAATGATGATATAAGAATTATGGTTGCAACTTGTTTGAGTGAAATCATGAGGATTTTTGGCACTTCAAACTCCGTATGATGATGAGACAATGAAGGAGGCATTCCACTTCATCATAGATAGTTTTCAAGATCTTGATGATTTCAGAAATGTTCATTATTCAAGAAGAATTGCTATACTAAAAATATTTGTAGGAGTCAAAATCAGCAATCTTTTGATAGATTTGGAATTGCATGATTTGATCTATGATATGTTTTATCATTTCTTGGTCACAGCCAATGGAAGACATGACAAAGAAATTATTACAGCTATGAAGACTATTATGGTCTTGTGTATAAATGAGAGTGATGTTATATCTCAGCCCTTATCATCCATGCTAATGGCTGTTCTTAAAAATGAGTGGGTTGTCTCATCCACTACAGGTGAATTAGTCAAAGGTGTGTTCAGTTCTTGTGAGGGAAAATTGAAGCCTATTTTTGAAAATGAAGAGCAAGAAAGAGAAGATGGGAGATTCAATTCAGAGAACAAAGGGAATATCTTGCCTAATGATGGAAGCATGTCAATTCTCCAAGATGTTTCTTCTGATGGTCATACATCAATACAAGCTGAAAAATGAATACAATGAAATGGTCAAACCAGCATCTTTGATTGCACAAGAAATTGATACAAATTCAAAGAAAGTAAATGCACTTTCTGAGGATAGAAATGAAGATGTTGGTGATTCATTCTTTTATTTCAAAGACACGAGAGGCTTTTGATTTGATTTCCCAACCAAGACTACAAAGAAAAATGTGCATGAAATTATTGTTGCTTCTAATTCTTCTTCATGCAGTAAAGATGACATTGGAGGAGTTGATTCTTTTAGCAAGTCTGAATTTCCTTTGTTTGAATGTGTTTCTAATGTTTCAGATTCTCAGCTTCTTGTCGCAAAGATAAAGGAAGAGGTACCTCTGATTGGAGACAGCTCTACAGTTGACAAGAATTTTGATTTCCTCATGCAACATGACAGTAGTTCATCATCTGTGGGTGATCAAGATTGGGAAAGACATCTCTTGGTATCAGCTGAAAAAGAAGTTCAGATTTTATCTACAGTGGATGGCACACACAGGTATGTGGAAAATTTAATTCATAACATACCAAGAGATCAAAATAAGGTTAACATCTCCCTTGTTGATTTACGATCGATTAAGAACAATATGGAAGAAATCAAGGTGGCTATCTTGCATGTAATTCATGATAGAGATTTGGCTACTAAGGTTGTAGAAGAGGCCACATATTTATACAAGGAAACTCAGAAGAAGTTGAAGAATGCTTAAAGGACCCTACAAGAAACAGAAAATGAGTTTATTGCTACTAAACAATTTTGGGAGCAAAAGAATAAGGGAGTGGCCGAGGAGATCCAGGAGACGATTGAAGAGCTTGACAGCATACGTGAAACTTTTTGTTTAGACCAACATTGCCCAAAATCAGAAATTAGAAATTCAGATCAGCAAGAACAATGGTTTGAAACTTTTAATAATCCTTTGTTTGAATTTGATGATGATGTGATCCATAATAATCCATTTTTTGAAGGAGTTCCATCCAATTCTAGTGATGAAGATGAAGCTGAGCACAACAATATAGTGTTGAGACAAGATGGGAGTTGCAAGCTTTATAGTAGTAATGCAGTTGTTCCCATAGTTCTTCATAGAATTACAATCTATGATTTGCAAATGAGTAGATTTCCCTTTGATCAACAATCAAGTTTGGTTTGGTTTGATTGTGGGCAAATTAATGGTGAGATCTCACAAGTTATAATGCAGATGGTGGTGAGAACTATACCAAATACCATTCCTACAATGGTTGATTTCAATTTTGACGATGACATAAACTTCATTGAGATGTTGGCACAATATTTGTTCCCTAGTATTGAATTCAGATATTCCAATTTGGGTTATGATGATGGGCACTTCTTGGAGTCCTGGGAGTTGAGGATACATATGTTGAACACAAGATGCCACTGAGATGGGGGCTGAATCAGTGGTTTCCAAAACTTTTCCCTTTTCTATCCTATGTGTATATATCGGTTAACATATCTAACATAAGGTAGACATACCGGTTAGATGGAAAGATAGCACAAATGCAACCACACAAAAAAGGACATCTCATAACACCAGATGTACGAGGAAAACCCAAAATGGGAAAAACCTCGGTGAGAAATGCTCTTGGAGTCTACTGCTCCAATCCAGCCTCACAATGAAACAATCGGTTACAACATCTAGAGCACCAACCCAAGGAGTACCACTCCTGCTTTAGGGTACCAACCCAAGGAGCACCAACCCCTGCACCGAGCTCCAACTCAGTGATCTACAATAAACATATATCAGATACAAAAGTAATGTCCTTGTTACAAAAGAAATTTGTAACTCTCATGTATGTCTCTCCACCGGTTCTCCTTTCTCCAATTCTTTGTCGGTTCTCTGCTCGCCTTCTCACTGCTGCAACTCACTCTCTGTTGCAACCTTACCGGTTCAACCTCTTCTTCTTCTCTGCCGGTTCTGCTCTCTGCCATTTCTCTTTTCAGCAATCTTCTCTGGCTCTTCTTGGTCGGTTCAATCACGACCGGTGCACTCCTCTGTCAAACTTAATGGCAGACTACCGGTTGCCTTACTCTCGCCGGTTGAACTCTTCAGACCGGTTCTCTCTCACATAGTCTCTTCTTTGATTGACGTTGAGCACTTGGCTAATTGGCTCTCTTCACTCACCTCACTCTCTTATGTAGCAACTCCATTTACATCTTTGATTCGCACTCTTATAGCCAGACTTTCCCGCCTAAACATGAGTTCAAACATTTGCGTGCTAGGGTTTCTGCCATGCACTGAATTTGCATCCAATCTGATATCTGATTATTGTGGCACATCGTATCCGATCAAATCTCATGTCCTTGATTGATGACTTACAACTCATCAATCACCATCGCCATACTCTTTACCTTTCAACGCACGTCTTCTATCTTTAGCCGTCTGAAGCATGATTTTCGGCCTTGTGTCTGGTCAATCACGTGCATGATGCGGTTTCCTTCATCCACTTCGATCTGCTAGATTAGTCTGTCTTGCATCCCTGCTATTTCCTTGATCTCAAGCCGCAATCTTCTACCATCCTTCCTCAAGCTTCGCAGTCACCATTTAATGTTGGACCAACCGCCAACGATCTCATCGACACACCACATGGACGTGTGCATGCATGCCACTTCAACTCCACGTGGCCCCTTTGTCGGCATCCACCTTTGCTAGGTCTTCTGTGTTGGACCAGACAAGATCACCGACCAACCACACAACCAGGTTCATCTACCGGTTCACAAACCTTGCCGGTTATACCCTAACCGGTCTGTCTTCAACCTTGCACTTTGCTTCTCTTCCGATGGAACACCTAAACCGGTCAACACTCTTGCCAAACTACCTCATGCACATCTTCAACAAATGGGAACCTTCTGCATCTGCACTTTGTCAGCTTACCGGTAACCACCTTGATGACACCATGTCATCAACCTTCAACAACCTCCATCTGTCTGTATTTGTGGCAACACCTTTCTCCTTCTTCAATCCGGTTGCACTCTCTGTCTGCAACTGCTCAACCTTGCCTTCTTCATCATTTAACCAGTCCTCCTATCAACTGGTTTGTCAAAGTGACAAACATGTCCTTCCTTCTCTGTACCGGCAACTCATCATGTCTGCCCTTGCAGATCCGGTGCATATGTCTGATCACATGCACCTTAGGCAACTTAGTGTTACATTGGTTGATCCGGTGTGAGCCTTCAAACACCTGCCTTTAACTCTTCTGTCTTATCTCGGAGAACTATGATGCATTCGATGCGTAATAGGAGATAAGCTCCACTTACTGGTGGGAGTGGATCCTTGTCATCTGCATCTGGCATTGCACCAATATGGCTTCCCTGTTTGAGCATGCATATCTTTAAATAGGCACATGATCCAGTTGGGCACATTCACTGTCAGTCATCTCTTCATATGATGACTGCATCTTTATCCGATGGGAGTCTTATTGTTTCACATCCACACAGCATACCAGTGGCCTGCACATACTTCACCTCCGGTGTTGATGTGATTTTTGTAACATTCCACCTCTTCATCACAATCAACAACCCAACATCTTTCTCACTTGTTGGTTGGCAACAATGCACTGCCAACATGTCACTTACTGGTTTGTGGTCCTTATGTCTTCAACACAAGTCAACACTAACCTGTGTACCGGTGACCTACTAGGCTAGGTGACATCAAAGACATCACATCCTGTATGTATCAATGACAGTACTGCATATACATCTCCCATACCGGTTGCCATCCTATACCGGTTGACATCAATGACAACACAATGCCAACACTCTCCCCCTTTGGCATTGATGTCAACATATGTAGTATACACAGGCGGAGTGGAACACTGAGGTTGATGATCCTGTCTTTAGCAATGAAGACTTGGAATGGATTGATCAGGTGGATTGAGGGGCAGAGTTAGTAGCGATGGCGAAGGAGGCTAGAGCACGAGCAGACCCATTGTAGGACCCCGAGGATGATGTGGATGAGGATGTGGATGTCACTGAGGCTGAGGTTGAGACACAAGCATACATCATGGCTGCAGAATCATCCAAGACCTATCTTAGGCGCACACGTAAGAGGGTTGCGGGGTCGAGTGGTCATTGATATTGGCTCCTTTGAGCCTTAGACTTCTAGGCTCTAGCTTTTATTTTGATATATGTTTTGAACTTTTGATGCCATGGATTTCATATTCCATGAATTTTGTAGTCATTTGCCACTATTTATATTTCTAATGTGTTATTTAGTTTAACTTATTTCCTTTACTAAATCTTAAAATTTGCATTTATAATAATGTGATCAATGTAAACTTGTGTATGTGTTCAAACTTCAAAGTAGCTTCTATTTGATGAGATTGTTGTCTTTAAGGTTTATTTATTAAAGGATGCATGAAACAAGTTTTAAATCCTTAAAGATCTTTGAATTTCTTGGGTCTTTCAATTTGCCGAGTCTTGGCCAAGTTTTTGCCGAATTCAGGGTCCGAGTCCGAGTCTGAGTCAAAAATCAGCTTGCCGAGTCCAAGTTTTGTAACTATTGGTTGAGGGCCACATGGACCTTCATGGTGCATGTCGTTTTTCATAATTTTATACCTTTTAACCATCCTTTGGAAGTCCTCCAATTCCTTTAAAAAATGCTTGATTTTCATGCTTTTATGTTTAAACATTTTCAATGTTTAATTCTGTCTTTTTGTTTCTTGATTTTGATAGACTTGGCTGAGTAGTTTGCTAGACTTGCTTGGTGCATGTCGTTTTTCATAATTTTATACCTTTTAACCATCCTTTGGAAGTCCCTCCAATTCCTTCAAAAAATGCTTGATTTTCATGCTTTTATGTTTAAACATTTTCAATGTTTAATTCTGTCTTTTGTTTCTTGATTTTGATAGACTTGGGTGAGTAGTCTGCTAGACTTGCTTGTTAATTGGGTCTTGAGTCCCCAATCCTTGGTTCAGTTGATTTGGCTCTAAACTTGCCAACTTTGAGCAAGTTCCAATGAGTCTTGTAACTATGGTTTTAACCATCGTTGGAAATCTTGGTCTCAGTAGCACAAAATTTTGACTCAGTCTCAGGACTTGGCAAAACTCAGTTAATAAAAAAAATGCAGTTTCACACACAAAAGAAACCATTGCAATCAGGGAACGTATAAGTCTATTTTGATCATCATTTTGTTATAATTCAAATATTACATGTCTTATGAGTCTCAAACCAATAAATTATGCTTTCATTTTGGGATTCAATGTGTATTTTATAGGATTTGTCCAAGACTTGACAAGTATTTTACAAATCTCAGCCAAAACAGCCAAAACCTGATGAATATTTTACAAAACATCGCCAAGACTCAGCCAAAACTTGACGAGTATTTTATAAAACTCAGCATGGTTTTCTTTGAGTTTGTGAGTCCGACTAAGGTTATGTGATTCTATGTGAGTTTTCTGACAGAGGTTTTTAACAGTTGTGGTCTTCACTTTGTGCTCTTAGGAAACATTCAGTACTAGAAGTTTATTCTTTCAAGCATTATTGTAGTCATCGATGTAGTCATTTCATAATCGTTTTGTCAGAGTACTTTTTATGAATCTTAGACACTACTCTATTACTATCTTCACTTTCTAGTTTCTACCTTTGTAAACAATCATTGATGGGAAACTCATTCTGTTAGTATTACATTAAATCCGGTAGCATAGCTTCTAGACATAGCTTTGAGTATCTCAACATTGCAGTGATTGGACAAGATGCTGAAGTCACCTGAAGTAAGATAGACTAATTTATAGCCTTATCCAAAGACAAAGCAATATTCAAAAATGACAAAGAGATGCTACTATCTGCCAGCGGAGCATTTATTTTCAAACATGTCCAGTGGCTTGTGCAGACAAAGTGAACTTGATGGCTTATCTCTTATATCTGGGTTCCTTTATGCATGAGCATTATGTAACCTCCTTTGATGAATCAGACATATACAGTAACTTGGAAGAAGAGAACTTATCTTTGACAACTTTTACTCTTCAGAGTATCTTCAGTAGTAAAAAAGATCAGTTCATGTCACCATTAGAACTGTAGTGTATTGAAATTGCACCCTTTCAATTTTCCACTTTTAAGCATCGTTGTTTCTTTTTCTTTTGAACTCATATGTGCCACTTTCTGAATCCATCCTATTGCAAACTACAGTTCAATATTTTCTGAAAGAAAAACTTAGAATAGGGCAGTTTCATGAAAATTATTGTTTCCTAATTAGCACAATGTCTTACTGATGCTGTTTTCCTCAGTATCGTGAAAGTCTTCCGAATGAGCTGAAGGAGAATTTTGTATTTGTGGACTTGGCACCACTTTTTCATCAGTTGGCAGAACAAATGCTCAATCATCAAGTAGCTGTTGTTCTCTCTGGCCTGAAAGAGGTGAGACAAATGAATTCTTATACACACACGCACACACTCACAGAGATAGATATATGACTGGCACCTGTAAGTCTTTGGGTGTTTCTTTCTGCTTTCTTTTGGTTGTGTTTTGTAGTGCATATATGTTTCTTTCTGTTGCCAGAATTCGACTTTTAAAAAAAATAACATAAAACCCTCAAAGATTCAGTAAGTGGTTGATGCTTTTGGATTCTACTGCAGGCTCTAGACCAAGCTAATGGATTCCAGAATACGCACAAGAAACAACAATCTGAAATGGCAAGCCTTGCCTTAGATCAGGTTTTATTTGAAATATGACTTTCTTGGTCTGTTCTTTGGCATAATTGTCAGGCTTTCAGAAATTGATGACTGAATAAATAGTAAATGATGGAGTAGTAGGAAATGGAAAAATCTACTTTACACTGATTCACGAGCTGCTAATCTGTAATTTTAGGATTGCTAGCATGATTATAAGTGCATGACTGTCTGTGAGAAATATTGGCACACATACAGACAAACAGATGGGATTTTCAATCTTATGAGATTAATGATTTGAGGAGGCAACATGCTTTGGTGATCCTAAAGAACTCTTCCTATGGAGGTACATGTGAGGGAACTTAACCTAGAAATAATGAAATATTTTTAGACTCCACCTTTCAACCTGAATGTATAAAAGTGCAAGGCTAAGTTGGTCTCATTTTTTCCCCTTTTGTGCTCAACATTCCTTACAGTGATTAATGGACCTTGTCCACCATAATGAGGAAATATCACTGTGCTCCTCTAATTTTCAGGGATGGCAATTTTTTTTTTCAGATTTGGGGACAGCATGGGGATGGTTATCAAAATAATATATAAATTTAATATTTAAATTTTTAAAATACAAATTACAAAACACCTAAAACAAAATAAACAAATCAAAAGAAACCGATGTTCTAATAGTAATTATGATAACAGTTCATTGATTCTGCAAGCCATCTGATAAACCAATAATCATAGACATAATATGAAACATGATTGTATTGAGAGGCGACAAAAGGAAATGTTGAATCATGTTAGATTGAGCCATCATTCAATTTATATCTTGTAAATTGTTTTCCTTCATCTTCCTCCCATTTCCTCATTCTTTACTTCTCTTCTCTGTTTTTCCTCCTTATCCCGTTTGCTCCTCTTATTGGCAAATGTAAAATAGTAAATGTGTTGTAGTTGTTTTTTGGGCTGGGGGCCTTTTTAGGGCCTGCTTATAAGGTTGTATTTTCTTAAGAAAATTTTAAAAAATTTCTTATGCTTTTAATGCATTTTATTTGGAGGATGTGTTTAAGTCCTAGGTACAGGCGAAGGACGTTGAGATGCGCAGGAGATGCCAGGAAATCCCTAATAAGACCAACAGAAATTGGGATGCCCCCAAAAAATTCAAAAAGAAGGGGACAGACAGGGGACGTCCCCTTCAAGTCCCTGGTACTTTTGATACATCCAGCATGTCACCTAGACCATTGGGGATGCATCTCCATTGAACACTAAAATATTATAATGAGAACATGGATATCCTTGCAATCTAATAACTAAATTGTATGAACAATCCATGTGGTATTCTTCCAAGCTGATGGTACCCAAGGTAATCGTAATAGGCTATTGTTTTGAAAACTCAGGTCAAGTTGAAGGACTGTTAGGGTCTTATTTACAATTATCAGTATTTCAAGCAGTCTTTATCATTAATTTTGTGGAATTTGTCACTTTTGGTGAGTTAAGTTGCAAGGGGGACTGTAATGATGTTTAAAGAATGTCTAGGATGGCACGCGACATCTCTGGGATTCTCTGGAAAAACGTTGCAGGCCTCAAAATAGCCTAGAAAACTTGTTTTGACAAAATTGACAGTTTGTGCAGGTGGTAAAAACACAATTACCTTGAAACAAAACGTAACTCGTGCTGCAAAAACACTATTGCCTCGACAACAACATAACTCATGTTGTGAGAACACAATTATTGGTCTAGCAGAAGGGACAAAAGTGTTATGTATAAAGAAAATGTGGTATATGAACAGTTTAAGCATTTCAAATCCTCTTTTTGGTATTTGATCTTTTAGCTACCCTTCTTATCTAACTAAAGAGAATGAGATTGTGACTTGTCGAAACAACCCTCCTATGTACTTCATTAAGACTTTGTTAGTCTGTCATTGATGTCAACTTGCCAGTTGTTCTTTTCTTCAAATATGATCTATGATACTGGTGTTGTGAGATCTGCTAAGCTCCGTTTGTTGCATGTGGCAGCCGTGTGTGTGCCCAGTCTGGTTGTATGTCTTGGTGGTGGATGGATGTATGTCTCACAAGATGGTTGCCAGCTGGCTAAGCTTCTCTTTATGCTGGACATGAACAGTTAGGTCTGTGCTTCCTGCTGAGAAGGCGTTTTTTCCTCTGCCTCTGTTCAATTTTCAGTAGTTGGTGGAAGCATGTTCGAAAGAGGAGTTTTATCTATCACCTCTGGCGTATACCTACTTTATGCTGAGTTTGTTTCTACCGGTTTTTTTTTAATCACTTTTGTGTATGGAGGGTGAAATATAATCTGTAACCTGTGACTTCTGGAAGAATACGTACAGTCCAATAATGAGATGCTGGAGCCATTTTTTTTGTGCTGTCATGGTGTATTGTTCTGTGTACATGTATTTCGACGGTTTTCTTTTTGCTCAGAATTTTGCTCTCAAAATTCATATGGTGTGAGTTAAAGTCTTTGTAGATGCGTTATTGATTTATCATTCTGATCGAAAAATAGACAACCAGCACGTGTGAACAAGAGGATATGCGTTAGATTTGCATAGTGAGAGAAAAGAGGTGGTCCTTGCTGTAGCTGCGTAATAGTGTGATGGAATCATTTTTGATAAAAAGCTGCATATACTGTGTGAAGAAATAATTATTTTGTAATGTGCGATTCATGTGATGCAAGTTTGGCTGAGAAATGAAGGTCGACTGAAGATTATTTTGAGAACTGAACAGTCGTATTGGTGTTCAAAGAAGTGCAGTTGGCTGTGTCAGAGACGGTGATTTGCAACGCACAGGTTATTCCTTGGTGACGTGGCTTTTAGAAGATAGCCGATTAGTGAAGTTGAAGCGTTTTTTTTGCAATGACAATTGATATGCATATGGAATCGAATTGGACAAAAAAGGGGGACTAGAGAGGTGAAAGTTTTTTTTTTTAGTTCGTATGCAGAGTGATTTGTACTAGAAGAAGTTTTTGAGGAAAATGATGGTCAGAAAGTGTTAAGAAAAGGAGGAATGAAATGCGTGAGACTGATGAGTGTAAGAAGGAGAGATCTGTACTGAATGTGTGTTATGCAGTGTGGGTTGGACATGGTGCATGCAGCTGAGTTCTTCTAGCACAGAAAGAAGATTTTCTTCTTTAAAGAGAATGTGGTGTCTTTGTCATGTTGGGTGTCTCAGGTTCTTAGAACTGTGGTAATGCTGCTTAGTAAAGAAGAGAGTTGAGTTAGATATGCATGGAGCTGAGGGTGATTGTCATGAAAAATATCTTCTTTGAATTGTTCGGTTAAAATAAAGATTACTTGCAGTGTATTTTCCGTGTTCTATACATTTCAGTATAGAATAGTGTTATAACTTTTTCTGTGTATTGGTCAATCTGAAAATAGTTTCTGAGTTGAAGCTCAGATAGAGGTTGCAGCCTCTAAGTTTGAGTCAGTTTTCATACTTGAGTTGGTGCTCAGTTGTAAGGTTGGGTTGAATCCCATTTCTCTTAATGAATTTTTTAATGCCGTGGTTTTTACCCTGTCAGGTTTTCCACGAGATAAAAATCTGTGTCTCTGTCTCTTTAATTACGAGCTCTTAATTGTTGTTTCATATTGTTATTTGAGTTAAAACACTGATTCACCCCCCCTTCTCAGTGTTTTCAGTTCGGTTTTCAGACTTCACAATCCATGACATTCTTTCCAAATACTACTACTCTATTCCTAAATTCACTTGTAAAAAGCTTCAACACTTTGCCCTTGCTTTTGTCTCAAGTGATGCCATTGCATTAACTTTTCTTCTTCATGACAAATAAGTTAGAATTGCTTACATAGAAGCCCCTTAAACCCTCCATTGGTGGCATGTTTCGGATTGCCATAGAGTGTACATAGATCTTATGCAATGGAAGAGCACATGCCCAAATAACTTGAACCTTGAAAAAGAAATTTGTTGATGTGCAGAAATTTATGAAGGCTAAAGTAAACCTCAATTTGAGAGGACCCACTGATCAATCTTCTCTGCACTTATCTCACCATCATAGGGCCACTCCCACTAGCTACGTCTGCATCAAGTTTCAAGAGCTGCCTCTAGAGACTTGGGCAAGCTGTGCAACTATAACATCTAAATTAGTACACTTAGGAGCTAATTCTCAATTTCTTGTTACACCCTCATCATATTTAGGTTTCTTATGTGACTATAGATGAAGGTTGGAGTATATGTAGACCAAATTCGTTGCTCTTTTTGCACCCAAACGATTGCGCTTGACTGAGTGGATGGAGTATGTACTCCAATTCCTCTCAATTGAAGAATTACTTGTTAGAAATGTTGTCATTGATGTCAAAGGCGAGAAGACGAAATTGTCATTGATATCATAAGGAGAAAGTATTAAGATATATAAAGAAAACAATTAAGATAGCCTCATTCGTATGCCAGTATGATAACTCTATGAATGATGAATAATATCCAAACAAATATATACGAAGATGATGCTATGGAAAAAGGCTACTAAGTGATTACACAACATCCCTACCATTTGTCGTCTTGTGTGATATTCGCATGACGACAAGGTACGGGAAGAAGGTTACCATGGTGAAGACACGTGGCAATACTTCATTAAAAAAAGGAAAGGAAAGGGTCTTTTATAGTCCACGATGCCAGCCATCTATGTATGGGTTTACAGATGGGTTAGAGCCCTATGGGACTACCTCATACTCCTTGCGGGAGGTACCTAACTGCACTACAAATGAGGTGTACATACCTTACCCCCTTGTGGGATTTGAACTTGTGACCTCTCTTTCAAGAGCACAAGTTCTCCACCACTAGGCCAACTCAGGCTGTACAATATTAAAGGCTGAATCTCATTGATGTATGAAAGCGACAAAGAGAATCTGCAAACCGACTTTATAAGGCAAACCATCTTCATGATCAAATACTAAATAGAGATTATGTTGACAATGACTTTTTGATCAAGACTCTCATGGCAGACAAAGATCATAGCACTCATTAATCTATATTCTTAACAGCGATTCTAATAGAGCAGCATTGTTGACTTCAAAATATCAAGAGACCAGAGCAAGGATCGACTTCAAACAACCAAAGGCAAGTAGCGACTACAAAGGAGATTTTTATAAAGGACGGTGATTCAAAGACAAAGGAGTGACGTGTATATTATTCCAAATCAGAAAATCATTGAAGACATGGTACAATTGCCTGAAGACAGATTTGTGATTTGCTAATGAAGTTAATTTTATTAAAAAACAAACAGCGACGGTCAAGTACAAAAGAAATATATTAATGTCTTATATTATAGCCGACTTAAGAAAAACAATGCTGGTCGTATTACTCATAATGTGGCTGACGTCTTCAATTATTGTATATGCGACTTCAAGAATAAATAAATGAACTGATATTCTTAGCAAACTTTAGCAAGACAGCTATTCCAATTGAATGTTGAAGACAGTGATTATACGTTCAAATATAAACGATATGAATTGAATAAAGTTTGCAGCGGTTGTATGCAAAAGTCATTACATGAGGATATTGAAATCACTATTAAGGCAGCGATGTAATGCACATCAAGGTGGCGACTTGGTCAACAATCTAATACAGACTTGTCTAAGGTGGTTAATAATAATGACAGCATATGATAATGGGAGAATATAATAAATGGTTTAGAAGTATATGGACAGGGATTACTAAATCCTACAGATGCAGCGTTGTGCATTCCAAATATGGCTACGATCAAACAAGCACTTAAAGATGAATTCATGCGGCCTGGCAAACACATTGATTAAAGACGTGGCATTTGATTTAATAATAATTGAAAATATACGTGGCTAAAAGAATGGATAAAACATTTGATCTATTCAAGATAACAAACAAAGAATATCTTGCTAATATCCAAAAGGTGCGATTAGGAGGAAGTTAAATATAATTTGAATTAAAAAGGACGTGTCTCATCCAAGAGGTATCTACTCTAAAAGACACATCTTTAAGTAATAGAAGATATATGAAGGGAGTCGATTTGATATAGAGGAATTAATACGTGTGAGTAATTCTAAAACTATAATTCAGATAGAAAAGAACTTTCAGATAAATATGGTGTGTGAACTATGAAAATATAAAAAGGAGTGAAGTATGTGTTGTGAGTGGGGTGTAATGAAAATATCATATATCTAAAGTGTGCGAGAATAATTCTGAGATTATAACTCAGAAAATAAAGAGTTCTCGAAAGTGTGTGTGAGAAAATGAGTATATAAATAATACTGAAAATAGAACAGCATATAATCAAGATACATACATATTCATGAAGTTTTAAAAGGGAGAAATTAAGATTTGATAATCAGATTTATGAAGAATATTGAGGAGAGCTTTATAAGGAAATTATGATCAGTTTTTGTGACAAATTTATTGTCATCATAAGAGCAGTCTATGGCAGAATTAGAATTAGGAAATTGTGAACATCAGTGTGATAGATCTGTGATCAGATTATAGGGGACTTGAGCAGAAGATTATAATAGATTGAATAAGAGAGTTTGTGGAGAGAAATAATATCCATCATCAGTTGTAGCAGCAACATTCAGAAGGTGGAAACAAAAATTCAGATTTGGGAGTTGGTACTTCCAGTGGGTTGGTGCTCACAAACATAGGGGTTGGTGTCTCTAGTAGGTTGGTGCCTACAAACATTGTAAAAAAATAATTGTATAAAAGCATTAATTTGTCGTGGTTTTCTCCCGTAAGGGTTTCCACGTATATATCTTGTGTTCTACTTGTGTTCTTGTTAGTTAGATCACATATGAATATTAGTATGCAATGAATATGTTAATGAGATAAGTTATATATTTGTGATTAAGTTGAAAATGAAAGATACCAGATCAACTAACCTTGGATTTGGAACAATATGCTTATAAACTTAACTTTGATTTGTTATCAATATGCAATTCAAACATAATGCTTTACATGAATTATTTTAGAGACAACAATATACTCACAGACATCAGGGAGACAAAAATCAATTCTTCTGTTCATATATATATTTTTGAATAGGAGGTTAACGCCTACAGGGACCACATCAAGATGACTTACAAACTCTTTCAGGATGTCTCTCCGGTTACAATCACTCTTGTCTTGATCCACAACAGTGACCTGTCTTAATATAACCTTCACCCGACCAGTGCTTTCCCCCAGACGTCTTTCTCCAGGGGGGAAAATGAGTGCGATATCACTTGCATTGGAAGGCAGAAGTGTTAGAGTAGTCTCGGGCCACACTTGTATGCATTCGCATGGTGCTTGGTATTTGCATCTCCTATGTTGAGTTCGATCTTTGACTCCAGCTATAGGCCCGACCTGCCACAGTAAGAACCGATGTGTGCTCAAGGAAATAGCCCACAAAGAAGATGTGTCGACTTAGTTATTGCTGACTATGTAGAATCACCGCTTCTGATTGCCTAGATAATTACTCTCGAACCCATAGCCGTATGTAATCATTGAACTCCTTATTTGAGTTGGGCTCTTATAATTCTCACAACATTGATCAAGCCACGATATCAATATGCCCAATGAAGAAATGTTGAACACCCTTATTTAATCCGCAAATAAACTCCCCAAAATATATATAATAATATCCAGAATAGAATAACCCTATTTTCAAATAGATGCAACTTATAACAATTCTGTAAATATCTTTTATTTCTGCATTAAACACTTACAAATTTGCCCATTTGTGAACTCCGTCACGAATCCACTCCTAGGAAGAGTCAAGTTTCCATCCAACCCTTTTGTCGCTCTTGACGGTTTTCGTCTCTAGAAATCATAAGTCGTTTATCAAATTCTAGCCTCCTTTACAACTCCCAGCAAGCCTCCTTATAAAGCCTTTTGTGAACTTTCTAGAAGATAAGGCTGACTTGACAATTGGGAAACTTTATTTAATAAAGTGACATTATAATATTTTATTATTTAATTAAATTAATTAATATTAAGTCAACATATGAATATTTTATTTATATTTGGATAACTTAATAAAAATCAATTCAATTAAATGTCACTTGAAAAATTGGGGACATTCCAGAAAAAGTTTAAATTGGTGAAATTTGTTGTTATACTGATTCATCCCCCCCCCCGCCTCTCCTCTCAGAATAATCATGTGCTTTTCAATTGGCATCAGAGCCAGGTTCCTTCATAAAGCCTAACCACTTGAAGGTAGATCGTGTGAGCACACATGGGAAAAAGAAAAGGAAATAGTAAAAAGATATTAATAAAAAGGCACCAAGTACAAGGAATGAAGTAAATGATAATGAATTCTTTGAAAGAGAAACCCACTCCATATGCAGTGATGATTGTATTGATATCATAGAATCAAATACATGTGATACATAGAAGCTAGCAAATGTGATGAGGTGGCACTTGGAATACACATGGCAATAGAAGATGATGAAGTGACAAATGAAGATGACCTTGGGAATGAAATAAAGAAAAAGACAATAGAGGAGGTGAATATTGAAGATAATGATTCAAGCACTAGCTTGAGCAATACGTCTGATGCAAAGGGAGCTCTTTTTGTAAGAACCTCAAAGAAGGATTTGAAGAAGAAAATGAGGCATGTAGTGAAGAAGAGGATGTAGATCTCATGGAAGAACTTCATTATGTTTACAAGGACAATGAGAAACTCAAGAAGAGGATTGCAAAACAAAAGACACAAATTCAAGAATTGTGTAAAGCTCAAGAAGAATCAAATGAAATAATTGAAAATCTGAAAGTACAACTAGAAGAGACTATATGGACTGAGAGTGTAATGAAAGATCAATTCAAGGAAAAGAAATCAGATTATGATAGATTAAAACTTGAAGTTGACTCCTTAAGAAAGGAATTGGAAAACTCAATGAAACAATTAGATCATTCAAAAGAGGCTACCAACTCTAAGGAGTCATCTCTTGTTTATCTCTTCTGTGGCCTTGTCATAGAGCTTGGCATCGCAATAAGTAATTTCTGCAGGATGGTATTTGAGGCATTGGATGCCTCCATGATAGAGGTTTTGACATCTTATGCAAATGGTTGTCCTAGGTGTCGGTCCTTGTACAACATATTTCCAAGCAGGTCCTTTGGCTCCAAGGGAACAAGTTCTAGTAATTGGTATCAACTAGGTTACATTTGAGCCTGATGCAGAGGGGGAGCTTGATTCAGAGACCGAGAACTCTCTATTTGCCATTGTATCTAACTTACAAGTACAGTACAACATATTTAATTTTTAAATACAAAATAAATAAGCATAAATTGAACATAAATTAATATAATTTAGCATAAATTAGTATTTATCAGCATAAATTCAGTATAACTGAGTGATTTTATTTTTTTAAAAAATATAAATCAGCAAAATAAATTATTTATAGCAAAAATAGCAAGTTCATTCAAAAAAAACATTATAAATGAACAAAGAAATGCTCTTAAATTCAAATTTTTGGAAGTAAAATGGTAAATAGTAATACTACTCAATACTATCAAATTATAAATTGTTTACAATCTACCTACCAGATTTTAGTAGTTGAAATGAATTTAAATGCTTGGGAAAAAAGAAAAAAAATTACTAACTGCCCTTGAATTCTTCTAAGCTGTCCCTAAAATTTGGCTTAAAATCCCTGCAATTAGCTCAAATATATGCAAGAATGCTGTGTGAGGAAGTGAGAGGGGGTGTATTGGCTTTTATGAGCAAAAAAAGTGCAAATTTTGAGCCTTTTTCGCATGTCGCAGAACATGTCCTACATCCTGCGAATCAATGGCAGGAATTCACCGATTTTTTCAAAAAACTTGCCAAAAACTCACCATAAAAACTTGTGAGTTTCACTAGGGCAAAAAATTGGCAAGTACTCATTGAATCTGCCATCTACACTATGATACACTCATGCCCATTCACTTGTAATTCCTAGCATTATCAAGCAATTGGTTTAATCATAATTTCACAAATGACTAATTAGAACAAAGTGCAAAAGAATGCCGATCATTAAATTCTCATAGGGTGCAAAATTTTGATAGTTCTATTACATCAATGTAGTTATTGTGGATATGAAACTGCAGATAATATCGTTCTTTATTTTAAATGCAATAGTTGCCAGATCCTCCTGGATGTGGCCTAAATCCTGCTGGATCCTGATTTTTCAGATGTACCAAATCAGCTTATGTGATTGAGGTGATTTTATTTCTTTGCAAACCAATGTCTCAGTTGAGATTTGTTCTGCTCACCACTAGCAAATTAAAGTTTAATATGTGTTTTTGTTTGTAACTTTATATTAATACATTTCAGTTGTTTTTTATTGTAATAGATATTTCCTGTCATTAATGTTGGCTTCTGTACAGAGTCTGGTCTACAAATCTTGATTGTCATAATTTTTTATTTTATTTGGATATATCTTTAATAGTCTAAATTTTTTTGAGATTTCCATATCAGCTTTTATTTGCAGGTTACTTTGATTGAACTGATGTGAGAAGCTAAATATATCTTTTCATTTGATCAGGCTGTTGTTTCACTAGAGAATGCCCGGTTATTGTGGCAACCGTTACTTCAGAAAACTATTTATAAGAAAGCTATGCAGTGCATTTTGCAACATTTCTTTGCGTGTGTTGGTTCAGAAATTCTTATGCTAGATGATATGTCTGTGGAAGAGACTTTGCAGGTGCTTCTGCAAATTCTAAGGAACATATCTTTTGTTGAATTATTGTTACAAGTCAAGCTGGCAAACTTTTTTATATGACTGAAATTGTTATATGGACAACAGCTTCGTAAATTGGTTCAGACTGCTCTTGGAAATATGTCTTCTTTACTGAAGTCTGTTATTGATGACGAAATGAGATTACGAGTCAGTGGAGAAAGGTTTGAAAAGGACGACAATGACTCTCAAATCTTGTGGGATCAATTTGAGAAGTTGATCCCGTCATTGCACAAGCTTCGGCGAATCACAGGCATGTGCAGGATTTCCATGTCATTTTTGATTTGTTGGTTCATCATTCTCAAGCTATTTGTTTCCTCTGTAAAAGCATATGGGTTTTCATTGTAGCTTTCTATTGTTACTATCCTTTTCAGCATAAATCATTTGTTATTTTGGTGCTTGTATATCAGATCTTCTGGACATGTCATTGAAGTCTATCACACTTTCATGGGAGAGTGGGGAGCTGATTGTCAGTGGCTTCAACTCTTTAGAGGTAGTGATTCATGGCTCCTACTTCTTTTCCATCCTTCCTTCAGAAGAATTAGTTGTGGTTCTGCATTGTGCAGGGGATAATTATCTATCTATGTAATTTATTCTTGTATTTCCATTGAACTGGACATTCTTTCTGATAGGATTTTATAGCCTATAGGACTACAATGGTTCCCAGAAGAAGTTCTCGGGTTATTGCTTTTGCTACAAATAATCATCTGTGTTCAGTTTGAAAGACACTTAAGCCACGTAGATAAATTTTTCTATTATTTTTTCTCTGCAATATGATTTTACAGTAAGAATTGTTCTCATTACAGGTGCAAAAGCTAGTTAGAGCAATTTTCTCAGACACAACACTAAGAAGGGAGTGCTTGAAGAGAATTGAAAATACGGAGTTCATGTAGGTTATCTTGAAGGTTTTGCTAAAAATTGGCTGCCAGTAAATTGAATCAAGTTATCCTTGTGATCAAAGTTTCAAGGTTTTTTAAAACTGTGTGATCCACTAAAAAACAGCTTATCAGAAAACAACTCCAAACAAGCAGCAGTATCCAGAGGTTCAAGGCAGGAAGGTGCAAAACAACAAAATGACATCAAGTTTATCATATATTATTATTAAAATGTCTTAATACATCACGATGCCCATTTCATCTACCTATGTATACCATCTGTAGCTATCCGATCAGCTCAAGTGGCCTCCTGCTGTATGCCAAAGATCACAGCCCTACTTTTCTAGAATCTATGAAATTCGCTTGTCATCTTACACAACATTTTACATGTATTTAGTTCCAATTAATCAACTTAGCATGTTCAATAGGAAATGATTTTAACATGACTGATCACTGACTAAATGATAGCCCTAGGGAAATATTTTCTTATAATGGATCACTTCAGATAAATAATTTGAACCAGTATTCTGTATTACATGGTTTCAGAGGCGAAGTGAATATAGTGAAACTAGTAAGTTCCAGTATCTATAAAGTTAGATGTAACTTAATAACTTTTCCTTCTTACAAGTATTGTGATGAAATTCTTCTTAATGTAATGTTTTTGATTAAGGTTCAAACAAGTTTTGAAGGGACCTGAAACCCTTTTTACATTGAGTTGCCAAAGAGATAAAAAGCAGTAAACCGGCAGCAAAACATCAGCAAAAGATCAAACAAAAAACACAGAACAACCTAGTTCAAATTTTTATGAGCCTCAGTGGCTTCAGCTTCCAAGTGAGACATACTGAGGGTGATTTTCTTCAGGTCCTAGATATCTTGGAAGGGTTGTTCTGCAAATCTCTTCAGACAGGCTCTAGTACGCTTGCACGGTCCTTTATTCTCCCCCTGCTCCTTCATCTTATCCAAGGCCTCAACATCCACCATAGTCCCTTTTTGCTGAGTTTTTCCCAATTTCTCTACTAAGGTATTGAAGCTTTCAGCGAAGTTCTTGACTACTCTGTGACTAAAAGTTACAAGAGATGAGATTATCATTAATGTTTTTAAACTTGTTCTCCAAATTTTGAATTCTCCCTTCATAATCATTTTTCAGAGCTTCCCCATTTTTCACGGTCTTTTGTAGAGTCAACAATAGTTTTCCTTTCATCCTCATTCCACAGCCCCTCACTATTTCCGTCCTGTTTGTTGCTGACCAAATGGAGCTTGAGGTCGATGTCCTTAATTTCATGAAAGATTTTCTTGTTCATTCTAAAGTTGTCAACCGTAGCATTATGAGCTATAGCCAGCACATCGTTAGGGTTTTCCTGTTCAAAATTGAGGAGAGGAGAAGAAGCATTGAGATCCCTAGGGAAGCAAGTTCTCCCATCCATGTCGGTGGTAGGTGTAGACTCCTCAGAAGGCTATGAATGGAAGCATCAGTCATTGATTTGTTCTCAATACCAGGGGACTTGTTAGCAGATTTAGTTGTATTAGGCCCCTTCTTCTTGGCTACAAGCATCAGCTAAGAATCATCATCCTCCATTTGCCAATCATCCTCTTCAGAGTAACGACTTTTAGAGTTTGGAGGGGGGGGGAGGGAATTGCAATGTCCATAAATTAAAAGCAACAAACCCTCATGGAGCACCGTATTTTTTTAGGATCTTTTATGTGATCCTTGATATTAGCATTAATAGAGGAGAGCAAATAGAACGAAAAAGAGATTTTCACATTATGCCTAAAATGGTTTAGCATCACAAAATCATGACCAAAAAACCTAGTGAAACGACCATCCATGGAAAAATACTGCATGAGTACCTTAAGAACAACCCACCACAAAGACTTGATTTTGCCAATTTCATAGCCGCTCTTCAACACTTTCACCAAGTTCTTCTCCTTTTCCTCTTGGGGAATTTGTTAATGTGATGTTTGTTACAACTTTGCTCTTAAAGAAATGCTATGGCGGTTATGTATACAAAAATACTAAAATTGGTTCCTATGAATGTCTTGTTGTTGTAATTTGCTAAACATTTATATCATGGTTTTTGGAATTTTTATTTCAAGTTGAATTTCTAAAGTTACTAGATTCATGGTAATATGAACCATAGCTAAATGCAATTATGTGTGGATATGTTAAATGACTTACAAGTTGTAAATTATGGAAATTTCAACCAACAAATACTTTGAAATGCCTATGATGTCATATGATTGAATTATCTTTGACCCACACTCATGGTTTAATATTTGAGTATTAAAGGTATATCTTCAAAACATATTTGTTTTTTATTAATGAAGCAGTGAGAACAAGGGCATTGACCCTTTACATAGCAAAACTATTAAAAATCATAGCGCAGAAACAACACTATAACAACAATTAACAACCATCAGCAAAAAGGAACCAAGTCTTTAGAAATCAAAAACAACAACAGAAAACAAAAAACAAACTACAGGGGTGCCTTGCGCACCCCAGTGGCATCCATAGCACTGTTCCATTCATTGGACAGGAACTTGTAGAGGTCCCTAGCCTCCTGCTTGTCCTCCTCAATGTCCGCATAGCGTTCCCTCAGCAGAGAGAGGGTGAGCGTGGAGCTATGTAAAACCTGCACATGGAATTTGTTAAAGTCCACCATTTGGGCTTCCCAAGCCTCCATCTTGTTCTTGAGCCGGTTGACATCCTCCTTGATAGTCTGCAGATCAAGCACAGGGCCGAGGGTTTCAATTCTCTGTGTGATGTCCAACACATCTATGCTCAGCTTTTCCATTTGTTGGAGAGTAGGGACCTCCTGGGGGTTCTCAACAGCCATGTCATCCGTAGTTTCTTCGGTCTCTTTGGGCACACCACCAGCAAGGGAGTTATCACTATCATTAACTAGGCCCATCAGAGGGATATGATGCATCACCTGTTCAGTCATTTTTAATTCCGGGTCCAAATTATCAGAATCCAGGGCTTTGCTATCAGAGATTTCCACACCCATAAGACTCTCAGTGCCCATGTTCATAGGGGTCATATCCTTAACATCAATGGGGTACTGGGTTTGCATTTCAGAGATACTCATGTCAGCGACACCAACAGTGGTCAAAGCCATGGGGTCCTCAGTTGCATTCACATCCACAACATCCCCATCAGGAGTCTAGATTCTCGATCACCAGGGTCTTCTTTTTGCAGCTTTTGGAAGTAAGTCTGGAGGATCTCTTTTTAACCTCGGAATCCGGGGAAGGATTGTCGTTCTCAGCATCCTCAGAGGAAGAATTGTCATCAAAGACAATGCGTTTGCGTTTAGCAGGGGTTTTGCCTTTGCCCTTGGACAGGGAGCGGGAAGCACTGGGAGAGGCAAATCGAGTTAAGCTAGGGGAGACCGCCGATAAGGAAACAATCGAGGCATAAGCAGACAGGGACATGGTGGTCGTAGCGAAGCCCTCATGGGGATATTGGAAGAATCTAGGGAAAGCCATAGACAGGGCCGCTAGCTGCTAGGGAGTCGGCATGGGGGGCTGAGAGAGCGAAAGATTTCGAGGGGGCAGAGAGCCTCATGGAATTTATACAACTTGTAAATGAGGCCCTGGTGGAGGAGGTAGGGTGGCTTATCCCCATGCTTGGGGTCCATGGTGTCTTTAATAGAGCTCTCTATAGAGTGCAGTATATAAAACGATAGACAAAGCAAATCATTGTTACGGAAGTGATTGAGGAGGGGCAAATGATAGTAGTAGAATACCTTATACCTGCCTTCGAGAGTGAAGTACTTCATGATCATGAGGTAGATCATGTTCCACGGGTGCTTGAGCTCCTCCCGAGCAAACTCACCTTGTAGCTTGACGGGTTCTTCGCGTTTACGGAAGAACCGTTTCAAACCTTCATTGTTTGCAACATGACTGGTACGCTTCCAGCAGCGGCCATCAAGGATCAACTTTGTAGCTTGGGCAATAGTCTCCTCAGAGACATCAAAGGCAATGCTGCCAATTGAGACCCGCCTCCCAAACCAAGAGGAGGCAAAAGAAGCCAAGAGTTGCTCATCATGGCCCTTCAGGCAATCCAGAAAATCGGCAACCCCACCTTCAACACAGAAGTTCCAGACTAGGGGTCGTTTTTAAAATCATCCTGATTATCCAGTTCATGGAGGAGTTGGGGATTCCAAACCTCTTTCCAGATAGAGGAGTAAACAGGTTCTCTAAGTAAGTTGGTGTAGGCAGTTCTGACAGAGAAGTCTCTAGAGGGGTCCCACTTCCAAATAAATATGTCCTCCCTAGGAAACAAGGGGAGGAATATACCGGCCAAAAGCTTCTAGAGCTCTCTAGCAACAGGGAGGAGGAAGGGATGGTCAATGCAATAGTCCTCCAAGGCCCTCCAAGTGCAATTGCTGAAGTAATCATTGACCCTTTCACCAAAGAAGCCTTTGGTGGTATCCTGGAGCCGTCTCAGGGAGGGGAAAGAAGCAAGGGGTCTCTATCCTAACCAACAATCTTCCTAGAAGAGAATGTTACTGCCATTTCCAATAAGCCACCTCAAACCATGAGATAAAGGGTCCCTGTAGCTCAAGATGTTATTCCAAATTTTGGAACCCCTGGGAAGTCCCTCCTCTTTCAGAGCAGAGGAAAAGTCCCCATTACCCAGGTACTTGGCCCTAATGATCCTACTCCAATCCGTATCCTTTTTCAGAAGCTTCCAGGCAATTTTAGTCATAAGGGCCTTATTGAACCTTCAGATCTTACGGGTTTCCAAGCCGCCCATGGCCTTGGGAAGACAAACTTTGTCCCAGCCCACCAAGGCGAGCCTCTTCTTTTCTTCCATTCCCTTCCAGAGGAAAGTCTTTTGAATGTTTTCCAGCTTAGCAGCCATAGCCGCAGATATGTTGAATAGGGAGTGAAAGTACACAGGGATCCCCTAGAGGGAGGAGGAGAGCAGCTGCAATTTCCCAGCACTACTTAGGAATCTACCTTTCCAACCAGCTAGCTTCTTCTGCATTCTTTCAAGGATAGAGATCTAGAAGGAATTAGAGACATCTTTAACAGTCAAGGGGAGGCCTAGGTAGGTGCCAGGGAGGGAGGCCCTTTGACAACCAAGGATTCTGCAGACTTTATCTTGGAGTTGGGCATTAGTGTGAAAGAAGTAAATGATGCTCTTTTCATAGTTAATGTGTTGGCCAGATGCCAGAGCATAGGTGTTGAGAAAGGATTTCCAAGCCTTAGCTTCCCAAAAGGAGGACATACCAAAAAGAATAGTGTCGTCAACGAATCGTTGTAGAACATTGAGGGGCGTCGTAGAGGCAAGTTTGATGCCCAGAAGAGCGCCCCTGCGAACCATAGAGTTCAAGTTAGAGGCCAACACTTCAGCAAGGATGATGAAGAGGTAAGGGGATAGAGGATCCCCTTGTCACAACCCTCTGGAGGCCTTGAACTTCTCCAGGGGGCTCTCATTTAGCAGCACAACGTAGGTGACAGTAGATAAGCATTCCCCAATAAGTTTGATGAGTTTGTCTCCAAACCCCATAGCTTTGAGAACTTTGAAAAGGAAGTTCTAGTTGACCCTGTCATAAGCCTTGGAGATGCCAAACTTGAGTACCATCCCCGGTTGATGATGCTTATCCATGGAGTGAATAATCTCATTAGTAGAGATGACTGCATCAAGAATCTGTCTACCTGGAACAAAACCCTTCTGGGAGGGGCTAATCAAAGGATCCAAGAAAGATTTTATAAATAGTGTTGTAGAGATTGATAGGGCATAAGTCCTTGAGAGTAGATGCCTCCTGAGTTTTAGGGACAAGGGCAATGAAGGTGTGATTGAGTTTGTTAAGGAGCCTTCCCGATCTGAAAAAATCTCTAGTAGCCAGAATAACATCAGGGCCCACCACATTCCAGAAATCTTGAAAAAAAGTCGGGGGGAAACCATCAGGACCCGGGGCTTTGAAGGGGCCCATAGCAAAAACAACAAACTTGAATTCCTCCTCAAAAACAGGGGCCAAAATAAGGCTGTTATCTTCCATTGAGAGGGGTAGTGGGAGGCAGTTGAGAAGATCCTCCCCAGCAGGGGCCCCCAGGTCAACATCATCCCTAAATAAAGTGGCAAAATAGTTGGTAGTCAGTCTGCTCAAACTATCAACATCGTTGACCACCTGATTGTTGTCATCCATGCGGAAGAGATGTGGTTTCTACGCCTGTGGATAATAGTAGATTTGTGGAAGAAAGTTGTATTTTTATCACCCTCTTTGAGCCATTGAACCCTGGATTTCTGTTTCCAGTATAGTTCCTCTTTGTCGGAGTTTTCCTTCCATTTTCCTCGGAGGGCAGCCTCCTCCATATGGGTGGCTTCAAGGGAGTCACCTTGATCAATACGCTCTTGGATAACAATCAATTTATTGTTGAGCTCCTTTTTTTGCTTGAAGATATCCCCGAAGGTGTATTTGTTCCAGCCCCAGATGTTTCTTTTAACCAAGTCGAGCTTCTGGGCAATCCTGAACATAGGATTACCAGGTATGTTTGTGCCCCACCATCTTTTAATGCAATCCTTGAACTCTGAATGAGAGTTCCACATAATTTCATATCGAAAAGGATGATTCTTCCATGCAGCATTTGCGGTATTCCAAAGGAGCAGGGGGTTGTGGTCAGAGACCGTTCTAGGGAGGGCAATGAGCTTCAAGGCGGGACCGATTCCCCAGTTGCCCGAGATGAGAAATCTGTCAAGTCTGACTTGAATAAGATCCTTTCTCTTCCTAAGATTGGACCAAGTGAATTTTTGCCCCAGTAAATCCACATCCATCAACTCGTTCCTACCAATGAAGTTGGCAAGATCAGTCATGCTGTCAGAGTACTTTAGAAGGCCTCCCAACTTCTCAGAGGGGATCAAAGGAGAGTTGAAATCGCTTGCAATCAACCAATGGGCATTGGCATTATTTTGTATTAGAGCAGTTATGTTGTTCCAGAGATTTAATCTACTAGATCTGACATTGGGGGCATAAACATTAACAAGAATGCAGGAGTCCATCGAGGAAGAGAGTTCAGAGACCAAAAGGTTGGTCGAGGAGGAGAGAAGACTGCCAGAAAAATGGGAGGGGTCCCACATGGTGACCAAGCCACCTGAGGCTCCAGTAGCATCACTAATAACAAACTTAGCACCAGGCCAAATTTTCCCAACAACAAGGGAAAAGGAGGACATAGACATCTTAACTTCTTGGAGAAAGACCATAATTTTATTTTCAAAAATACACTTTTTAAGAGCATATTGCTTTTGGGGGTTGTTAAGGCCCCTCATGTTCGAAGAGAGGACCTTCATTTCTTACCTTTTATGGATGTCTCTGAGGTTTGTTGCCTGCCATTGGCAATATCCCTTGCTGCTTCCTTTTGTCTTGAGTCTCTACGATTGCCGACCCGCTTTGAGATCCGTCCCCACATCAGGCTTTGCATTCCTGGTCTTGCATCTTTGAGTAATCCAGCCCTCATCAACAGGAGTCATGCAAACGCACCAGGAGCACCAGGTGAGAGGATACCCTGGTTCAGGGTGGGAGACATCAACGGGGAGTGAGCTGTCTCCGGGGCGAGAGAGGGGTCCCTCGCAATCTAACCATCTTCCAGCTGATTAACCAATGAAACTAAGCTAATCGTCGGGGAGATGCATTGTTCCTTCCGAGCCGAATTAGAGGCTTCCTCCACAATCTTTGCAGGAGATTTGAGAAGGTTGTTGATACTCTCAGCAAAGTGGTATTCTTCCATAACCGGGTCCTTGACTGCTAAGGGAGGCAGGTCTGGGCAAGCAGTAGGAGTCACAACAGGCCCCACAACTAGGTCTTGATGAATAATAGGAGCAATTGGCACAAAATATTCCCCTAGGGCCGGGCCCTTAAGCTTGAGAGACAGGGGGGCCAGAGCCTTGCATTGGGAAATAACATGCCCAGATTTGCGGCATTTTTGGCAGAAGAGGGTGGAATTTTCATAAACCAAGGCTTGAGTCCAGCTACCAAGCTTGGATTTGAGGGTTATGAAGTTGGGGAGATTCGTGCTCATAGTGGCTTGAACACAGAAACGAGCATAGACCAAGTGCGATTTGGTTCAGGTGATATCATCAACACCAACAAAATGACTAAAGGAGTTCCCAATCTATTTAAAGATGGACTCATCCCAGTATTCAAGGGGAAGCCTCGGGAGCCGAACCCATACTGGAGCAGTTTTCTGCAAGTCAGTTGCAGGGTCAAAGCCAACCTTCCAACGATAGAGGAAAAGGTTGTTTAGACCATAGGACCAACATCCAGAGAGGACAAGGGCGGCATCCTCCTCAGCAGTGAATTTGAAGAGGAAGAGGGCGCCAAGCATGGCACTAACAGAAACACTCCCTTTCAATTTCCATTTGTCCTTGACCCATTTTCTGACCATCTCCACCATGGGGCGCAGGGAGAAGAACTTCCCCACCAGAGTATTGGCCATGTTATGTATAATGCGGTCCAAAACAACATCAGGAAGCTCTAAAGACATTCCCTCCTCAGTTTGCGAGTAGACGGGGACGATGTTGGTGTCCACAGTCTCAGTATTTCCAACCAACACGTTTTTCCAACCTTTGAGATTCGTGTTAACAGCCAGAGGCTCCATGGTTAGAACAACCGGCGTGTAGAGATTAGGATCAGAATCAGAAACCACGGGCATGGCCAAAGAGCTCTCCAAAGAAGAACCGTCAATCTGAGGCACCACTGGACCGGAGGGAGGAACCGCCGTGGGACCAGGGGAGGATGTGACAGACAGTGTTAGCATCGCAAGGTCCAAAACGGGGTCCGTGGGTGGTGGGGGGAGATCCCCACTAGCAGACACCACCATGAACGACAAAGGTTTGAAATTTGAACTTGCAGAGTGGGAGAGTGGGAGAGCTCCTTCTCACAACTTGTTATAAAAATTCTCAAAACATATTTGTTAATATTATTTGTTATGGAGTATAAATTCCTGGTTGGGGAACTTCCTATCGGAATCGTCATGTCTCACGCGGTTTTATCATGCCGAAAACTTTCATGGCTTTCCTTCGTTAACATGCTGGTTATGGTCACATCAACTAGTAAAAATCAATAAGTTTTGTATGCTTCAAAATATGGGACACTGTGAATTGGAAAAGTCCTCGGGTAGTGAGAAATTCAGGTACGAATTTTGGGTTAACTAATATGGAAATGACAATAATTAATCATGGAAATCCCATTTAGAATTGACTTAGAGATGATTTAATGATGGTCAGCAATTGAATTAATAGAGGAAAATGTGATTTGCTTAGGAAGGTATTTGGTCTCGCAATCCCTGAAAATGGTCTGGTTGCTTGCTCATGTTGTTCTATACGAACAATTTGAAGTCTTGAAACTTCCAGATATTTTGTCATATATAGATTATTATTATATTGATATTAATGCAAAATATAATTAATAATATAAATATTATAATAATTTGTCAACGTTAAGTATAATAATAATTAAAAAAGTAGATTTATATGTATTTTATAAGAATTATTTTTACTCCAAGTATTATAACTACAAATGTGCACTTATTAGTTTAAATTATTATTATATTAATATAGAAGAAACAATATAATCAAATACTTATTATAAGCAACATATTACAAATAATATAATATAATATAATATAATACTTATAATATTGTATTATAGAAATTTTATATTACACTCAAAGAAAATAATGAATTGAAAAACCTTCCTCAATAATAACTCAATGCCATTTAAATTGATGCATGTCTACTTTTAATATATAAATAATTTTAGGCATCTATTTATTTTAAATTAAATTTTTAATTTTTACATTGTAAAACAATTTTTGAAAATATTTTAATTTCAAAAAGATAAAATATACATTTTTTTTATTTTAAAATTTTTTAAAGATTATTTTAAATACAATTTAGTATCAATTAAGAAACTTTTCTTTGGTTGTAATGCTAAATTAAATATTTTTTCATAATTTGTGATAGCATCTAAATTTGTAAATCTTTAGGTTAAGATTCGACACACACACACACACAAACTGAATCTCCACAAGGAATAGCGCATACACTCTGACCAATAATGCCAATGCCAAAAGAATCCACTGCCAATCAATAACCGAGGACTACGTCCCAACTAGTACCAATCATGGGGTTTGCGTCCCAGATTGAAGAATTACTCTACCAGAGCAATATCGCACCAAACAAGTTTTCAATATGTAAAAGATATTGAGAAATTAGGTTTCCTTCTCCTTATATCTCTTTCCTTCCAAATCGAAACCTAAAGATTTATGAAAAGTGTGCTTTAATATAAAGTCATATTTCCCAATATTGGGTGCCCAAGTATAGAAAAAACACCACTTTTTCAATATAAAATAACTCCAAGTGCCAAAAGGACCTTGACAAGTGAAAATCATTTGGAAAAGTTCAAGACCTTTCCAACGAGCTATAACATATGGGCATACGATTCCAGATGAAGCCAAAAACCCCTTATTACTCTGAAATGGCTATAGACATAGCCTTATTTAAAACATTAAAATGCTAACTTAGGAAATATTTAAATATATTAAAAATATAACCCAAATAACTACAGAAAGCTCGAAACATACCAAAAGCCTGAAACTGAACCTGTCACTTGTCTGTGACTGATGTCGGAAATCATGGATCAACTGGCAGTCTCATCCCTAAAATCTAGGGATGCTCCTAGAAACTAGGAAACACACCCAAATCTCCTGAAACTGAAACCATCTGAAAGGTCATGAATAACCTCACGACCGGCAACTGTCATGACCTCCTAAAATTTAGGGATATCCCCTAAAATCTAGGAACTGCTCCAAACTGCTTGTAAACCAAAATCCAGTCACTATATGCACTGAATGAGTCCCAATCAACCTTTGCTAGCCTACGAGACTCCAATGATAGGCCAACTCCTTCGTCTCTGATGTCCACTCTAGAAAGGGGACATGACAATCCTCCCCTCTTGGAGTTGCTTGCCCACAAGCAACTGAAACACCAATCCTCCACCATCCCAAATAAGACGTAAACAAATCATTGCATGTAACTGCTACTCATCTCTGATATAAACAACATGCAATACCCCGGTCTGGAATGACTCCTCAAAACGCTGAAGCACCTGTGCTATCAAATCAACACTGCCTGGGTCCCAGAGCGAAGCATAGCTCCCGCTGAATACCTCAAGTGAGCAATGGAAAACTATATCATCTCCATAGATCAAATATCCATAAATGCCAAGATCACTAGTGTGTCTGTGATCACCAACATGCATAACATCCATCATAATATCCAATGAATGCCAATCCATGGAAGACCCTCTGTGATCTGACCCCATCTGACACAAGTGACACACAACTGCCACACACTGTTGCTGATGTGCCGGAAGATCTAATGCCAACTCACTAGACAATATATAATACTGACTAAAATCATCACTGTCCAGGCTGGCATCTAAAAATATGTAATCACCAACCAACAATGAAACAATCACCCTGTCTAGAGAATCAGGTGAAACTGCCACATCAACTGGTTCAAAGTACTCACTAGGAGTATCATCACATAACTCATCCACGTCAGCTATCTGATGACAACCTGTGGATCAACTGTCATCCCACTCTGCTTGATAAACTGAGATGGATAGTGGGTAAACTCCAGCTCCATCCTCGTGAAATTCCGAACATACCGTCCAAGTGTCAACAACCACTGTACATCCACGACTACACCTATACATTTGAAGTGAAGCAACCCATGTAGGATCCACGAAAGAAAGGTACTACACATGTCTATACCATGATCCCACACAAACCACTTGTAGGACATAAACTGCTCCTGCTGCTCTCCTCTGATATAAGTGCCATCTAATCTTAATATCTGGAGCAACATACTATAATCCCTATAAGATGTTGTATCAAATGAATCAACACCTGGATCCCAAATAAAACTAAATCCACATCCATCTGTCATGAAGAGACAATGATAGTAAGAGGCATCCATGATACCGTGTCTCTCTACAGCCACTGTGAAACTCTCACACCTGTGATAACCATCCACAACAACACACCTGCTAATCCATGCATCATCCTTCCCCCATGATCCTGGATGAAGTCTCTGTGTCAAGGAGATGAAAAACTCTAACGGTTGCTGCTCATCATAACGGTTGATTGTTTGTTGATCGCGCAAACAATCCATCCCAAACTGCTGGATTAGGTGCCTGCAATCAATAACTCTATCCTCTGAAGATGGGAGAGCACTATCGCAACACGGATAGTATAAGTCCCGAACCAACTCACATCTGCGAGCCATCCAATCATCTACAATCGGACTAAAAGAGAAATGAAGTGCACTCCTCGTGAGGTAATCTAAATGGACTCTCGTAGGCTCACTCAATGGCTCTGTGTCATAATCTTGTCCATCAAACTCATCATCACTCCCACTGCTCTCAAACCATGAATCTGAAGACAATTCATACGTCTGAGATCCAAAATCCAAAATACACCTCAACTGAGCATTGTGGCTCTGCGGTGAAACATACTGGTTTCCCTCGTCAGCTGTAAGAGGTGTAAAAGAAGATTTGCTTTCCAAAGAAGGAAACAAGTCAACAGGAGTATCATACTCCCAACCAGCTGACAAATTGCTAGTCGCCTGTGAAAAAAATGGAGTAATATCGTGAGTCAAATCACAACTCTCTGGTGAATCTCACAGTGTCACAGTAGAACACTGTACTGTATATGTCGTTGATGATGTCTGTGCCACTCTCAATCTATCAGAAAGCTCCTCCAATCTGGAGTTCGCTTCCTGAAGGGACAACTGGGTATCCTCCCATGCAACAACAGTCGCCTCAAGTTCCTGAGAGAGGATATCAACTTCCTCCTCTTCCCTCAACAAAGCACCATAACTAATAAAATCCCTCTGAAGGAGATAATCTTGGTTAGCCACTAACTGTAAATACTCATGCTTCAGTATCCCAATGGCTCCATAAAGAGCATGAAACTGTGGTAAGGAAAAATCACTGCTGCCTTGCTCATCAATCATGAGGGTGCTCCAACTATGTGTAGCCAACAACTGGCGAGCGACATCGAAATGCTCAATAACTGTGTCTATACTCCTGTCATCAACCTTGAGTTGTCCAATCAAGTGATGAGGAGTCCGAGAATGTTGACTCTCCTGTAACTGTACAAACTCAAAATCTACATTGTGGAAAGAAGTTGTATCTGTATCTTGTACCTCTTTGTAGTCAACATTGTGTATGCACTCGGCCATGGATACAACCTCGTCCAAAGTACTGTTGCTTTGTGCCTCTGAGAACACCACATCCGTCAATGATGATACTGCTGAAAATGCATTGTAATCACTCTCTTCTGCATCCCATGTGTCCGCACAACCCATTGGCTTACGATCCTGGGGTCCAGTGCTACTAAGAGAACATACTGGGCTGGATTATAAGGTCTAATCTATAAAATCAGAATCATCATGATATGAGTTCTCAACATTCAAAGCATCATTGGTACCCGAATTTTGAATACCTTCATGTGACAGCCCATTGGCACCATTGTACAAGTGTAGACATTGATACCTCAAACTGATGCAAAGGTACCTCACCGTTGTCATGAAAATTAGAATTGCTAACCTCTAAATCAGTTGCCTATTGGGAAATCTCCTGCATAGAAGGTGAGGACAATTCATTATCCAAAGTTGTCCTAATGTCTCCTTCAGTTGAATACACATGTCTAACAAAACCATCACATAAATTCTTGTCCCACTCATCGGAACTTGAGGGCACCAAAACATTCTTATGTAGAGGTATATTACCCCTAAATGAAAGTTCTCTGTCCATTCCTAATTCCTGCACCCTTGATTCTTCTTTCCTTCTTTGCCACTGATTTGAACTTGTAGCTACCAAGTTATCTTCGTCTGCTCCGGGTACACCCATAAATTGTGTGAAGGAAAGGAGTTCACGTATCATCTTAGGAAGAGAACAATACTGATGATAGCTGCTCATAACTGTATCATTAAATATCTTGGCAGGAGGCATCCTACTTTTACGTGTTGGAGAAGATGAAACTTTCGACTGCCCAATTTTAGTTATAGCCATGGTATTTACCTGTAACTAAACTGACATCCCAACGGATCCCGGAGGTCGAAATAAAGTTTGTTCTCCACAATTTTGGGACTTTGGCCAACGTATTGTCTTACTAGCTATCAACTGTAAGCATAAATGGTAGGATGACAACTACCCAGTTGCTGATATGAATTATCAAAACCTTTTATCAAATACCCAGATGCTGGAATGAATTATCAAAACTTTTTATCCAGTACCCAGATGTGACAATTTCACATAAACCCTACAGGTTGGCAGGATGTAGGCTCTGATACCACTAAAAGATCCCTGATGGATTCCCTTGCTGATCTGTTGTAATTTTTAAAATAATAAACTATATTTTTCCTGTGATTTTGCCGATGGTCTTAAAGAAGAGAGAGAAGTTGCAGAATGTTTGGTTTCTTTTTGTATTTTTTTGAATATATAAGCAAGTAATGAATAAAGAACAGCAAATAAGGAAGGAAGCTGAAACAAGTAAGAACATTCAATTAAATCAGAATTGATACAAATCATACCAGGCATATTTTTTATTTATAATATCCAGATTATTCCCTACGCACTGGGGATGTGCTTACATCCAATAATGGCGCCAACTCAAGGGTAGATGATGAACACAAACCAAGAACACTAGCTATGGTTGAATAAGAGTCTTCACCACTTCCAGCGTAAAGTGTACCTGTTGTAATGGTGGTATCAAGCTGAAAAAATCACGCCCCAGCTGAGAAATTCAACCACCCTGCTGAAACCCTCACCAAGCAATTTGAATCTCCACAAGGAATAGCGCATACACTCTGACCAATAATGCCAATGCCAAAAGAATCCACTGCCAATCAATAACCGAGGACTACGTCCCAGCTAGTACCAATCATGGGGTTTGCGTCCCAGATTGAAGAATTACTCTACCAGAGCAATATCGCACCAAACAAGTTTTCAATATGTAAAAGATAATGAGAAATTAGATTTCCTTCTCCTTATATCTCTTTCCTTCCAAATCGAACCCTAAAGATATATGAAAAGTGCGCTTTAATATAAAGTCATATTTCCCAATATTGGGCGCCTAAGTATAGAAAAAACACCACTTTTTCAATATAAAATAACTCCAAGTGCCAAAAGGACCCTGGCAAGTGAAAATCATTTAGAAAAGTTCAAGACCTTTCCAACGAGCTATAACACATGGGCATACGAATCCAGATGAAGCCAAAAACCCCTTATTACTCTTAAATGGCTATAGACATAGCCTTATTTAAAACATTAACGCTAACTTAGGAAATATTTAAATATATTAAAAATATAACCCAAATAGCTACAGAAAGCTCGAAACACACCAAAATCTTGAAACTGAACTTGTCACCTGTCTGTCACTGATGTCAGAAATCATGGATCAACTGGCAGTCTCATCCCTAAAATCTAGGGATGCTCCTAGAAACTAGGAAACACACCCAAATCTCCTGAAACTGAAACCATCTGAAAGGTCATGAATAACCTCACGACTAGCAATTGTCACGACCTCCTAAAATTTAGGGATATCCCCTAAAATCTAGGAACTACTCCAAACTGGCTCCAAACTGCCTGTAAACCAAAATCCAGTCATTAGATGCACTGAATGAGTCTCAATCAACCTCTGCTAGCCTACAAGACTCCAATGATAGGTCAACTCCTCCATCAGAGATGTCCACTCTAGAAAGGGGACATGACATATCGGTTTATTTGTAGAGGCACAAGAGACATGTCTTCCCATGACATCTCTCTTGTAAGATATATATGTGCCTGTTATTGTTATCCAAAGAACATCGAAATTATTAATGTCCTTTCTCCACCATCTGCAATACATAGAAGATAATTAGAAAACAGAATTGATATATACTATGAGAAATATTTGCATTGCAATACAACATCATTGTACATGCCTTGATTTTGAATTGAAATTTGAAGAACTTTTACATGGTATTAAAGCCTCGGTACATCGAACCTGAGGCATTCAAATTTGTGAAAAATTCGAAGTCAAGAAGATATCTAACATCACATTTCTTCAAATGGCCAGCACTATCAAATTTGAAGATAGACTCGAAGGAGGCAACAATTTCTCAGCATGGAAATTCAGAATTAAGATGATCCTAAAGGAGAATAAAGTTGAATCATTTGTAAGAGTCGAATCTAAAGAACCTGAGAATGAACCTGAACAACATGGATCGAGGGTAATGAAAAGGCCATCAAGATCATAGTTGACAGAGTGAAAAACAATATTATGTCAATCATAAAGAAACATGAGACTGCCTATCATATGTTCAAGGCACTTGAAAATGCATTTGAGATAACCAATGCAAGCAGAACCTTGGCTCTAAAAAGAGAGATAAATCATATAAGTATGATAAACGGGGAGTCAATCAATGCCTACTTCATGTGGATATCTACCCTAAGGGATGAACTAGCAACACTTGGATACGAAATCCAAAGCAAAGAGTTAACACTCATTGCTCTAGATGGGTTACCTAGTGTCTGGGAAACGTTCGTTCAAGGAATCGGTGCAAGGGCTAAATATCCAAATTTTAAGAGGCTAAGAACGGATTGTCTTCAAGAATAATCAAGGTTGAATAAGAAAGGGATCAAGCATAAGAATATAGATGAAGATCTTCAAGTTCTAAACACCAACTCCAATAAGAAAAGAAAGAAGAAACAATTCAAGAAGAGGAAAGGACATTAAGGCAAGAATACCTCCAAGAAGGATCTCTCTCATATTCAATGCTTCAGTTGTGACAAGTTCAGGCACTATGTTGCTAAATGTCTTGAAAGATCTAAACAAGCTACATTTGTCAAAGTTGTAAAGTCAAAGGACGAAGATGATTCTGAGAATATGTGTTCTACTCAGCATTTTCAAACCAAGTATCAAACAAGGCTAACTCATGGGTGATTGACAATGGCTCAACCAGACATATTACAGGGTTCAGAGAAGTGTTAGACTCCATGGTAGAGGAGACCGATGAGGAAGTAACAATCGGAGATGACTCTGCATATCCAGTCAGAGGAATTGGAACCTGCACCATCAGATTGAAGTTGAGCTTATCATTACAGCTTACATGAGTACTATATGTCTCAGGCATCAAGAGGAACCTAGTCTTCATCTTAGCACTAGAGGATAATGGGTATAGGGTGACCTTCATGGACAACAAAGTGTTGGCTTGGTCAAATAATTCGTCCATCAAGAAAGCCAAAACCATTGGTCAAAGACAAGGTTACTTATATGAGCTATGCACAGAGCCCAACCTGGCATAGAAGACTAGGTCACCTGAATTTCAGAGCTTTATCATCTATGGAAAACCTTGTCACAGGTTTACCCAAGTTAAAGCAATATCATTCAGGGGCATGCAAGGGATGTGCCCTAGGTAAAAATACTAGAGGCTCTTTTCAAAATAGTACTAGGAAAACAAGTAATGTTTTAGAATTAGTCCACTCTGATGTATGTGGACCTATGTCAGTACCCTCTTTAGGGGGATTTTTGTATTATGTAATATTTGTGGATGACTACTCTAGAAAAACTTGGATCTACTTTTTGAAATGTAAAAAATCAGAAGAGATCCTTAATAAGTTTAAAGAATTTAAAACCTTAATAGAAAACTTCTCAGGTAATAAAGTTAAAACCCTAAGAACTGACAATGGGGGGGAATACACCTCATATCTATTTAAAGATTTTTGTAAAAATGTTGGGATTAAGAGGGAGTTTACTGTACCTTATAATCCTCAACAAAATGGGGTAGTTGAGAGGAAAAATAGGACAATTGTAGAAGCTGCCAAATCTATGCTTCTTGATCAGAACCTAGATACCCATCTTTGGACAGAAGCCTCCTGCACTGTCGTGTATATCCAAAATAGATGTCTTCACTCCCATATTGAAGATAAAACCCCTAAGGAAGTTTTTACTAAAACAAAGCCAGATATTAGCCATCTTAGAATATTTGGATGCCTTGTTTATATCCATGTACCTAAAGAGAAAAGGTTAAAACTAGAGCCTTCAGGAAAAAAGGAAATATTTGTTGGGTATAGTGAAACCTCCAAGGCCTACAGAATCTACATACCTGGTCAGAGGCATATTGAACTTAGTAGGGATGTAATTTTTTAAGAAGACTTAGCCTTCATAAAAGCCCAAAGTTCTATAGAACCTGAAGTCCATGTTCCTACTCCTAGCATAGATGAAGATCTTGCTCCTGAGTTTCAAAGGGAGAATCTTGAGGAAAATGAAAGTGAAATTCAAAACCCACCTAGAGAAAATCTCACGAAAAGACCACTATGGGCCACCAAAACTGTAGAAGAAGCTCATAAGTATGTTGCCCCCTTCAAGAACCTTCAGAGAAAGAAAAAGGCCTAACAAATTCACTAGCTATGTTGCCCTCATGAATGACCTTTCAAAAGTTGAATCTACCAATGTATCAGATGCACTTAAACATCAAGTATGGAAGGATGCCATGTCTGATGAATACCAATCCATTGTAAAAAATGATGTCTGGGAGATTGTTCCCAGGCCAGCTGGAAAATTTGTTGTATCTTCCAAATGGCTCTTCAAGATCAAACATGCTGCAGATGGCAGCATTGAGAAACACAAGGCCAAATTTGTAGCTAGAGGGTTCTCACAAAAGGAAGGATTTGATTACGAAGAAACCTTTGCACCTATGGCCAGATACACCTCAGTAAGAGCAGTCTTAGCCATTACTGCAACAAAAGGATGGAAAGTACATCAGATGGATGTAAAGACAACATTTCTTAATGGAAAGATTGCAGAAGAAGTATATCTAGAGCAACCTGAAGAATTTGAGATTCATAATGCAAAGTCTCATGTGTGTAGACTCAAGAAAGATCTTTATGGGCTTAAACAGGCTCCCAGGGCCTAGTATGAAAGAATTGATACTTATCTCACAGGGCTAGGTTTCTCAAAGAATGATGCAGATCCAAATCTTTACTATAAACAAAACATAGGTGATATGTTGATATTGATTCTATATGTTGATGATTTGTTAATCACAGGTGAAGATCACCTCATAGATCAGTGCAAGAAAGACCTTACTAAAGAATTTGACATGAAGGACTTGGGACTCCTTCATTACTTCCTAGGATTAGAAGTATGGCAAAATTCTGATGGCATCATACTAAACCAGGGTAAGTATACCTTGGACATTTTGAAGAGATTTGGAATGTTAAACTGCAGACCTATGACTTCTCCGATGGAAACAAACCTTCATAGACTTAAGGAAGCAGCAACAAAATCACAACCCACAGATCCTACTCTATACAGGCAAATGATTGGGTCTCTGATGTATCTGGTAAATACAAGACCAGATATCTGTTACGTAGTTAAGGATTTGAGTCAATTTATGTGTGAACCAAAGGAGATACACCTGGTAGCAGTAAAACACATCATGAGATATCTACAAGGTACTTTAAATCTTGGTCTATGTATACGAGAGTTGATTTGGATTTACACGGATTCATAGATTCAGATTGGGCTGGAAGTGTAACTGATAGGAAAAGCACCTCAGGATGTTGCTTCAGTTTAGGTTCAGCCATGATATCCTGGATCAACAGAAAATAGTCATCAGTAGCACAAAGTTCCACTGAGGCCAAGTATATTGCAGCTTCCATGGCTGCTCGAGAGGCGGTATGGCTTAGGAAGTTGCTTGTAGGGTTATTTGGTGAACCAATGAAACCTACAATTATTCATTGTGACAACCAGAGTTGCATAAAACTCCCAGTGAATCCGGTGTTTCATGACAGATCCAAACATATTGAGATTCCATACCATTATGTGCAAGATATGGTGGACAGGAATGTGATCCAGTTGGAATACATTTGTACAGGGGACCAGACAACAGATATTCTTACCAAACCACTTTCCAGGGTGAAAGTTGAGCACTTCAGAAAAGGTCTTGGTATGATTGAAAGGTAATTTGCTTTATAATCTGTACTTATATATTAATAAAGATGTTTAATGTGTAAACTTCTTTGTCATGCTATGACTTTTATAAGCTCCACCCCTTGTGTACATTTCTAAGAGGTGACGATCTCTCAGATAATGAACACTTGTATGTAGACATTATAAGGTGACGATCTTATAATGATCAAACCAGATATCATGTGTGATTCTTGGTATGTTATGGATGTGCCATAATTATATTGTGGTAAAGACATTTTGAAATGTCAGTGCACATACCACAATTTGGATAAAATGAGGATTTAATTATTCTCGTGTTTTTATCCTTAGTATTGCTTTCTTTGCAATACTGATATCGCGTGCTTAGGTGATATCTTGTCATCACAAGTTATTGTGGTGAACTTTTGTATCACATGTTTAGGTGATACTTCATGTCACGTGCTTAGGTGATATGATTTTTGTATCACGTGTTTAGGTGATACTTCATATCACGTGTTTGCGTGATATGATCCTCTGTAGAGTGAGATTATGAGACTCCATAAGGAATCCTAACCATCATGAGAAATGTGATGCTAGATATGTTGTCATTCATCTTCTCGAGCTAAGAGGGACTGTTGATGAAATAGCATCAATCAGATGAAGAAATCCTTGCCAAGAAATATATATATATATATATATATATACACACACATCTATATATATATATATATATATATATGTATGTATATATATGTATATGTATGTATGTATATGTATGTATATGTATGTATGTACATACATACATATATATACATACATACATATACATATATATACATACATATATATACATACATATATATATATAGATGTGTGTATATATATATATATATAATTAATTTATATTAAAAGTTGATAACTATATGTTATCAAGTTAACAATGAATAATATCCGATTGCGTTTTTTTTTTATCGGCGACTTGCTTAACATTAGTTAAGCGCCGATCATATGCTATCGGGTTACTAGACCCGATAGCATATTGGTGTCGATTCATAATGAATCGGCACCAATATGCTATCGGGCTATTAACCCAATAGCATTCATTGCAGATTCACATTGTTATCGGTTGGCAATACCGATCGTTTGGTATAAACAAAACATTGATCGTTGTGTTAAACCCGATAAGCATAAACCGACTCATATCGGTTTATTTGTAGAGGCACAATTAAGAGATGCCATGGACAGGCGTTGTGGAGACATGTCTTCCCATGACATCTCTCTTGTAAGATATATATGTGCCTGTTATTGTTATCCAAAGAACATCGAAATTATTAATGTTCTTTCTCCACCATCTGCAATACATAGAAGATAATTAGAAAATAGAATTGATATATACTGTGAGAAATATTTGCATTGCAATACAACATCATTATACATACCTTGATTTTGAATTGAAATTTGAAGAACTTTTACAATTGGGATCTCTATTTTTCTTATATTCTATTTTTGAATAATTGTTCTATAACCATATTTTGTGTTGTAGCTCCTTGAATTAGTTCCGAGCCAAATAATTGAATCCATACCTTCTTTGATTTTAATGATCTCTGTTTCAAAATAACCTTAAGCTCTGAGATTTAAACTCTGTCCACTTGTAATTCTTCAAAAGATTTCCATTTCCAACCTAGAGATTCATTCTTTTCATCTTTAACTATATAATCTTTCAGTATTTTCAGTAATCATTTTGAGATTCGTTGAATCCATTACCGAGTCAATAGCTGGATATCCACCCCAAGAGTCTGACTAGAACAGAGCTTTACTTCCGTCTTTTACATTCCATGAAATATTTTCTAAGATCATATTTCTACAATTCAATATGAAGTTCCATACTCTTGATCCTTTTGGAGGGTCGCTGATTCGGAATATTCCTTCTAAGCTCAAGTCATCCAAGTATTTTCCTTTGAGAATTCTAACCCATTTCAGGTTTGGCTCATTATAAATCTTCCACATAAGCTTAGCTCCCAGTGCTTTGTTATGCCATAATTGGCTATGCAATCCTACTCCTAAACTTTTAGTCCTACATATATTATCCTATGCTATCAAAACCTTCTCTTTTTTTTTCTGCTAGGCCTTGCTAATAGAAGTTCCTCATCTTCTTGACAAGTATTTCATTTGCTCCAATTGAGAGGGATAAACATGACATTAGATAGATTGGGATAGTAGAAAGGACAGTCTTTAGCATAAAAATCCTACCTGCCCATGATAGCCATTTAGATTTCCACGACTCCATTTTCTTATCCATCCTTTGGCCCATTGGATCCCAAACTTTTGTTGTTCTTATACCTTTGTCTATAGGTAAACCAAGATAAATGCAAGGGAGTTGTCCTTCTTTGAAATTGAGAGAGGTTGAGATTTGATCTTGGACGTTCTTTTTCACATTAAAGAAAAAAAATTCTGATTTCTCCTTGTTTATCGATTGTCCTAAAGCTGAAGCATAAGTTCCCAAAATATTTTTGAAAGTCTTAGCTTCTCTCACATCTACCTTACCAAATACCATTGTGTCATCAACAAATTGTTGATGGGTTACTACCTCCATTGAGTTTGTAATCCTAACTCCTTTGATTCTACCTTCTTGATGATAAATGTTAATTGCTCAACCAAAGGATTCTGCTAGAATGATAAACAAAAAATGGGAGATTGGATTTCCTTGTCGAATTCCTCTAGATGATTCAAAAAATCCATTTGGAGAGTCGTTTATTAAAACTGAGAACCGAGGGGTGGAGATACAATAGTAGATAAGATTAATCCAGCTCTTTGAGAAACCAAAGGCTTCCAGACATTTGCATAAAAATCTCCAATCCACTTTGTCATATGCCTTACTTATATCCAATTTTGTCAGCATTCATGGGTGTTTTTTAATTTGTAGAGAATGAATAGCTTCTTGGGCTATAATCACTCCATCCAAGATTGATCTTTCGGGACAAAACCTGTTTGTTCTTTTGAAATTATTTTTGGGAGGCTCTGCTTTAATTTGATTGCTAAAACTTTTGAGAAGATCTTATACAAAGAGTTACATAATGAGATAGGCCTAAAATATAAATATTTCTTTCTTGAATATGAAAAAATAATAAATTCAAATCGGACGAGGATAAAGAATTTCAAAAACAAAAATGCAGTGCTCTCACCTTGTTGAAGAACCTTGCAAAGAGCGCATTTTAGTAAGTGCAATGCTTAATATCCATATTCAATTGCCCGTAATAACTTCTATTATTTTTTGTGTTATGATTTACATCCATTTTGAAATTGAATTATCATTAATTGTAATTGCGTTGAGAGACATAATATACAATGGAGGAATCCATGTAAACTCCTTTTAATGGACAAACATTAAAACATTCTATATATATATATATATATATATATTTGGATTTGACTATGTGAGTTTTTACGTTGCTAACATTTCGGATCAAACACCATGATCCATCATCAGGCAAAAAGAGCAAGTAAGAGCAAGAGAGCAGAAAAATAGAGAGGATAGCAAACCTAGAAGATTAAAAAGATGAAAAAAGGAGGGGACATGAAAACCAAGGGGGGGACAAATAAGAAAAAATTAACTAAAAAAGGTAAGAAATAAAATAACTAATAAATCAAACTAAAGGACAATAAAGAGCATACACAAAAGCACAAAAAACAAACAATACAAGAAATCCAAAATAAGGAAAAAATAAATAAGAAATAAGAATAAAATAAAATAAAGAACAATGAAAAAATAATAAAACAAGAGCATACATAAGAAAGCACAAAAAAAAAATATATATATATATATAACAAAAAAAAACAAGAACATAAAAGCCCCCAAGTGGTACACAAATACGAAAAAGCAAACAACAAGCACCCAAAGAATAAGAAAACCAAGGGAGTATATATATATAAATGGATGCAAAACCAAATGCAAGCACGTATATATGCAACTATATACATATACACACTAAACACACTAATAAATAAATGCATGAAAATATATACGCATATGTATATATATATATATATATATGTGTGTGTGTGTGTGTGTGTGTGTGTGTGTGTGTGTGTGTGTGTGTGTGTGTGTAAAAAAATATATATGTGTGTATATATATATGTATATATACATACATATGTATGTATGTATGTATATATATGTATACATATATATGTATATGTATATGTATACATATATATGTATGTATATATGTATATGTATATGTATGTATATATGTATATGTATATGTATGTATATATGTGTGTGTGTGTGTGTGTGTGTGTGTGTACCACTTGGGGGCACACACACGTGTATGCATATGCATATGTAGGTGTATAAATATACATAAACATATGTGTGTGCACACACACACACACAGATAAATATATCTTTGTGTGTGTGTGTGTGTGTCTATATATATATATATATATATATATATATATATATATATATATATATATATATATATATATATGTACATATACATGTGTGTGTGTGTGTGTGCACGCGTGCCCTCAATTGGTACACAAATACGAAAAAGCAAACGACAAGCACCCAAAGAATAAGAAAACCAAGAGAGTATGTGTGTGTGTGTGTGTGTGTGTGTGTGTGTGTGTGTGTGTAAATGTGTATGTGTATGCATATGTTTATGTATATTTATACACCTACATATGCAAATGCATATACATGTGTGTGTGTGTGTGTGTGTAAGAACAAAACAACAAAGGAAAACATTAAAAACAAAATGACACGACCAAAAAAGACAAAAAAACAAAAAAGAGGGGCAAGAAAAACCCGAAAAGGGTCAAGCGGTCAGAGCCAACACATTCACCAAGAAGAGCCCCACAAGATAGGAAGGAAAGGGCTCAAGGGATGGGGACAAACGGGGGACAGGGGAGGAAGAGGAGAGAGGAGGGGGAAAGGAAGGGACAAGATCAAGAGGAAGGGGAAGGGGGGGACAAGAGGCGGGAGGGGGTGGAACAAGGAGGAGAGGGAGAACTAGGCATCTTGCGATGGTTTAGAAGGGGGAGCCAAGAGAAACTCAAATTCCAACCTCCATCTCGATTGAGGTTGGAGGGGTGATTGTTGATTTCAATGGCTTCTCTGAGCTTCCTTCTAAAGTAGGTCTCCTCAATAGCAACAATTTGGGTGTCCTCTAAGGGGATGTGGTGTTTAGTCTTGGAAGAGTGCTCTGTCAGGGCTGATTTGAGGATCCTTTCATGTCTAATGTCAACCCAATGTTCTTTGATTCTCGTGTTAATCGAGCGACCAAACTCACCAATATACAGAGTACCACAAGAACAAGTAACGTTATAGACACCCAAGCTGAGAAAGAGGTCTTACATTCTATTTACATTTGTAGTGATTTTTGTTAAAACCATTCTATTTACATTTGCAGTGACTTTTGTCAAAACATTTTATTTACATTTGTAGTGATTTTTGCCAATTCAATGGTGACTTATCCTTTTTCATTTGCTTTGAATCATGTTTTAAATTAAAACATTTTATTTACATTGGCAGTTGTTTTTGACAATTCAATGACAACTATCCTTTTTCATTTGATTTGGATCCTATTTTAAATTTGCATGCAAACATAAATATGAAGATAATGAACTCTTATTTTGTGTTTGTTTGGACAAAATGGCATCATGAATGAAAGCTCCCAATAAAGAGTGAGAATATTAAAACATGGAGGGCAATGCTTAGAAGGTGTTCTATAATCCAAATTTCAGTTTCAAGGGTAAAATTATTTTTGTACCCAACGATTTTTTAAGTTATTCTACATATATCTTATATTCTTAAAAATAAACTTTTGGACAAAATGGCATCATGAATGAAAGCTCCCAATAAAGAGTGAAATTATTTAAACATGGAAGACAATGCTTAGAAAGTGTTCCTATAATCCGAATTTCAGTTTCAAGGATAAAATTATTTTTGTACCCAATGATTTAATAAGTTATTCTACATATATCTTATATTCTTAAAAAAAATAAAAAAAATTTAATCATGGTCTACAAATGCCAGGCATGACATCCATTTCCTTCTACATGGATGTTACAAACTACAACAATAATAAACAATATACAACATAAAGTTGTATGGTTTAAAAAGTAGTGTAAATATATAAATCCTTTGGATGAAGTTTTTTCCCTGTGAAAGCATATGCCTTGATTTCATTGTCTCAAGCTTTGTCAAGGTACATATTCACCAATTTTTCTAGTAGATTGTATTGGGAGGTTTAAAATAAAATCAATTGGGTTTTTCTTTATGTTAATTTTCTTGTTCCACATTACTATTTCTTACCTAAACGATATGGATTTTTGACGATTAATTGTCTCACTTTTTTGTTTGCAAATTTTAAACCCAACACATCTTTAATTTTATTGAACTTATTTCCTAACGTGCCATGGTATTTCTATAGCAGCTAGTAAAGCAGGCGGTATTATTGGAGCATTTGGGGATCATGAAAGTTTCATGATTGCAAAAGCTTTTAGCCTAGCTTAAGTATATTTTAGTGAGCTAAGTTTAGTTTTCTCATACTATCTTATACAAGTTCATAATATAAATTTCACTAAGTTTAGTTTTCTCATACTATCTTATACAAGTTCATAATATAAATTTGTAATGATCCTTGTATACTAAAATAAAAGCCATGAATAAATGATTTAAGAATTCAGTAAAATTAAAAAGAAGTATTGTTCCAAACTTGGAACAACCATGCAATTTATGCAAGTAAAAAATAAAAATAGAATTAAATAAAGACTTTAAAATTGTGCTTCAGTGGTAACTTGCAATGGTTAATAGTTTTTTTAACTATCAAGATTGACTATATTTGCAACCGAGTGGGAACTACTAATTCTACAAAAGGATATAATGATGAAGATATTTTTTTCTTGGTGTGCATTGTTGAGTATATCTATCAAATTTAAATATTGCCTTTGTTTTTGTCTTCTATAAATTCTTATAGATAATTCTTTGTACACTCCAAATTTTATTATTTTTTTTAATCTTCTAAATTTTACTTTATTTTTGTTAGATTTTGCGAGAAGCGAGAACCGAGCCAGGATCTGATGTCGGTCGTAGATCATATGCAACTCCCCAAACAATAGATGATCGAGGATCAAAATAGTTGAATGAAGATAATTCTGATATGAGAGAAAAAAATGGAGACATAAGAGAATTTTGGAGAAGACTCTCGCCGAGCAATCACAAAACTTGTGAAGGTGAGAGTATAACACTTATTATATAGAAAAATAATAGCATATACAACCAAGAGGTGCATTAAATCCTATTCCCCATAAAAAGTGGGAGGTTTTACCTTCTTGGTAAATGCCAAAACATGTGGCATAACCTCCTTACATGAAGACATGAAAATAGTAAAGAAAGTTGGCACATAAGGCCAAAAGAGGGTGAGAAACCCAACAACCCCATAACCCACTTAGGAAATGACAAAATAGTGGTAATGAGAGATGGCACAAAAAGCCAAAAGAGGGTGTGTAATTCAACTATCCATGCGAGGTGGAGAGTTACACATGTAGCTGAAGTATTTCGCCACATGTCCTCATATTATCCACTCCTAATAACCTAAGCAATCTTAAATAATATGTGTAGGAAAAATAAATACCCCCTAACATAAGGAAAATAAAAAACCTACACTAACCCCCCCTTAAGCATAGCTTAGGTGGGTGAAAAGATGGGTCTCAGCAAATGAGGCCATGTTAGGTACCCATGTACATAGATATCCCCCCCAAAAGAAGAAGCCCCCCTCCATAAGAGGAATAACCCCCCCTAAATAGAGAGAGAAAGAATGAAGGACTAAGAAGGACTAAGAAGCCCCCCTGAAGTAGACACCTGTCACAAGTAGATGCTTGAAAGTGATGTAGAAGATGGTCCACAATCGTTGGACAATGTTCCTCCCTTTAGGAAGAAACAAAACCAAATGTGTCTGCATGATATCTTCCCATTCTTGTAAGGAATATGTAGGAAGAAGATACAAAACATATGATATCTTTGAACTCTGCTTAGTGATCTCCATGTTGGTGTTGAAAATTGTCATGATCAAACCAGGTGTTCTAGGCCACACTGCCGAGAATGATAATCCAAAATCTTCTAGAGACTGATGTAGAAAATAATCCAAAAATAAATATACCTCCTTTAAAGGTAAATATGTGTCCTCCAGATGTTGTACATAAGTATCCACACTAATGTCAAATTGTGATGAAGATCATGTGGAGAGTGAACAAGAGGATCCAAAGGTTCCTCCACAACAACTGAAGAAGAATCATCCTCATCAAAGAGAAGATGTATGCAATCAATAGTATCTCCCAAATATCCAATATGAGACTCTATAAACAAGTCTGAAATTCTTGTCAAGAAGTCATCTCGCAAACACTATCTGAAAGATTGTGAATGTCCTGCTACAAAGAATAACTAGAAGTTTTTGAAGAAGCAACAATTGTAGATGGGTTATCAACAAATTGATCATCACATGAGAATATGTCCATGCAAGATGGGGCAATAGAAGTCTCAAAATCATCCACAAGAGCATGGTTATCCAAGGATACATCACTTTCAGATGAAGATCCAATGTCTCCATACAATTGTTGGATAATGGTCCAAGCAGTGAAAGGGCACTCAGTGCGTTCTATATGATGTAAAGTATCCTCAAAAATAGTAAGACATATTAGTCCATAGACCATGGCATTGTTGTTAAACCAAGCATTCTTTTGTTCATAGTCTCTTGGCTCATGAACGAATCCAAGGAGCTAGGATCATAGATCTTGCTCAAGGCAGTGATTCTTTATCCCTTGTTTCCAGGTCAAATAGTTCTCTGAAGTTAGCTTGACAACAGAAGGATGAAAATAGTTATCAAGAGACATGACTAACCCACCCATGAATGGAACTTATCTTAGTTTATGATTACACAAAATACATAAAGAGACACCCCCCTTTCCACTAGTCTCAGAAAATCAATCCCCCAAATATTACAAGGTTGGCACTTTTTTATTAGTGTGTTTACAAGGCTTTTTATCAAATTACAATGCTCCCTAAGGCTCCAATGACCAGAAATAGAAATTTTTAATACAAATAAATGTTATACAAGATTTGAGAAAATTAGCCTTATAGCTACGTAGTACTTCTCAATACCTTTCCAACAACTATTAGTTTTTGAAAAACAAAGTTGTGAGGTGAAAGATATGACATGTTGAAGAGAAAAAGAAGTAGTTGATACAACCTATAATATTTGATAGAAAAAGGAAGAATATTTCAATTAGACCTGCAAGAATGGAAAGTGCTCATTTCCAGCTTTCCGTCAAGTACTTGTTTGCAAAAATCTGACACCCGAAGCAAAAGTTATGCAACTTTTAAGAAAAGTTGTTGAATTTGTCTGCTAGAAAAACGTCTTAGGCTCTATTCAAACTCGATTTCTGCCTAAAGTATTAATTTTTTGGGAACACCATCAGAAACCCAAAAGTTTTTCGATGCTGGAAACAAAACCTAGAAATTGTTTTTCCTGGAAATGAATGGAAGTTAGAACACTAAAGCCGAAATGAAAACAACTCTAGTAAAAACATTTCACTCTGATTTTTTTTACTATGTCCTCCAAACTCTGATTTTGGTGAAATAAAAGTCACTTTTGACTTTCTCAAGCCTTCTGGACACTTTGGAAATTCTAAAGAAGCCTCCAATATTACGAAAATTATGCATTCACCTAGATCTCAAGGAACACATGTATATAAAACCAGATTTAACTAGAAGCTATTTTCCTTTAAACTGTTCTAATTCTCCAGGTCACACAAGAATGCAGGAGAAGAGCATACTTGGTTTTTAAGTAAAATATTAGCTATCTATCTAATAGTCTCAAATCTCTCAAATAAATCAGAAAAGCAACAAGCTATACCAGACAACACGACTCTGATACCATGTTAGATTCTGTGAGAAGCGAGAACCGAGCCAGAATCTGATGTCGGTCGTAAATCACATGCAACTCCCCAAGCAACAGATGATCGAAGATCAAAATAGATGAATGAAGATAATTCTGATATGAGAGAAAAAATACAAATAGAAGAGAATTTTGGAGAGGACTCTAACCGAGCAATCACTGAACTTATGAAGGTGATAGTATAGTGCTTATTATATAGAAAAATAATAGCATATACAACCAAGAGGTGCATTAACTCCTATTCCCCATAAAAAGTGGGAGGTTTTACCTTCTTGGTAAATGCCAAAACATGTGGCATAACCTGCTTACATAAAGACAAGAAATGAGTTAAGAAAGTTGGCACATAAGACCAAATGAGGGTGAGAAACCCAACTACCCCATAACTCACTTAGGAAATGACAAAATAGTTGTTATGAGAGGTAGCACAACAAGCCAAAAGAGGGTGTGTAACTCAACTACTCATGTGAGGTGGAGAGTTACACATGCAGTTGAAGTATTTTGTCACGTGTCCTCATATTAACCACTCCTAATAGCCTAAGCAAGCTTAAATAATATGTGTAGTTAAAATAAATACAGGAAAATAAAAAACCTACATTAACAATTTTATTTGCATGATTTTTTAATTTTCTCTTGTTTTATTTAAATGTAGGTTTTTTTTTTAATATTAGATTTTGGGCCTTCATCATTATTATCATACTAGCTTCATTGCCTACCGTGCGTAGCCTTTAAATTCTTTAGGGTGAGGTACCTATCATTAGTTAAGAGAGATCTTTCCACATAGGCTTTCTCTCTCCTAAGGCATTGAACTTTTCTAATGTTGGTACTTGTTAGTTGTAAGTATGATATTAGAAAGAAGCTAATTAGTTTCAAACAATGGCACAATAAAATTGTTAAGTAGTGGCAAGATTTATTGTGGTTATAGTAAAAAACATATGCAGATGCAATACCAATCAAATATTGGTTTTTCACGCCTATTTTATATGGAAATTTTATTTTTTTTTGAAATAGGTAATCAATGGATTTAAATTCTTTTGAATTCAAATCTTTGTTGATTTTATGCTTTCTCGGTAGTGTTAAAAGTTATGTAATTAGAATTGTTATTCTTAAATTTTGTGAAAAGGGAAATTTTGACTGGATAAAAGTTTGCCAAAATTTAAAGGATTCATACTTTTTATATTATTTCAAATTCATTTTTTTAAATTCTATAATTTTATAGTATTATTGATGGAACACAAGATAGAAAGGTAGACCATTAGACAAAAAAATTATGTTTAAATTTAAATTTTTATTTTATTTTATAATTTTTATAGTGTTATTGATGAGATACTAGATAGAGAGGTAGCCCATCAGAGAAAACAATCAATGGTTGAGAAAAAACTAAAGAAAAGTCAATAAAAAGTGAAGATAAATGGTTTGATAAGGATATTCAAGGTTGTCCATTGGGGTTGCTAGATCAAGTCTTTGGATTTATATTTAGGTAGGATTTTTTAATGTCACCAAATGGGATTGTCACTTCCTAGGCTTACACTTGCACAACAATTGTCTCCCATTTTGATAATATAAAATCTTAATAATGTGTAGCTTCCTAAGATTGGGTTGTTATGGTTTCTCAATTGTCAGCATTAGCAAAAATTATATCGACTTTTTTTTGCCAATTGATTGTATTTTGGTAAATGGTGAATTAATTTACAACTTTAACTTTGATCAATTGACATAAGATGTATGACTTTTAATCTTGTTGCCACATAATGATAGAACCAATTTCTCTATAAGACCTTACACATATAGTTGCATATTTTACTCAATATGAAATTCAAGCATTTATTGTGATATGTTGAACAAGGTTATGTTTAAATTTATTCATTTGGAATTAGTGACAATGGGTGAGATAAAACAACAAACAATTTTTTAGGAAGATTTTCATTTCCACTTTCTAAAAGTAATAAGTTTGAGATAGAATCTAGGAAGGATCTCTATATTATTTTATTAATTATTAATGGCCTTGATATGACAATTATGACAAAATATGTTGGAGGCGAAGGTTGCAAGACCATACTGCTTTCACTTAGGTTACCACTTTAGATAGCTATGGTGGTATTATTATTATTATCCTTCTCAATAGAAATGCCTCTTTGCATTTTTTAAAATTATGTTTTTTTTTTTTAAAGAACATTTAATTTGTTGTGTCTCGTCATTATTTTCTATTTTTTTTCATTAATATATATTTTTCCTTATTTTTTCTATATAATTATGTCGAGAGGCATATTACACTCACAAAATAATGAAAAAACTTACGTATATAAAAACTTCATGCAATTTGAATTGGCATCCGTATGTATTTTATATATAAATAATTTTAGTGATTTTAAATTGTAAATATTTTATAAATATTAAAAAATTATGTTATATTATTTTATTGTTTTTGGTTGGTAATAGTTGTTATTTTTATTAAGAAATCGGGTTTTGACCTAGCCCGAACCAGGTGGGACTACAATCAGGAAGCCACCTCCCCATAGTCACAACTGGCCCATTAACAGATCATTGTGTAAAATGTTGATTGACCTCCTCCAACTCCTGAGAGTGTAGGATCAGCCTAATACTATCATCCTTGGCTCTCTTATCCCTCTTCCTTCTAACCTCAATCCACCCTTCTTTTCTTTCATTTTCCAATAAATTTACATTGAAAGCTCCCAAAGCCTCTTTCTCACTTTCCTCAAAGCTTTGTGGAGCGATATGGTTCGCACCAGAAACACCTGCGACACACCCCATCTTTGAACTAGATTTAGCCTTCAACTCTTGCATTTGCTCACTTCTAGCTTGATCCACACATCTGACCACATTAACACTATCATTCACTACACCTCCTAAACCTCTTGTTTTTCCTTTCTTTGATGTACCAGAGTCACCCTTAGTCTCTAACACCTTACCCTTGCCACCCGTATGCACATCACTCGAAACCTGGGAAGAAATCAGGTTCACCTCCTCCTTATCCATCGTGTAAAATTTGGGGGTGACCTCTTTCCACCATGAAGTTGGTCTCTTCACCCTATGCCTATCACATGAATCAGCATTATGACCAATGTTAAAACACCTTCTACACCTAAAAGGAATCCCTTCGTAGTCCACAAGTTGCAGCCAACTACCTTTCAAAGTTGAGATAGAAATCTCTAAAGGGAGATCCTTGGAAGAGTCCATTTCAACCAATAAACACGCAAAAGTAGTATGCATCAAATTAAGAGATCCTTCATTAATCATTAAAAACTAACCTAAGGAGTTCCCAATGGCTTCAAAACAGGAGTCAAACCAAAACTGCATTGGAAGATTTGTAAGCCTGATCCAAAGAGGGGTGCAATCAAAAGTCTCTGAATCAGGATTAAAAGTCGGATGCCAAGGTTTCAGCATCAACGGATGGCTGTCCTCCCAACACCATTGACAACATCCCAAGACTTTGTTTCTATCTGCCTCATTTTGGAAAACCATGACAAAGAACCCCCATGCATGGGGATAATTCTGCATACAATCTATAATGCCCCGCCAAGAAACCCTAAATGATTCAACTAAAACACTTGAAAAAGAGTGTAAATATTTTTTTTTAAAACATTAATAAACTAAAAGATGCATTAAGATGAACATTGCATTTAATTTGCACAAATAGAAGACTTAACTTAAACTCCTAAAGGGTTTCCCAACAAGGTTTACTTAATTAAACTAAACATTGTTTAAGGTTAATTAATCCACTTAAGATAAATTAATCATTAAAACTCCATTACACTAACCAATGATTTTTTCATACAATTGCATGTGATATCATTAACATTTTTATGCTTCATGCATGATAATTCATTCATTTACATTACATCAACGTTTCTAATTAAAGATATAAATCTTACCATATAATTCTTGTCATAATACATTTCCTTTACATTGCAAGATTAAAACAATATTACATTGCAATTAGACACTAAGTCTCATAAGAATACATAATGAATACATTAAAATTACATCTTGCTATGAAGGCATACATAACAAATGATACAACTGACCATATAAGGTCCAAGAACTACAAGAATGATCCAAGAAGAACAAATAGGATCCAACTGGAAATACGAGATGCTTCAATCCAAAAGAGCAATGGAACACCTGTGAAGCCAACTCTCACAAGAAGGAATGAACACACCTGATGGAAAGTGGCACTACCACCCGACCATGTGGCTAAAAAAGAACCACCCCATCGTGCTAGGAGATAGAAATACGACCCATTAGTAAACTATAAGGAATGCACACATGGTCTAAACATGACATCGGGTAATCTCACATAAAGCATACACTCACAAACATGACTCCACAATAAAACTTTGGGTGATATCAACAAGACTACACACTAGTGATCATAAGGAAAGAGTGTCATCGCATAGCTTGGAGTGGTTATCCTGACAGGCCTCCATAGGCCCTGGCCCCCATCTTGGGTTGTCCTGGTAACCTCTCCCGAACCCCTGACCCTATCCAAGTCTCATGCGGACCCAAACAATCCTTTCGTGAGGACAAAGTTGTTGGTTTGTCATTCTAGGCCTTCCCATTGCATCTTGAGTTTGTACAAGCACTCAACCATGAGCGGGGTACAATTAATCTTAATTAATGTTTAAGCTACCCAAACCCCTTATATATTGCTAGATTATCACTTAAGTATCCATCTTTCAAGGGGTTCTCCTGCTAACCTCTTTGGGCCTGACCCCCACTCTAAAGCCATTATTCCTTATGACACTACACAAAATTCCCAAAAGGACTCCAAGGCAAAAACACCAAAGCCAACTTTACAAAGGGAGTTCAATAACAACTAAGACACTTGGTCACACGAGCCCTTGCATATAGGTTTAACCAACTGGAAAAAATTAATCTTCTCACGAGACATGGCCAAAAAGAAAAGACAACACGAAAATGTCTAATTTCACATATAACCAAGGGACTTGCAATATAACTTATTTACAAAGACAATCATAACGAAACAAGCACCATCATTCATTTCAGAATAAAGGCATATTTGTTTTCCATCTAATTCACATTTGACCAAGTTTACTAAAATTTCTAAGTTTCAAAATAAATCATTCATTAACAATAATCTCACAAATTCAGTTAAAAATTCAAATCAATATTTGCTATATCAATTTAAAATTTCAAAACCATGATAAACACATTTGAATCATATACATGTGTGTGTGTGTGTGTGTGTGTGTGTGTGTATTAAAAAAATCATATATATCTTAAATCAGATATTTTTATAAACCTTGAATTTCTTTATTTCCTATTTCCCAAACATATCTTTCCAAAGGTAAATTTCTCATATATATATATATATATATATATATATATATATATATATATATATATATATATATATATATATATATATATATATATATATATATATATATATATATATATATATATATATATATATATAAAATTAAATAATAAAAAGAAACCTTAAAATAAAATAAAAAATTGTTTTAATTGTTGTCACACAACATACGGAAGGGGCAAGAGTTGTGGGGCCACGTTGTGGTCCCCCAAAACCTGTGGACTACCCACGACTGTGGGTAGCCACGGCTGTGACCACCCACAGTCGTGGGCTCTCTCAGGGGAACCCCCTCAATAAAATATATATTATATATATATATATATATACTCTCTTTTTAAAAAAAACAGCAACTTAAAAAAATATACATACCTAGAAAAATCATCATCATTTATTCATCTATTAATTAGACTAAGGTTTAATTAATATCCCTATTCTTCCAATCAGCCTATTAATCAAAATAAAGATTTGATTAAAATCATTTTCTTCTAGCCTAACCTATTAATTACACTAAGGTTTGATTAAGTACCCTTTAGCCATTTAATTGAATAAATCTTATGTATTTAATTAAAATCCCCTTCTCCCTTTAAATTGAATTTACATTTGATTAAAAAAATCACTTTGCATTTAAATAGATCATTATTTATTTGTGAATAGTCCCCCCACTTTCAAAATCCTACAAATGCAAGTTGCACCCCTTTTGGCTAAAATAAATATAAAATTATTTTATCTAAACATGTTTATTTCCCTCCTCTTGCATTCTCCTACATTTTCCATTAGCATGCTAATATTCTTCTAGAACCCCTCTAATCCCTCATTAACTAGCTTAATTCCTCTAATCATGTCACATCCCTAAATTTGGGGGAGTGGCTTCTCCAAATTTGGGGAAAGTCTTCAAAATGTGTTGAAAACTTTACCTTCTTCTACAAGTTAACTTGTTGAGTCTTCCAAACTTGTAAGGCTCTTACAAAAGCCTTGAAGGTTATCTACCTTCCAACAAGTTAAACTCCAAAGTTTTCAAAGAGGATTTAATGTCTCTTACAAGACATCACCCTAGCCCATGATGGTTGTCCCTTTGGCCATCCCTCAACTTTGCACAAGAGTTTACCTCTTGGACAATAGCATGCTCCCATGGATAATAGCATTATCCAATGATGTCATCCCTTGAGGTTATCCCTAATGCTTACTTAGCATCTAATGCTTGCTTAGCATCCTCTCAAGCCATCTCAAGGTGACATTTATCAACTTGGGATTGGATTGAATCCCCCTTGTGGATTGATAACTTTCAATCCTAGTCCTTATTAAGATTGCTCAATCTTGGCCATCCATTTCTCTATTTTCTCTATAAATAGATCTCATTTCTTCAATCTTAGGATCCATCATCTTGTGCATCAAACTTATAGTCATTTTGTAGGTTATCAAGGAGCTCAATTTGTCATCTTCAAGCACTTAGATGATCTTAGTTGCATGATAGTTTAGCTTTCATCATGTTGATAGTATCATGCTAATCCCATTTTCATGCTAGCTTAATTCATAGCCATTATATATCAATTTCATACCAATCTCCATGTTAATTTAATTAACACACCTAAGCTTTCAATTTGGAATCAATCTTAGTCTCATATCTTGCATTTCATCTTTTCATATCATTTGATCATCTAGCTGGGATCTTAGTTGCATTCATTTTGATCTTGGCATATCCTTCAATCTTGTTCTTTAGGTTGGCATCTAAAAGATCAAGTGCTCTTCCAAGTGAGAGCCACCTTGAATCTTGAAGATCCTTGGAGATAGAGGAGCATGAGATGTGCTTGCAGATTTTTATTTTGAAGCTAACTTAGTTTAGTTTCTATTTTGATTTCTAACTCTAACATAATGTTTCATGTGTGTGTTTGATGTTGTTTTATTCTCTTTTGCAGATTCCACACTTTTCGAGCATACATTTATGGCGCCTACCATGGGGCTAGACCCCTAATTTGATCAAATTTTTAATATTTTTGCGCAGGTCCGACCCAAATTTTACAGAGAATCTTTTAGCACATACAGAGCCTGTTCCAGCGCATTCGTGGTACGAAGTAGCACATATATTGACTGTTTTAGCGCATATACCTGATCCTGTAGCGCATATGTGCACTATTTTAGCGCATATGTGGATTGTTTTAGCTCATATGTGATAGGAAAAAAAAAAAAGGTATAGTTTTAGCACATATGTGAAGTGTTTTAACACATATGTGGACTGTTTTAGTGCATATGCACTCTATTTTAGGGCATATGTGACAGAAAAAAAAAATTACAAAAAAATGTAACACAATTCAGAATTCTAGGCTTGTCTAGCCCACCTTGAATTTTTCATTTTCACTAACAAGTTCCTTGTAGGATTCTAACAAGTGGCTTGCAAGGTTAAAGGAGGAGTTAATTAGTTCTTTTTGCTTACTTTCTTAAGTTAGCCTACAAAGAACTCATCTTTTTATTTTTGCAAGATAAAAAGAACTTCATCTTATTTTGGTGATCACACTTCAATTTTTGGGCTTAAAAAGAACCACACTTGCAAAGGATAAAAAGAACCACAAACTCAAATTTCTCACTTTTGCATGTTAGGATCTCACACTTTATTCGGGCTCTAAAAAGAACAAGACAATCTTTCATTTCTTGCAAGAATAAAAAGAACAATCAACATCTTTATTTGCAAGTTGAAAAGAACAATCAACTTGTCCCTTTTCCAAAGCGATTTACTTTATTGCAACGACTTTCATTTTGTTGACCAGGATTTAACTTTCCTAGTTAGAAAATAATTGCTACGTGGGACTAAAATAAACACCATGTTTGATTGGAGCAACATCTCCAATTAGGACTTAGATAAGCATTTCTTTGAAAGGTGAAAAGAACATTGCATGCTTTGTCTTGAGTGGTAGGTATATGCTCTCCCATTAATTGGGTGACCAAAAAGCCAAACCCATTCTTTTCATGCTTTATTTACTTTCAAGCAATTAAAACCTTTAGAGGGCATGCCTTCCCGAACGCCTTGAGGGGGCTAGTGAGAAGGGTACGACCCAAGTGGGCAACGACAAATCCAAGTTTACCAACCCACTATAATCAAATGTGGAGGCTGATAAAAATCCCCTCCAATGGAAGTGTATATTTGATAGTCTTCCCCTAGTATCCTTGAGATGCAAAAAGCCTTTGTTCTAAAGGTTGGGAAGCCTCTTAATTAAGTTTATCATTTGTCGTGCCGAACATGACCTTTACTACGAACCATAGAAGAAGAAACTTTGAGCCAAATCAGGTGCCATACATTGGCAATATCATAGTGCAAGGGTGGGGAAGAATCCACCCCCAAGATCACTCACCATACATCTCCCAAGATAACTAGTCAATTGAGGAGCAATCCTCTTTGGGCTAATTTTTGGAAAAAGGGCAAAAAAATGGGCGTCCTCTAGGGGGTGATATGATTGTTTGAGCTTAAGGAGTATCGAGTTGTGGGCTATAATATTGTTGATGACCCTTGAATAAAGAGTCTTCTTGGTGTGTCTTATTTGTATCCAAACCAGTGAAAACATCATGGATTTGAACACATCCTCAAAGAACATACACTAAATCTTTAGCATTATGATGACCATTGTCTTCATGTGTGCTATGTATTCTTGTCACAAATGATCAAACATCTTGCAAAGTATCAATTAAAAAATTAAAAAAAATCATTTCAAACAATGGAATCATAGAGTGGAGAAGTTTACATATCCAACAAAGCACCTTTTGAGGTGGTTATTAACTTTTCAAGAATCTTTAGGTAAGACTTTCATCCAACAAGATTAAGGGAGTATCAAACCAAGTGATCAAGAGTTTATCATCCAACTATCTCAACGACAACAATACCTAGCTAGGTATTGTAAGTTGTTGTTTCTTTGTTGTTGTTTTCTTTGCTATCTTTTTGGTTAGCTGGCCTTTTTGCCAGTCATTTTGTAAGCGGTTCTTAAGCTTTGGACTTTTTATGTCCTATCTTACTCTCTTTTGTTAAGGTTTCGGGTCCTTAAAACCTATTTTTCTTAATTAATCAGAACAATACCTAGCTAGGTATTCAAGTTAGTCAAATCAAGTTTCCATATCAGGAGACTTTATCCATATCATTTGACGTGTTTTGTCATAGGGGCCTATCGAACAAACCCTCTATTCAACTTATTAAGCTTGAGTATTCGAAACAGAGTATCCATCAAGTCAACAACATCAACCTATCCAAACTGAAACTTTGATCACTCATGTGACCATCCTTTGTCACTTGAAAAAGAAGAATCTTATTCAAAGGAAATGAGTCCTAGCCTAAATCAAGATAAAGATATCATGGCTCTCCAATCTAATCCCATTTTTATCAAGATCCCATCTATCAAGAACCTTATGATGATCCCCTAAGGTTTTGGTATTCCGTCAACGATGATCCTCTTTTATCTCAAGAGAAGAGTCCCATTCAACATCCACCTCCTAAGCAAGATCATGATATCCCTTCCATATCCTTCACTAATCTAATTCAAAATCAAGAGAAAAGCACAAACTCAAATGATCCTACTCCAAGTCAAGATCAAGATCAAGGAATCCTTTCATCCCCCAAATCCATTTTAGGTCCTTTCATTCCAAAGTCAAACTCTTCATCCTCCAAATCCATTTTAGGTCCTTTCATTCCAAAGTCAAACTCTCCATCCCTTCCATCCATTTTGGGTCCTTACCTCCCTCCATCCACCAATCCATCACCTCAAATGATCCATAAGAAAGATCAACAAAGGCACACATCTTTGAACTTCTTTCAACCATCTATCTAAACATCTTTCCAAAACTATTCTTCCATCATTTCCTTCATCTATTTTGGGTTCTTATGTCCCAAAATTCAATTTTCCTCCATCACTCCACCACCTCTCAAGATGTGTACCAACATTCATCTTGAAGACATTTCCATCTATCCTTGGTGCAAATCTTCCAACATCCTATCTGTTATCCAAAACCTTTTTTACATCCTCTCATCCCTCCCATTCAATCCTTTGCATAAATATTTCATATGTGAGATAGGTATTTGTGTCATTTTGTCACACGCTTTCCCATGCTCAATCTTATGTTCAGTCCTTTTCCTAGATATCTATTCATGAAATGCTTCAGAATCCGAGGTTGTTCCTCTTTAACATTTTCTTTTGGTTGGGATACACACTCAGTCCATGATAGAACCACTTATCGTATCTTGGTACCACCATCTTTTGATTACTATATCTCATACACTTAATAAATTGTTCTAAATCATTGTGATCTCTTAGTCGAAGACATGGCTAGTGAAAAATCTAAAAAATTGCTTCAACGCCACTGTAATTATCAGACCCATGTAAGTTTCATTACTTACAAGCCAATGCAATCAAAATAAGAAAAGAAAAATACCATATCAAAAGATCAAAAGAATGATCAAAAAAAGAAAAGAAAAAAAAATGAAAAAAAAAATGAAATATCAAAATGCTTGGCTATGGGAACATGCGAGTAACTCCATCGGGGCTATGGATGCATGGCTGGCAATGGAGCAATATTTGTGATATTACAGTGATAACCTCGTCAAAGCTATGGAGCTTGCTGGTAGCGAGGCTCTATCCAGGATGCTTTTGAAGTCAAGGTAACTCATGTAGCTAGCCTGTTCATGGACAATTCTTGAAACTCTACTTTTCTTAAAGTGGTTATTTTCCATGAGCATTAGATTAGGTCTTGTACATAAGTAGAATATATTTCCTTTCTACTTGAGTTACCCTGTCCAGGTAACTTCCCTTTTTGGTCTGCTCTGCAATGGTTTGCTCCACCTGAGATTTTGGATTCTCACATCATTCCTTAGTAATGATCATCCCCAACCAAAGCCACTAATAGTCCTAAAAATGACTGTGCAAAAATTTTCTTACATTAGTTAAAATATCAGTAATTTTGGATTTATCTTGTTCTTTGTCATGTGTTTCACACTTAGGTTTAGGGTTTCATGCATTTTTGATTAAATCTTCATCAAACCCCTAAATCTGTTCTAATTTCGCATTTCCTTTTTCACTTAGGTTGAGGGTCATTTTCATCGTCGAGGGGGGGCCATGTTTCTTATCCTCGGCATTTCATTTTTATGTTGGCCCTTTAATATTTTCCCTAAGTCTTGTGTGCTTTATTTTTTTCTCTGTGGTCGGGTCCCTTTTAATATTTCTAGCCAACGCATAAATTTTCCTGTCTAAACTTTAATATTTCAGCCGATGTCTTTGTGATAACAGTCAAGCTACTAAAAGTTCCTACTATCTGCACATATTTTAATGGACGAAGATCTTTTAATCTCGATCAAAAAGATGCTCGGTTGTTACGCGTCTAAGACTGGCGGACACTGTGGTCGGGGGATCAAGCTCAAACAGATCCAACAACTCTTGTAACCCCACGGTCGAAGATGCACGAAGGTTAAGGATCATGACATCGCGATATGATGCCACGTGTCCTAGGCGGGCTGAGGTAAGCCGAACGGTGGGGCCACTGGCCGAGATGAAGTGAGCGGTGAGGTGGCAGTGAGTTAGATATGCTACGTCATATCTTTGATGAGTCCACTTGACACATGAGATAGTCAATGTCAAATTGACTAATATAGATTGTGTGATGTGCCAACATGGAGAAGATCAACAGTCCAGTTTTAAACTTAATTCAAATATGAATTTGAGTTATTTCTTCACTCGCGCGAGTAGTAATGGTGGATGAGTCAGTGATGCTTGGTTCAAGAACACTAATAAAAGAATTTTCAGAGCCATTTTCGAATCACAAAGTGATTCAAAGGTGATTAGAAGGTGATTCCTAGGCTAAAGAAGATTGGAACAAGTTCTTGCAGTGAAAAATCAAGGTTCATTTGGTGCATACAAAGCTGTAAGTTTCTAAATCCTTCTTTTGTGTTTTCAGAGTTGTTGAAAGTGTGGATTGTGTGAAATTATAGGGAGAAGATCGTGAATTTCTCTAGGGTTTAGAATTTGACATAAAGGGGTGAGGATTTGCACTTTTCAGTGCTGAAATTAATATTTTTGTGTCAAGCCCCAGTTTTCTTCTTTCCTCTGTGGGTAAGTGTTAAGAAACCCCAGTCTCGGAAGATGGCTACCCTACGAAACCACTCAAGACAAACAGAGTATCTGAAGAGGAACCTTTTTGATGATTTTCTTGATCAATTAAATCCCTCAACAAATGATAAATATCCATGGCAGAGACTTGTTCAAGGAAAAACCCTAGGAGAAGGGTTAATTGATAACGCATACAACATCGCGGATGCTAGGGTACCAATGACTGAGGTGGAAATGTTCAAGTTGTGGTATGGATAGAGAAATTTGCAATCCCCGTTTTCAAGTGCTTGGCAGTATGACTTGGGAAAGTTAGTGGTGTTGAATGTATTCATGGATGTCGACCTCCTCAAAGAAGTTGCAGACAGATATGACCCTGTTTCGAGAGTTATAAAGGGAAATGAGGGAGAGACTTTGTTGACAATTAGGAGGGAGGAATTCCAAGATATTTTCAATTTATATAAACCTTCTGCTACCCTAGTACAGGTAGATTTGAATGAGTTAAAGGAAGAATATTAAAAGATGAAGGGTTTCATTAGAGCTAGCCTCCTTCCAGCTCATTTGGAAAAAGAAGGAGATACAACTTACCATATTGGTTCTAGTTCAGAGGAGCCTTTTCCTATTGCTGCTTTTGCCAAATATTTGCATGCCACTTTCTTTTCTCTGTGTCAGATTTTAGGATTCAACCCTATTATAGTCATGCCACCTAATTTTATGTATATGGTTGTACAAATTCAGTATCCAGATTTTACAGTGGTTTTGCAGACAGATATGACCCTGTTTCGAGAGTTATAAAGGGAAATGAGGGAGAGACTTTGTTGACAATTAGGAGGGAGGAATTCCAAGATATTTTCAATTTATATGAACCTTCTGCTACCCTAGTACAGGTAGATTTGAATGAGTTAAAGGAAGAATATTACAAGATGAAGGGTTTCATTAGAGCTAGCCTCCTTCCAGCTCATTTGGAAAAAGAAGGAGATACAACTTACCATATTGGTCCTAGTTCAGAGGAGCCTTTTCCTATTGCTGCTTTTGCCAAATATTTGCATGCCACTTTCTTTTCTCTGTGTCAAATTTTAGGATTCAACTCTATTACAGTCATGCCACCTGATTTTATGTATATGGTTGTACAAATTCAGTATCCAGATTTTACTGTGGTTTTGGACTTTGCCCCATACCTTGAAGAGAATATTCATGAGGGGTTGCAAGATATTAAGAATGGTGTATATAGAACTCATTTCTATTAGTATTCATTGCTAATGCACATGTTCTTATATAGAAATGCAGATTACTTTGAGGGCACCATGAATCTCAGAAGAACAGTTGACAACATTGAGGTGTTGGTGCAGCTTTGGAGCATGGACATGTCTTGGCACAAGCAGGAGGCCAGTTAATCGAGGTTTGACAATAGTTTTGCTTCTAGATTGAGGTAGAGATTAATAGTCAATCCACCAAGGATTCCCACGTAGCTCCATGATTTTATAAGACCTAAGGAAAGGCTGCCACTTTTGAAAGTTGAGCACAATTGGGGGGACATTATCCATTATCTTATTAGTACAGTAATTAGAGTTTATGGCTTCCCGAGTCAACTGCATGTATTACCTTTCAATGTTCCCTTAAGATTGAGTTTTGCTAAAGTGATGTGGCAAATAGGTTGAATACATGATAAGGAGTTGAAGGGGAGAGGCAAAGGGAATATTTTCCTTGATTACACTGTTATTCCATATTATGTATTATAAACGGGGATATGTGCAATTTGACAAGCTTTTTTCACCATATCATTTAGGGGTCAGCACACCCAGACATATTGACCCTGAGGGATTTTACAATATTTTCAGGGCAAGAATTAAAGGAGGCCCATTGCCCCATGAGCATAACTTTCCTAAGGATATAATAAGGAATGAATTTGACTTCATGACTCAGGATTGGAGGAAGGAGAAGTGGATAGCTTTTAGGAAGCTATGAGCTATAGTGCAAAAAATGGATCCCAGCTATGATCCACTAAAACATTTCACTCCATTTTGTGCCAAAGTTGATTTTGTCATGAACAATTTTGATGAATTGATTCTTGCATTAAATGAAAAGAGAACCAGACTTCAGGAAGTCCATGGCCGGCAAGTTGATAGAGGAAATTTACAATGACCTACACTCATAACACTGGAAGAGGCAACCTTGATTCATCAGATGAGAATGAAGCAAACAGGTTCACCTCCTCCTTCACCTCAAAGAACAAATGGGTGAGAAGAAGTCGGACCTAGTTTTAGGCCTTCTCAAAAGAGTGTAAGAGAAGAAAAAAGTAGTGAAGAGGAGAGTGGCAGTGACAGTGAAAAGTTGGTGAGGAGAAAAGGAAAGAAAATAATGAAGACGAAGACACCCCTAAAAATGCAAGTAAAACCTTTTAAAGGGGTCAAGATCATTGATCTTGAAGAATCAGACAAGAGTCCCTCACCACCACTTGTGCCTCTTTCACCTCCAAAGCAGGTTGGAGAGAAAGCAGTGGAACAACACATGGAAGAACAACAAGAGGAGGATACTATTGTAGTGACAAATGCAGAGATGCAGATTGGTATCCCTCCCGTGCCACCCACTTTAGAATTGGACCTCACTCCTTTGAATATTCAATGTAGAGCCTTCAAAGATGCAAGGAAGGAGGCATGTGATAAATTTCTTGAGGATGAGGCTTATGTGAGAAGCCCAGCCTTTTCGCAATTTATATGGCAAATGAAAATAGAGGAATTCCAAAAGAGAAGTACTGAGAGAAAGGCCCAAAGGCCAGACATGTCTGATAAAAAAAATCAAGAAGAAGTCAAGAATGAAATAATGGAAGAATTTAAAAGAATCACTATGGATGAAGGAAGAATCTTCATAAATCAAGTAGGAGTCTTAATTTTGCCAGAATGGGATATAGCGGATGTAGTGGATTTTAATGCAATTCAGAAATCAAAAGAGTAACAATTCAGTTCAGAGGAAGAAGCAAGGTTGGCACTGAATGGATCACAATTTGTAGATGATTATGCAGCCTTGGCAATATGGGCTCTGGAGTAGGGGCCTAAAAGGCCTAATAACAATGATATAAATCCAAACTTAAGGGGAAGCCTCATAATAAAAAGAGCCTATGATACATCAAATGTTGAGGCCTCAAAGTTAGTTGTTGATGTGTCCAAATTGGCCCATGAAACTTCAAAGACGGAGGCTATGGAGAAAGAGGAACTTATGAAGAAGTTTGAAAATATTTTCAATGATTATAATGCAGTTCAACAAAGGTGTGTGGAGCTCCAAGCTAAAGTTCAACTTATTGAGTAGGGACAGATAGGAGCATCCTCGTCAGCTCTTACAATTGCATCAGCACCATCAACATCTAGGTCTCCACCTATTACTCATGTAGATGTAGCAGTTCAATTTGATAGTGAGACTGATCTCCCAAGCACATCATTAGTGCCATATGTTGATGATGAAGAACCTACTAGATCAACTGATCCAACAAGAGCCCAACTTATGGAGAAATTCACTGAGTTGGAGAATAAGCTAAAGGAGTCAGAGGATCAATTTGCTTTCAAGAAAAAAGAGATAGTTAGCTCAATGCTAACTCATTTAAATGAGAGGGTGGATAGTAGGTTAAATAGCATCCATTCTTTATATTCTTTATTGTTTAATGCTATTCAAAGTTTTGACAGAGATAAGGAAGTGGAAATCCCTTTGTTCACAAAATGGTTACAAAGGGGACATGAACTAAGAATAATGTAAATGGCTTCCAAATACCATGCTGAGAGGCCACCTATGCTTCATCCAACCCATTTGTTGGTGAAGTCAATGCAGGAAGCCCAGATTTCGCCAGCAAGTATAGAAAGAAAAATAAGGGAGCTGATGGGTAATTTCAATGAGTCGAATGAAACACTTCTGCCAGGTATCGTGGATGAAAATGGGACAATTAAGCCTTTATAGTTTTGGAAGGAAGAGGCAAAAAGAGTCATCAACACCCAAGTAGAACTGATTTGTGAGGAGCTGGATACTGGCATGTTGAAGGACAGCATGGACAAAGTAATATGTACAAGGACAGTTTTTGAGTCTTTCAAAAGAGAGGCAAATCAGGTAGCAGTCAAATATACTCCATATAGAGCTAAGGCTAATGAGGTTATGAATTTTAAATGGCCATCAGATGAAGAATATGGCAAATGGAGTAATACTTACTTGAAGGAGGAGTAAGGACTGCAAACAATTTGATGTGATAGTCTGGCAGGTGGTTTTGTTTCCTTGTGGCAGTTGCCTTTTTGGACATGAGCAACAACAAGGTGGGCCCATTTTAGATCTTCATCGACAACAACAAAAAAGGATAAAGTGAATAAAGTATCATGATGAACCAGTTGCAGATATTTGGTGTTGGTTGTGACATTCCTTAAAGGGAATATTTTGTAACAGAATTATGTGTAGTCGGTCATTTTTGAATGACAGGTGTCTCTTTCGGCCCGTAGCTTGTTTGCTCCCTTATTTTCTATAAAAGGGAATTCAAGGCCAAGAGATGGTTCCAAATTTGATCTTTGTACTTATTTTTTCTAAAATTCAGAGTCAGAAGTTCCTGTAGCAAGTTTTAGGTGAAAATGAGCAAATTGTAAAGATTTTGCAGAGCAATAGATAAGAGTCTTGTGTCAAGTTTTTTGCAGGTTGTTGAAGGAGTTATATGTAAATTATTTTATGACAGAAATAGCAAATTTATTCAATAGAAATACAACTCTGATCTATTTCTCTCCATTGTACAATTCGATCATCTTTTGAATGAAATAAAGTCAAGGATTTCTTTCATTCGGTGTATTGGTGTGATGTATTTAGTTTTTGTTTATTCTTTGATCTAAGGGATCAATTAAATGCTAAAACAAAATTGCAAAGTGATAGGGCTTGTTTAGGGATTTGATAAGTAGTTTGGGTTGGGATTGCAGATAAGAAATATTGTAAGGCAATATTATCTTAGATCTGAATGCTATTAAATAAAATTCCAGAGATAATTCATTTTATGTCTTTTTGAATTGAAGCACCCAATGGAGTAAGGCATTGATCCTAGCTTGTTTTAAGTCTTTACAATCAGTTTTATGCTCCATTCATCTATATTTGTTACAAATTATTTATTATCAAAATACATTTCATTCTATGTATGTTATTTCATGTTTTATCCATCTCATGCTCCAATAGGTTGAGGATCACTGAAGAATTCGCCATTCTTGAGCATCCTCCCTCTTTGTTGAGCCTTTATATGAGATTATCTGCTTAATTTTGGTGTAATTTGTGAGTATGGTGTAGAGATTATAGATTCACCAAGGGATTACCCTCCCGGGTCTTGCAGAGCCCAAAGTGTTGAAGGATTTGCAGAATCCTTGTCATAGTTGGTCCAAGTTCTAGAAGATATTGACAATTGGAGTTGGCTTCTCCATAGATAATCTGAAGAATCAACTTGGTTTCTGCCTATTGCAGTGTAGACCCTTTGGGGAACCAATAGTACCAACTAATTGCATAGTAGGAAAATTGTTGCAAAGATCCCTCAAGGCCAAGAAGTTGAAGACTACCTCCAAGCTGATGGAGGAAAGTAATCTAATAATTTATGTGTAAATTGCCCAACTTTCTTCACAAAAAGAACCTGGTTAGTTTACAACAACTAACTACAATATGATGAAGTTATATTTGGGGCCTCTGAGTAGAAATGAAGATGTCCACAACTTTCAAGTAATTGCCTGTAGGCTTGTGAAATGAACTAAAAGGGATAAACCAAAAATGAGCTCAAGAAAGCTATGGAGTTGTTCACTAGTTGCCTAAAGTCACTATTTAACTCATTTTCCCAACCTATTGATGAAGAAGTTCCTCATTTGATGTTGTAAGGACTATTTCCTTTAAACTACATCTCACAATAAATAAATGCTCATAAATTGAAATAACACAAAAGCAAAAGACAATATATCAATATTCATGTTAAATATCAAATACATCACAATGATATGGTGATTAAACTAGGTGTTAGCACATGAAAATAATATATCAAAGTACATAATGAGGCATCACATGCCCTATGTCCAACTCAACACCTTGAAGTATAATACATGATACATATAAGAGAAGATAAATAGAATATAGACAATAAGTCTATGAATGTCATCAACCCCAACAGTCAACTGCTAACTCGAGAGATGAGAACTTGGCTCAAGTGCTTTTCCGCCCAACCACAAAGCTTACACTCCCCTGAAATATTTCATGAAATGAAAGATACCTAGCCCTGCACGAAATGCCTAGCTACCTGGAACAATATGCAGGAAGGAAACCCGGTGCAACCTGATATATCTACATGCATTTGTTTGTATGAATTACATGTCCTACTATCAGGATATGGCAGAGAAATATGATAAATAAATTTTCTAGGCTAATTCATCTATTTCAATGAATACAAGACTTTGATAAAAGTACCTTTAATATAACGGAAGTTCTTGAAAAGAGGACCATCCTTCTCTGTTACCCATGTTCGACACCCATTCCCAAGAACGCAAACCCAAATAAAAGAAAGAAAACTACTTGCTAAAATAAATAAATAAATAGATAAATTTGTCATGCAAATACCTTATAATGAACACAATTCTTTCACTTTCATATATATGAATATTCTACATAAAATCCTTCCTATCCCAAAATCATGCATCTAAATAGAATCATATACCCTCTTTTAATGAAAAGAAAATTTAAAAGGTTTAATCTTACATGCAATGTAAAATAAACATGCTTACTCTATTATGAATACTGAAAATTCCATTAATTTCTAACTTAACATCATGGATTATGGTTTTCAGTCATGAAAGAAAAAGGCTTGGAAGAAATAAATTTTCAATTTTGTTTTAGTCACATAAATATATACTATGTCTATTTCATATATAGATGTGTACGTAAGCTACTTATATATATATATATATATATATATATATATATATATATATATATATATATATATATATATATATATATATATATATATATATATATATATCAGAATTTAAAAGCGATTCTAGATAAATTAGTGCCCAAAAATAAATACCATTTTTTATCTAGTTATGTATGTCATATAGAAACAAACACATACCAAATCAGAATACAAAATATAAAAATAGAAAGATAAAATGACATACTGAAACATTGATATACTCAATTTGATCTATGCTCTGAGCCAAACAATCTGTGCTTCCTTCTATTCACAACCGTAATCTCTACTGGTAAATTGGTATCGCTGCAACAACAGAAAAATGCCTGTGTATCGCCCTTGCCTGCTATATCCCGCTCTCCCCCCAAAACAAAACAAATTGCTTCCTTATAAAGACGTAAACTCGTAGTTCGAAACTACAATAGAATCCTTGTGCGAAAACAACACATTCCCTTGCATATCGCTTGCTTTCCTTCCGTATTTTACTGTTCAAAGTTTTTATTATATTTCTTGATCATTCATGCGATTTCACTTTTTTAAGTATGCCTTTCCTTCCTCCGTAAAAACTTATATTCTATTAAGTCTTAAGTTCAAATTCAACTCTAAAAAAAACAACACATGGAATCATTTCAAACTAAGACTAAACTTTCCTAAAAATAAAGAAACTTATTTCACTAATAAAACATATTACTTTTCCCTTACTCCATGCCATTATTAGTTTGAGATATTAAAATAATATAACACATGCATCAGTTTTTAGTAATAAAAGGCTTTATTTTATTTTAATTATAAGGAAATCGATTGTTTTAGTTTTTAATTAATTCTTATTTTAATATTATTAATTTTTAGTTTTTGTTTTATTAAAACATGCATTAAATAAAATAAGGATTTTTAATATATAAAATTAATAAAGTAGAAACATGCATTGTAATACTAAATTAGCTTTTTCACTCTTTTTTTAAAGTTTATTTAATTTTAATTATATTTTAATAAAATCGTATATATATTATTCAATCTAAAATATATATATATATATATATAAATATAAAAATAATAAAATAATATATAATTTTTATTTTTATTTTTTATTTTTTCGAGAAAAATAATTACATCACAAATAAATAAATTTTATTTTCTAAAATGATTTATTTACGTAATTAAGAGAAATTAATAAAAAGATGTAATTTTTTTTTTTTATTATTTAAATTGTTCTAACATCTTATTTCAAACAAGTATCTTAAATATAACACCATTGTGAATCATGTATAATCATCTATGTAATCATGAGAACATAATATGCACAAACATCATGAATGCATTATGAATATCTTAAGTGGGTGTGTGCATATACACTGGGTACCATCATGTATATTATTTCCGAATGGCTAGGACACTTCTACCTCAACCAAGTTCTCATCTTCGACGGTACCTGGACTCAATTGCACTTAGATTCACATCAATAGGCCAGTACCATAAAACATAATCAAAGCATACGTAAGATTAAACTCATAACCATAACATGATAATTAACATCATTTCCATTTCAATTTCTTTTCTATGTATTTGAAATTAATCAACTAATTTACCAATTGCACACATATAAATAACCACTTTATCAAACACATAAGATGATGTCCAATAGTCTCATAAAATATATAACAAAAATAAAGGTAGCAAAGATCGAGATGTGACAGATGCCAACTCTACAATTGGAAAGGAAATGGTCAACAAAATCCAAAAGGATAGTTATTTTGGTAGAACTACACAAGAGTGAAGGACTTGAAGGCCAAGGGGCCTTGTTTTATTAAAAGACTAAGGAAAGCCTATGATTAAATTTGATATTTTTTAATAAATTCCATCTACATAGAGATAGCCAACACAAAACAACAAGAAGCTATATGGCCATAAACAAGTCAGGAGCTCAAAGAAATTATGGAGGTGGGTTTGCATAAGGGTACAACAAAAAATATTGTTTGAAATACAAATGATGCAAGGTGTAATGTGGAGAGAAAGCATAAAGTGGAGAGATTGATCCTTAAGAAAAATATAAAAGAACTAGGTAAATTGCTTAAGGAATGTAATGGATGTGCAAACTGATATCATTAAAGAATTCACAGATATTGAGTGCCAACTCAAAAAGAAAGACAACTATGGAGATGCCACTAAAGAGGAGCTGAAAGATGAATACAAAAAGGTTATTTATGCATTCTCAAAGTAAAAAAAGAATTCAATAAGGATAATATAAAGAAGTTGGCAAGGATATATTTAGCATTGACTTGGTAAAACAATCATCCAACAAGCTACATTACCAAAATGGATAGAGTTCATGCAAACGAAACTCTCTAGAGACTCACAACTTAGAATGTAAACATTTCAAAGCATACTAAGATTCCAACAACAACTCTGGTATTGGAAGATTACAAGGGATGTGGTAACAACATAACAAGTTCCAACAGACAGGGCAAAGACGATCCCATAAAAATAGCCACCTCAATAATTGTTGCTCGTGTCTTTTTTAGTTTTAATGTTTCAAAAGTACAATTGTTTAAAGTTTTATTTCAATGATTCATTTTAAAGAAATAGTTTCAAGACTCTTTGTTAGTTATATTTTGAAATTTATAAATATTTAATTATAAGAAAATTTGAAGGGTCCTAGTTTTTTTAATTCTTGTTGCATTTTATTGCAAGAGTGAGACATAATCAATAAATGATCGAATTCATTTGTTTGTGTGCCTTTGAAATTGAGTGTAATTTTTTAATGTTTATTTTTAAATCTATGAGCTTGATTAAATGTCTCGATTTTAATCTTCCTTTGTAAATGTGATATCCAATTGTATAATATTCATTTCCTTTGTTAGTATAGTGAAATTTTCCTTCCTTTGGAAACTTCTCTCAAAATATCTGATGTTTGTTGAAACTAACTGCATGACTGGATTCCTCGTCCCGAGAGCTTTCCTTCTCGATTAAATGTCTCAATTTTAATCTTCCTTTGTAAATGTGATATCCAATTGTATAATATTCATTTCCTTTGCTAGTGTAGTGAAATTTTCCTTCCTGTGGAAACTTCTCTCAAAATATCTGATGTTTGTTGAAACTAACTGCATGATTGGATTCGGGTGATTCTACTAAGACTTATATAATGAAAGATGGAGTATTTATAATTAATATTGTGTGCAAAGTATTGATCTTATTAAGAACATCGCCTATATGGAACAAATTAGTTTATGAACAAGAACATAAGTTTTTGGTTTGTGTTGTAAGAATAAATAAAGATTGATCTTAGGATTAAGAATGATGTAGTTACTAATGTGTAGGACTTCTTGTAGATCAGAATCAATCAAAGGTTAGCATGATGTTGTTATTATTTAGGTACTTTATTAAGGCATGTTTACTTTTAAATTGTCAGTTTGTAAAATGGTAATGTTTTCGCAGTCTTCAATTTCATTTGTATAACCCACATTATTTTGTTTACCATTTGATTTTCTTAGATCATTAATATTTCAGGTTACATAGTAATATTATTTTGTTTACCATAGGAGATTTTGAGTCTCGTTTCTTTGGTCTACAGTTGTTACTTGTTCTCGATCTTGAGGATCATGGTCTATACAGACTCATTGAAATTTTCCTTCCTGTGGAAACTTCTCTCAAAATATCTGATGTTTGTTGAAACTAACTAAATTACTGGATTCCTCGTCACGAGAGCTTTCCTTCTGCATGACTGGATATCTTTGTAGCATCCTAAAATTGCAACCCTTTGCAATTTCGATCTCATTGGGTCCTTACCTTAGCGTTTGCACCCCTTGGTCTGATTAGGACTTGATTATGCTCATGCCCCTTCCATATTGCATCATTTTTTGATATTTCCTATGCATAAGGCACTTGATCCTTGCCCCAAAATAGGGCAGGACCAAGGCGTAGCACCCTAGTCCTCAATAGGACCATGGCACCATGCCATGGTCTCCCTATTTTTGGGCCCCCTTTAACCCATTTTCACATTTCAAATATGAGCAAGAATCCCCTCTCTGTGTCGACTCATGTCAAAAAATTAATCATTTTTCTCAATTGGGCAAGTATATAAAGAGGATTTCCCCTCTCATTTGAATATAGATAACATATCTATCAAGCATTCAACAAACATACATGAGATCAAGAAATCAAGCATTCAAGAGCAATTGAGCATTTTCAATCTTCTTTCAAGCCTTGGAGCAGAAATAAAGTCAAGGATCAAGCATTGAAGTGGAGATTTACATCCCATTTCATGAAACCCTAATTCCATGTGGAGACAAGAAAAAATTCGCAAGGAGGTATCATCATTCAATTTTCAGTCATAATTCAGCATCTCCCTCAAAAGGAGATCCTTTTTTTCAAGTCATTTCAATTAAATTTATTTCAATTTCATGGTTAATTCCAAAACAGGGGTTTGTCCTAAGGCAAGCCCCTATTCCCAACCTTTTTTCCCTTCTTTCTGTGTGTCGGAAACAGGTACAGAGTTGTACTCTTCTATATAAGTTTCATTCACAGAGACGAATCAACCCTTTTTGGCATGCAGAAATTTCGAAGGACTATGGTGCCACGTCATGGTCAGGGATAACTTTAAGAACCCCCCCCCCCCCTAGGAAAAAGTGTAAAATCCTAGCGAATCCAACATTATTTTTGGGGGGGAAATTTTATATAGATGGCGAAATTTTTTTCAAATTAGGAAAAAAAATTAATTTGTATTGTCGATTTTTTTTAAACGTATGAAAATTCCATAAAATCCTAGCGAATAATTCATTAAATTGTGGGGGAAATATATATAATGTATGAGGCGAATGGTTTGTGTTTAAAGGAAAAAAATATACAACTATATGGGCGAAAAAATTTACTGCAAAGGAAAAATTATTTAATTGTAATGGCGAATTTTATCTAACGTTTGAAAATTGTTGAATTTTATTGGCTAATCTTTCATTATTTATGGAAAAATAAATATTTTATTGGCGATTTCATTGCCATTTTTGTAATCTATTAATAGCCACTTTTCAAGAGTTGTGACTCGTCATGTGGGCCAATGCCAAATTTATGCAACATCCATCAATTTATAATTTTAAATATATTATTTAAGACTGTTCGATGATCGTAGATCAGTGGATGAAGTTTTATTTCGGCCCAAATTTTTGAAGGAAACGTAGTTCTCCATAAAGTCTCTAGAATGGAGACACGTATCAAATCTTAACCCCGCACCTTAACCTCGATCGTCGATTACAACTAGTTAGGAGGTTATGTGGATGGTCGATAATGTTGCACAGTCCTAATCGACATTTATTAATGTCTTGTCACTGACATTCTATAACTACGATCCACTCAACACGCACGACTTCCAATTTGGTAGTGGCACCAATGATATTACCAATTTTGCACACTCGTGCATTTATGGGAAATATTTACAGAGAGATACGAAAGATTTAAAAAAATTTAAAGCACAAAGGAATTAAGAAGGTTAGAGAAGGAATTGCACAATGGTATCGATAAGCATGACCACATCGACACAAACCTTGTCATAACCCTCATTTATCACTTTTGATTTGATACAATTACTATTATATCTTTTTGTGGTTGAGCTATTGAATATGGTTGAATAATTATTATAAAAGGTTAAATAATGGACCCACATACACACTTAGAGAATATAATTTAAATAGGCATTATTTAATTTCCCATTTTTAAATAGGCACATGTAGGAGAAATTAGAAGCTTCTAGAGGAATCTTCATTCTTTAATTTCCTTGCATGTAACTCTCCCACTAAGATATTAATCAATTTTACATGGATCCAATATTGGAAAAGAATCATTTTTTTCAATTAATTCTCTTGATAGTGGAATTGAGGGATCTTTTCTATATAATGTATGCAAGCCTTCGAAAAAGGAGTTCATGGTTTTTATTGTGAAGAAATTGTTCTTAAGTTTTTCATTTTATAGATGTAGGATTTCTTTTGTAGTTTCAATCTTTTGGTAGGATTGTTAAGTTGGTTCTTGAGGATTTTCATCAAGTTGCAAGGAAGATTTAGAAAGGATAGCTAGAAGGTTGGAGAGGATTCAACATCAAGCTTCAACGACCCAGGTTCTCCTCTCTCTACATTTTCTTATATGAGTAAAAAATTTGTATTTTTCAAAAAAATATATAGTTTTTATCCATCTATTGATTCTTCATTTATAAAAGAAATTTACTCAACTTAAATTGTCAGGAGGAATAATCAGTTTTTTTGAGTTAAAAAGAAAAAAGAAAGAAAACAAAAAAAATCAGATCCTTGCTTTTTCTTTCTTGTAAATCTAGATAAAAATCTTGTCAAAGAAAATTTCTCCCTTGAATATTGATTTTATGGCTTGTTGTACTCAGAGCAAAATTTATTATTGTTCAAATCTTCTTGCTGAAAATCTTTCTGTGTGATTTCTCTTAGTGTTTTCTGCCCTTGTAAAGATTATCTGAGAAGAGTACATTTGTGAACATAATTTCCTTTCCATGTCAATGAATTGTTTTTTTTGTGAATACATTTTCATATCTCTTGCAAATATAACTGTTCTATTTATTTTATTTTATTTTTCTAGGAACAAACTCATCAAATTATTTCTCTATTCTATTTCTTTTCTTTTCTTTTTCTGAGAACAAACTCATCAAATTATTTCTCTGTTCTATTTATTTTCTTTTCTTTTTCTGGGAACAAACTCATCAGTTTATTTCTTTGTAAAAAAAATATATTATCATATTACTTCTCTGTGAATAATACTTTTCTCATTGTTCAACTGGGGAATAATTTTACCATATTTTTTCCTTGTGAACAATATCCTTCCTTTGAGAGTATGAAATTGTTCATAAAAATAAATTAAAAAAAAGCATCTATGATAAATACTTGTTCTTCTCTGTGAATTGGATAAATCTTTATGTAATTTTACATTCAATATCTATTCTGGTTTTCTAAATCTTAGGTCTCCTATGACTAAATAATTGTTACCTGTGATTATTTGTTCATTACATTTGACTGTGATTATTTGTTCATTAAAATCTCTCTGTAAAAATTAATTGACATCAATGTTTATTTATTTATTTAAGTCTCTTGACTATTTGTTATCTATGATTATTTTTATTCATTTAAATCTCCCTGTGAAAACTAAATTGACATCTTTGATTATTTATTTATCGACAAACTGGGAAAAATTAATTTTGTTATCCATATTGTTTATTTATTAAAGTCTATCAATGAATATTAATAAAAATCAGATTATATATATATATAGATTTTAGGAATATGTTAATAATATCATGCATATTGAAATACATTATAAATTTTAATTGGGAGTTATTCACTGATATAAATGTTTCTTTTTTTTTTACAAAAAAAAAAGAAAGAAAGAAAGGGTATGTTGTTTCCGTTTTAAAAAGAATCCTTTTATATTGGAAAGCCTTTTTATGTGGGAAGTTAGGGGGGGTGGCGGGGGGGGGGCATGGGCCCACTCCCCACTCCCCACTCATTTTCTAATTACATCGCCATGTGGTTTAATAAAGTAACTGCCTATTTTGGTGTTTGTTATGAAATTCGTTTTGCCTAACTGATTAGAAAGTTAGAGTAAACAATATAAATTATGGTTATAAGTGGTACCATAAGTTTTTACAAAGAATAATAATAATAATAAATTTAATTAGTAATACATAAACTAAGTGGGTTATTTTTACATGTTAGTTATGGTATTTATGTACTAGTAAATTATCAATCTTAATTGGAATTAACATTAATAAATTAGTTTTACATGTTGGAATTATCAGTAGTAAATTACCTTTACAAGCTAATTATATGGTAATTGTTTTAATGCATTAGTAAATTATCAAAGTTAATTGAAATTAATTGATTGTAATTTTAACATATAAACTTTGATTTGTATAGGTAGTTGAACTTGAATATAAATTGTATTGATTATTATAATATTTGATATGCTAACACGAAGTGTAATTCTTGATGGAGGCAATTTTTTTTTGTTGGTTGCTAGACAATGTACACCTTTAGTTGGTTACTAGACAATGTACACCTTTTATACATTTAATCGCTTCATACAATTACACATTATAGCCATTATTACTTCACTAGTTGTGTTATTACAATTTACGAGAACTCGATGATAACTCTCTCTTTTGAATATTAACCGCCTAGTAGTATTAAGTTGTTACGTTTAAGTAAATCTCTTTCCTTTATATGTAGAATTAAATTCATTAGTTATTTTATTTTAATTATTTAATTCTTGCAAAATAGTCTCAACTTTAAATTACTCTAGAGTGATGTTTATTTTAACTTCCAGAGTATAAGAGTTAGACCTCTTAGTTACAAAACTAAACAAAAGGAGTTGGAAAAAACAAAAACCTAGCAACATTTGGTATTTACGGTGCCTCTGGGTCACGCTTACGGGTAATGTCGTCATGTTGAACTACTGCACTTAATGCCTAATAAAGCTGCATCAATGACATTTGTGGCATCGTCCCTATAAATCGTCGGGGAGTAATAAAGAACACTTGGAAGTTAAAATCCAAGGGGCGGGTAATCCCCCTTGGATCGATAATCTAATAAGATAATCCTTAAATGATTTTACATCCGCTAGTTAAACCATAGTAAACCCCTTTAGGGTTGATTGAGTGAAATGCTTTTATAAATTTGACTTAATCTCGAAGAGTTGTTGACGATTGACAATTGGGTCAAGGGTGATGTTTATGGTAGGTATTAGGATCTAGTTGTTTTAGGCCACAAGCAATGGGCCATCTTGAGTGTTTGCTTAAATGCTACCATCATGGATAGAAACCGCAGAGAAACTGTCTAGGACATTGACCCTAGAAAGGGTTGTGTACCCACCAAACAGTTTACATTAAACCATAGATTAAAAAATAGAACTACATACTTTACGCCTTGATCCCGTGCCGAAATGGGTATGTAGGCAGTCTAGGGATGAAGTTGTCCCTAGTACTCAAGCGTTCATGGATGGGGTCTAGGATTTGGTAAGAAGAAGGATTGCGAAGAATCCTAATTGAAAGATAAGTGTAATAAAAGAAAAAGTAATTCAACGCATACTTGGAAGGAATCCCGTATGGATTCGCTTGACTTCCTGAGGCTTTAGGCCAAATTTCGAGGAGGAATTCAAGATTGCAATATATTATTTTACTTGCTCCTAAGGACAGCGACCTCGGTGCACACCTATAAAAGGAGTGTAGTTCTTAGTGAGTGACTCAGGACCCGAATGGTCCCGATGAGTCTAAGTCTCTGGCCAGAGCACCTCCTATCCCAAGTTGGATAGATGCCTACCCCGTATGGGTAGATGCCTATCCCGTATTGGATAGATGAAACTTTATGTCCCGTATGGGCAGATGCCTAACTTGTATGGTTAGATGCTCATCCCATATGGATGCCTAATCCAAATGGATAGATGCCCAGAGTATGTGATTGAATCAAACACAAATGATTAAATTAAAAAAAAAAAGGTCAAAATTTTGTTGGGTTAGGTGTAGTGGGTTATTACAAACCTAACATCCATCAATTTATAATTTTAAATAGATTATTTAATAGCGTTCGATGATCGTAGATCAATGGCTGAAATTTTATTTTGGCCCAAATTTATGAAGGAAACGTAGTTCTCGAGAAAGTCTTCGGAATGGAGACACGTATCAAATCTTAACCCTGCACCTTAACCTTGATCGTCAATTACAACTAGTTAGTAGGTTACGTGGATGGTCGATAATTTTGCATGGTCCTAATTGACATTTATTAATGTCTTGTCACTAAAATTCTCTAATTGTGATCCACTCAGCATGCACAACTTCCAATTTGGTAGTGGGACCGAAGATATTACCAATTTTGCACACTCATGCATTTATGGGAAAGATTTACAGAGAGATACGAAAGATTAAAAAAAAATTAAAACACAAAGGAATTAAGAGGGTTAGAGAAGGAATTTCTATTTATAGATGATCTATGCTTCTTTCTTCTTCAATTTTCCTTTGAAATTATGCCTCTTGTTTAGGTCTTTAGGTTGTATAATTTGATATTCAGATTTTTGAAGATGGGCACTCCTATCCAGTTGAGAAGCACATCTGAGGAAGACCAAAAGGCTTTTTTGGGCTTGGTCAAAGACACAACCCTCGCATCAGTTTGTAAGGAGGTTGGAATTTTTACAAATGAGGCTGTGAGGATGGTCCTAGATCGAGATTTTTTGTGAAATGTTCATAGATACCGAGTTAGCATGGACATTACGTCCTGATTTTGGCGTCTCTTCTAGACCTCGGAGGAGACAAGGTGGATATGTTGATGCTGTTAAGGAAGATCTTCAAAGAAGAATTCCTGGGGGATGACGTTCAAGTTGTCATCTTTGCAGAAATAGGGGTGGGGATCCCTTGGGCAAGTGATTTACACAAGATTCTCCAGCCAGGCCGAAATGTGGCCAAGCAACCTTTTCTTTTGAACCTGAATGCTAGGCAGTTGATGCGACATAGGAAATGGGCACAGATTGGTAAGGATTTACTCCAGAAATGGTTTCTCCTAGATGAATTTCCAAACTATGCATGGCTTGACAAATTCTCAGATCTTATCCTCTCTAGAGAATTCTACTTAGACAGAGGGGAAGATCGTTAGGGTTACCCATGAAGGGTTTCAGTTTTTTGTATTGTTTTTTGGATACCATCATACCACTGTCCACTGCCAGTGCCCTGGTAGTTTTTTGTTTTTTGGCTAGTTCCTCATAACCTCCCTCATTTTGGCTTTAAAGTTTTGGAGGGACTTTGACAGTCGACTATTATAAATTTGCGGAGCATATTAATGAAAAATTTTCCTTTTATGAATTTAAAAAATGCTTTTAGTCTCATTCTTTTGCGCTTAGCAGATTCCAGTTTGTGAATGAAATGGCCAAAATTTTGTCACTGTGTGTAATAATTTATGGGCAAAATTGGAATTACAATGCACAACCAAGTTAATAATTTGTGAATCTGAAAATGAACCAAACAAATGTATGTGTGTGATTTTGTGAATCGTTAGCAAAATGAAATTATAATACAGTAGCAAGCACTCGATTAATAATTAAGAGTTAGTTGAGTAGTAATAATTTTATAAAAGAAATACATGATGGCTGGGAAATATGGTGGTTGAGAAAAGTAGGAGTGAAAATGGATATGCCCATTCTTCTAAGGGCCACAAAAAGGAAAATGGCCTTCATTGGCAAGATTACAGACAAGAGGTTGGTCTCAACTCTGCGAACAGACCATCATCTTGTTCTGCATGCAATCAAGATGATTCTAGGAGAATAATTTCTTCAAGCCTACCATAGGTATAGGGTAGGCTTGAAGAATTTTTTTCTAGGCTGGACGAGGAGCTGAGAGCCTTCATGGCTAGGGAATGGTCCGATGGTGTATATAATTTATTTTAATTAATTGTCAAAACATACTATGATCGGAAATGTTTTATAAATTATTATAAACTGTAACCTTAATCAATATATTATTTTATAATCTTTCAGATTTTTAAAATACTTAATAATTATATTGAATAAGAAAAATGAACAAAAATTGATGAACGTTGGATCAGGATGATCGCAAATCAACAACGTAAGCTCCATTTTGGGCCGAAGTTGTGAGGGTTAAAAAATTTTGTAACTGTCCTCCAGAAAAGTGACAAGTGTGATCATAAGATTTTATGTTATCTATAGCAAATTGGCGAGGGTTATCCCTAGATTCTTGAAATGGATTGGTGTATGGCCCAAATTTTTTGGAGGAAGATCGAGATGGTGGGAAGATCCTATATAGCAGGATATTGGTGATGAACTTTCCACAGAAGGAAAATGGCAATTTTTTTCAGAATCAAGTGTGCATGTAAAGAAGAGGAGGGGTGGGCTGAGTCACTGGAGGAGCAAATTAATCGGTTGTTCAACAGAGCTAATGACAAAGAAAAAGAGATAGTGGTTATCATTATGGGCCCCAATTTTTGGAGCGGAGGCCATGTGTATGACGGACTGGTGATGGAAAAACTTTGAATCAATCATGCAGGTTTTGGGCTACCCGATCTCGACCAATAGGATTGTCCGAAGGATGGTGAGAAAAGACCTCATGCATGAGGTTATGATTGCACTGGACTACATAGAGGTGGCTCCAGAATCGGGTTGTGTGATAGGATATTTCCAGTTGAATGCAGAGGGGAAGATGATGATGATGAGGAAGGCCTGTAGTTTGTTCAAAGCTGGGATAATGAAGGAATACAACATGGATAAATTTGCAAATTACATGAAGGAGAATGTTGATGTTATGGCAGAAGAGATAGTTGATAGGGTGATAGAGATTGGGAATGGGATTGCTTAACTGTATAACTGAGATCTCTCAGTCTTATATGTAATGTTTTCTCTGTTTATTAATAGAAAGGATACTGCCCCCTAGGCAAAACTTGTTTAAAAATAAAAAATAAAAAATAATAATTTTTTAAATTTTAATTTTATATTATTAATTAAATAAAAAATTTAGTCCTAATTATTATTAATTATTATATTATCAAAAGCATTATAACTATGAAAAGAATTAGGAATATAGTAAGATTATACTTAGAACTATTAAAAAACTAAAATAAATAAATAATTTAAGCATTACTAATAAATATCACTAAAATATGAATAATAGATATAACAATATATTAGGGTTCAATTTTCTTGGATCTTTTTTATCTAATATACTAGTTGCACTTGTAATTACTATGAATAAAAATTGAAGCCAACATCACTTAGAAAAAAATACAATCTTTCAATAGTCAATTTGACTCTAATTATGCCAAGAGGCATCAATAATGACATCAAAATGTCCGAAAACAAAAAATCAATTTTGAAACAATTTGAAATGCAAATGATGGGTAAATGCATGAAATACACCATCTTTTGGTTTTTAAGGTGGTGTTATTTTATTACTCCAAATACAATAGAACCTTCGCCACTTGTCTCCAACTATATGAAACTATTACATTCAAATGATAGTGGAAGAGTGCCATAATATTTAAAAGTGAACAATCAATAAAATTATTATCCATATTTTTGAAACTCTTGTATACTACTAATATTGTTGCAATACTCAGATTCCCTTCTATTATAAGATATCTCTTGACATAATTTACCTATATTTTTTAAATATAGATATACCAGTTATTGTCTACTATATACCTTTCAACTACTATGTCATAGCTCATTGATATCAAAAATATTATTATTATAATACTATTAGATTTATATTTGTATTACAATATTAAAACGACAAGTACTCGCCATGCGGAACTTGTTAGTACTTGTCGTTAGGCTAGTACTATTGCAATCGGTTGTCATTGTTTTTTGTTAACTCATTATTATTCAATTGCTTCTCCACCAATTAGAACTATGATTTTTTGTTTGGATATATGTTTTTTAATTTTTATAAAGTTAAGATGCATGATTTTTAAGTTTCTAAATTATAGAAAATAGTTTTCTCCAATCTAATTGGCTTGGAAAATTTACATCTTATTAGCAGATTTTCGGGATCCACTATCTAAATGAATTTTTTTAGGCATTTTTTTAGGTATGTTAAAATAATATTTAGCACGTTTAAATTTTCTTATCAAATTTATTTTACACATCCACCAAACAAATATTTAACAAATTCTAAATCTTTGGAAACTTTATATAAGTAAATAAACATATATATAATTTTAATTATCCTTATTAAATTTAATAATATAAAAATTTTGATAATTAAATAATATTATCAATACTATAATATATTTATATATAAAAATCTATATAATAATATTATACTATAATCAAAATAAATTAACAATATAGTAATTTAAATATATAAAAATTAACAATTTAGCTCTTATAGGCAAACTTTTGAGAATATATAAATATCATGACAACTATTTCGACAGGAATATAGGTAATCGATATTTAGGTTTTATTTTAATTGACCCCCATTTCTCGAATTTACCCTTTAGAATTGTTTATTTGCGATTTCCCTATCATTCATCTCTTTGCATAAAAAATACTAAGTAGGTAAAATGGGGATTTCAACTTTTTATGTTTAAAAACAACTTTCATAAAAAATACTAAGTAGGTAAAATGGGGATTTCAACTTTTTATGTTTAAAAACAACTTTCATAATGTTTTCTTTTAGTGACTTTAACATTAAAATATTATTTATAAGATTTAATAATTATTAATAATTACTACTATTAATAATAGTTAATATATTATTTTATTTTTAAGTTTTAAAAAAAAAATTATAGGTTTAAACTATATTAATAAAGTTTAAATTAATATTATAAATTTTTAATGTTAAAAATTATATATTTAAAAAGAAATTATTCATAAATTAAATTTTAGATTAATAATTTTTAATAAATTAATTAATTATTTTATTTTATTTTAAATTTTGAAAAATATTAATGAATAATAAATTGTTCATAATTTTTTATTTTTAAAAAATATATAAAATAGCAATAAAGTAATTAGCAATTAAAAATAAATCTATTAAATTTAGAATATGTTAGTAGAACTTAGATTGCTATTATGAATTTTTAATGATGAAAATTATATATATGAAAAGTGCTTATTCTTCATTGAATTTGAAGATTAATAAATATTTATAATACATTAATAATGAAAAGCAATTGTTTTTATTTTTTAATTATTTATCAAGTTTACAGTCTCAATTAATCTATTAAATTTAAAATATATTAAAAGTTAACATTAAATCTTTTGTAAACTTGATAGGTGACATGGCCCCCAAACTGAAAAAAATCCTATTGATAATGGGACCCATGGCAAGTGGCAACAAATATTGTCGTCTGTTGGATGAGCACAGATCAACATCGTAAGGTGTATTTCGGGCCGAATGTGGGAACGATAAACATTTTTTGCAAACTTCCATCAGAAATGAGACACGTGTCATTGAACGTTGTCCTAAACGTTAAACATTTAATTAAGTATAGTTAAATTCTAAATTTGTAATTGTATACTTAATTAAGTGTAATAAGCTCTATTCCAAGTAGAAGTTGTGAAGGATTAAAAAGTCTTCAAAAATATTCTGGAAAAGTGACACGTGTGACGTGTCAGACTATCAGTCCCAGGAATTTAGAAAGAAGCAATGAATTTTTTGCCCTATGGCTGCGAATAGTTATAACAATTTATAAAATTACAATACGATTCTACAAATTTTTCCCTTTAGGTTTTGAACTTTTGACTTTTGAGGGTTTTGAAACTAAGGGACTCATATTGGTATTTTGATTCTTGGACAAACCAGTAAATCCAGGGAGATTCAGAAATGACTACTAGATTGAGGAATGCAAAAGAGTCAATCTACGCCAATCTACTCAAATAGAAATTATGGGTAAGATCCAAAACACCTACATCTCGTGTTTTTAAATTTTTAATCTCGTGGTTTACTGTTTAGATTGTAGAACTAGAATTAGGGGTTCAACTTGAGGGTTAGCAATTTCAAGCTTGTAGTTACTAGTTGTCTAGCATTATTTTGAACCATTAACAGTATCAACGATGGGGAAACTGAATAGTAGAACTAAAAGCCAAGTGAATGAAAAAATAGACTTAACCAAACTGGTTAAAACAACAAGTTTCACTAATGAATACCATGATATTTATGATCCTGTTATCCATGGTAAAAAGAGAATCATGGAAATTAGATATGTATTGTCTAATAAGGCGGGAGATCAAAACGGGGCAAAATATACTATTTTTAACACAATGTTAAATGTAAGTATAAATAAAATTGCATCGTGGTATGTTGGATTAGGACACATGACATTACCTGGAGTATTCCCTTGCCCATAAATTGTCATGGTCTGCACCCAAAATTATGATGAAAATAGAAAAGCAATTGTCAATAAAAATACTCAAGAGGAAATTTTATCCATAACCGAGGGAGAATTTGCTCGTTTGTTGAACCTAGGGTTTGAAGTACAAAACTCAAATGTCCACATTGACCTAGGAAAGCTGGCAGAGGAATATGAGAGAATCGAAGCAAATACTAAAGATTCATTTATCAAAGGTCTAACAGTGTGTGGTGCTCGATTGGATCAAAATCAGAAGCCTCCTTATGATTATAATATTTTTGTGTCATGGGCTCAAGATATTATTTCTTTGCTAACATTTTACTTGGGATTGGAAATTAATAGGGAAGTGGGTGCCAGCCTTCTTGAAATGATTTTTCATATCTATTGTGTAAGAGAACCAGTAAGATTTAATTTTATTGAGCACATTGTTCAATCCATGCAAAAACAATTACTAATGATTAAAAGAGGTTCCTGTAAGACATTTAGGTTCACAACCTACTTGTGCTATCTTCTTCTAGTAAAGTATCGTGCAATATTCGAGACCAACAAGATTCACATTCAGGTCTATAAGATTGATGAGAAGACTCGGGATAGAATAGAGTGTCCAATATATGAATGGACACCTAAGATAAAATGCATGATAACAGAAAGAACTACAACCATTTTGTAGACTTCTTTTTGGCACCAATGTATCATGAAATTACAAGCACTCCAATGCCTAGATTTCCTATGTCTTGTAGAGATTGCATTCAACCTGGAAGTCAAATACAATTGGCTGACTGGTTCTTCATGGAAGCATACACTGAGTTAAGGTTTTATGGATCAGCAATAGAACCCTACAAACTTCCAATATATGTGACAGAGAGGGTATTTGCATTGGAATATGTACGGCAGATGAAGAGTATAGATTTACTCTTTCATGGTCAGCAAAGGAAGAGCATATTTCCTTCCTTGTCTATCTTGTGTGGAGGGTTCACATTTGAGAGAAAAGGAATGAAAGTGACACATGATTTTTTGACAATTTTTAGCTTTGGTGTTGATAGTTACTGGCAGTATGATCCAATCAACATCATTCAAACAAGGCTTATGACGAATAGGAACTCTGCAAGAAAATTTCAACATGAAAGTAAACCATTGCTAGAAAAGCTTAAGAACATGGACTCTTGGGATGAGGTAAAAAAAGAGATGGAGAAAATTGTTGCTGACAATAAAATTTCAATAGAAGAATTTTCATCACAAATTATGGCATTGCACACACAAAGAACAACAAAGCTGACAATAATGAACTTTTAAATAGGTGTCTTATCATAATTACTTGGCACGGATTTTGGGCACTCTTACAGAATAACCACAGAAACCAGAGGGGAAGTGATCAAATCGAGAGAAGGCATTGCAAGGAAGGAGCTGGAAAAATGGGAGGTAACAAGAAGAGATTTGAACCTGCTTCCTACTCGAACTGGAGAAATAATGATGAAGTCTGGGATATCCTCCAGCAGGGAGGAATGAATGTTTTCATGGAATGATTAAGTAGGAAAGACCCCACAATTACTTCTTACTTCATCAAGAACTGGAAAAATGGAAAAATTCTAAATGGTTCACAGATGATGAATGTCGACGAAGAGGTTATTGCCGAGGCCACGGGGATGTCTACTGAGGGTGTGAAATTTTACAGGGACAGAGGAATATCTGACAAAGCTGTAGACAATTTTCCAGTTACGGATGGGGAGAGGCGAAAGATGATCAAAATTGACAATTCCTACCACTCCCCGAAGAGAATTTGCAGGCCTTGGAGGTTTGTTCTTTTTGCTTCTATTGAATACATTACCTTAGATGGTAGGTTTACCAGGGCCTACGAGCATCACTTTGTTCTTCTTAATCATTTTCGTCATGGTGAAAGGGTTAGCCTTCCCTATTACCTTGCTTTTTCTATGGATCATACTATAAAGGAAATCCAGAAGGATCCTAAAGGTGATCATGCCCTCCACCAGGGGCTTATGGTCCTGGTTTATAAAATGCTAAAGGGGAAGTCCATTGAAAAGCCTATCAAAGGCAAAAATGCTAGAGATGAAACTACAGAAAGTAAGGATAGTGGTTTTAATTTTGACTCAGATACCGAGGGAGAGTCAAAGGAAACTAGCAAGAAAGGGAGGATTAGGGCCAAGAAGAGGAGGATTATTGTGGACTCTGATACGTCGGACTCTGCAACTGAATCTCTTGAGGAAAAATCTGCTAAAAAAAGGAAAGGGAAAACCACTAGTAAGAAGGCTCAGAAAAAGAACATTAAAAAGGGGAGCAATTCTAACTTCAATCATGTTCAGATTGAATCGGAAGAGGAGGCTGAAGAAAACAAGGTGGTTGATAGTCAGGATAAAGAAGGGGAGGGTAACCCGGTGATGGATAATTTAGAGACCGTGAATACCACAAATCTGCATAAGGAGGAAAAAGGGGATAAAAGTGACAATGGTGACAAAGACACTGTTAAGGCCTTCTGTGAGACCATCGCACTATGGTGAAGGATGTTAACAGTTTGAAAACCGATACATAGGCCATAGCAAGAATTACAGTTGGTGACAAGCCCTTGGTGGAACATGTTAAAGAACTGGTGGTCGTTCTGCATAATGCACAAGCTATTGAATGTATGGTTGGAAAAATTATGGCAACGGAGAAGAAGGTCAATGAGATGGGAGATCCTAAGGAAATGGAAAACAAAATGAAAGATTTCAGCACCAAAATTGACAAGCTGGAGCTCAATGTAAAGAAGATTGCCGACCAAAATTTCCAAATCCTCAAATCCTCGGTGGACAACATGAACATCCTTATTAACAGGTTTGAGAATGATGCAGAAAAGGATGGTGATAAAGAGAAGTTGAACAAGAAAGGGCATGAAAGGAGGACCAGAGCTAACACAAAGAAAAAAGGCGACATCGAAGGTCGTGAGCTGGAGGATCTGAAGACCTCAACGAACAGCATGAAACAAATGGTTGTTCACGCTGAGGAAATTATGAATAGTATTTAGTTTTTGTTGTTGTCCCTGGTTAGGTCTCTTTGTTGTCTTTATGCTTTCCTTATGTTGTCTATACCGAGATACTTTATTATGTAATGTTGTGTTAAGTTGATCCCTTTCGGTGGGTTCATTTTGTTTTTTGAAGTGACTAGGCACTTTTTTTAGCAGTTCTTTCTCCTGGTTTGTACAAGGTTTGGGTACCTTTCAAATACCTGCTTTTACTTATCAAAACAAAGCAGGGCATCCAACATCAAAATGAAAATAGGAGGTCTTACAATTTCTACCAAAAAGTTGTTGATTCATCTAACAAAGCTATTCCAAAAAATATATTGGAACAATGTAAAGACAGACTTTGGACTCAAACCAAAATAAGTGATTTTTGGACTGTGAGGATGAATATCGGTGAACCAAATACCAATGCAGATCTTGACGAAATCGACAAGGATATTGAGTTTAGCAAATTGTGGAATATGGAGCATCCCACAGAAGCATATGAAAAAATTGATGATGAAAATGAGTATGAGATTGAGGTCACTCCAGCAGCTACTACAGTCTCTACAAAATTGAGTGGAGTCGATGAGTCCATAATAGAAAAATATAGCAAATGGGCAACCATTATGGAAAAAATGGGTTTTGAAGGTGCTGGTCTGCGTACCAAAGGAGAAAGCCCTTGGATTCCAATTATCACACCACTTCCACCAAAAGGTGGTGAGAAACCAGTCATTGGAGTTGAATCATCAGATCCATCTGAGAAAGGTACCACTCATTCCCTTGCATCTCCATTTCAATTTGTTAGAGCTTCAAATCCACCTTGTGCCACTGCCACTGATGGGGATGGCATGGGTACTAATACTAGTTGTCCTGAATAAGTACAACAACAAGATATCTCTCACAAGAGGCCAATAGTACTAGATACTATACAGAATCTCAGTGAACAAGGCAATGTGAAGAAGAAAAAGGTTATGACAACAATGACGAGTATAGCTCCAACTATATAAATTTCTGCTACAAATCTTTTGTTTCCAGCTTCAAAACAAACCCCTCAAAAGGGTCCAAAAACTCCACTTGTGATTTTCAGTGGGCTAGGATTAGGAATGGTTGTTGCTACTCCTCAAAATGCATTAGTTAGAACCACAGGCATAGGTGGAGGCACGCACATCACTGCAAGTGATATTTCACCTTTCAAACATTCAATTGCTTCAGCAAACCCATATTTTTTTGTTACAATGATTTCTTTAATAAATTTGCACAAACAACAAATATGAATAAAGAAAATAAGAAGACATTGAAGAGGGGTGCCCTTACTATAGCTTTAGAGGAACAACTGGCATCGAACAGATTATTTCCCACATATGACCCAAACAAAGATATGATGGAGTTCATGGTTGTTATGCCCCCAAATAAACATAAAAATCCACCACAAAATCAGATAGATCCCTCTGAATTTCACGTTAGCACCCTCCAAATGGATTTTTCCAAAATTAAAAATGTGAACAAAATTAGTGTGTCAAAAAACACCGATGAAGTCATCTACACTTCACTGCTCAAGGTGGAGAGAGAGAAAAATAAGCTGGAGAAACAAATAGAAAAGTTACAAGAAGACCTGAAAAATGAAAAAGCAAAGAGGAAAGAAACATATAACAAGTGCAATGAATTACAGAGAAGGATAAAAAATTTGGGCTCTACATTAGCAATTACAGAGCAGGAATAGATGGAGGCAAAACTGAAGGAACTGAGGGAAAAATTGGACGAAAGTATTAAAAAATTTGATGATGAAAGAGCCACTTCTGCAAAATTATATAAAAGTGTGGAGTCTGCTTCTACCTTAAACAAAAATTTACAGAACCAATTGGAGTATGAGACAGAAAAATCAAAACATTTGGAAGAGAAAGCAGAGAAAGAAATAAAAAAGTGTGCTCAAATGAAAGAAGAGTTGTAGAATGTAAATATTAAAATTAAAACTTCCGAAGATAATATGAAAAATACAGTGAACTAGTATATAAAAGAAAAAATTTGGGGGCAAATAATGCAGAGAAGTGACAAGTTGTCTGTATGGTTTGAATTGAATGAAAGTCTGAGAGTAATTTTTTGGAAGCTCAAAGACCACATTAAGAAGAATAAAAATGTTTATTCAAAAGAGAATATTGCAAAACAGATTTTGCAAGAAGTCCCTAGTACCAGTGACAGTTATTTGGCATCCAAGGGAATTAAGAGCTACATTGATGCCTCAATAAAGACATCATCTATCATTCAAAAATTCTAGAAACTAAGGGAAGCACAGGAAATTACGAATAAAGGTGGGAAAAAGATAATTAAGTTGCAAGAAAAGATAGCCAAAATGTTAAATCTTGGTTTGTCGAAGAGTGTTGATACATCAAGCAAATTCATTGGAAAAGAAGCTTTCAAAAAAAGGATGGAGGACAAAATGAAGTTTGAATTAGACTTGCTTCCTCAGGACACAATTCCTCACAGCTTTCTGAATTTCATCAAATCATTGACAAATTTGTATGTGGTATTGGGTGAAACAGTGGAATCAAGTCACTCTTCCAAATATGGATTGCTGACAAAGTTGTAGTTGACTTACTACACTTTAAAAGAAATTGGACTTCCATCAGACAGAGAGTGGAGAACCCTACAAAAACTAGCACAAAGATCTCATGAGTCATAGTATGTATTGCATAGTTTTCTGCTTTTACTCTTAATTTCAAGGTTATTTTCTTTTGCAATCACTTTAAATAACTCTATTTTATGAACAGGAAAAATGCAGCACTCACTATTACTAATCCATCCTATGATGCACACATTCAACCTTGAAATTTGTATTCTCCAATTCTCTCAGATTTTAACTTTTCTGCCTTTCTCTATTTTTGATTTCTAGGTTTTGTGCACTGTTATTCTCTATATTTAATTTGTCATGGCTTTAATTAAGTTTTAATTTTGAACTCTATTTTTTGAATGGGAGACATGTAGTAGTTGATAAATTGCTAATTCGGCCTATGATGGTCATAGATACCTTCAGCCTTGTAAAATTGTACTAAGTTTGTGATACTGATGAGACAATATATTCAGTGCCTTGGTAATTGATTTTGATGTTGAGTCTTCACATGTTGCAAATAGACTTGAAGTTGTTGTTGCTCCCTTATTTCTATAAAAGGGAATTTAGGGTCATTTGCAAAGGGTTCTTAAATTTCGTATTGACTTTTGCATAGAGAATCACACAGAGTTGTGTATTGAATGAATTGTATCATATGTCTATATTTTGAAAGAATTAATGAAAATCTCAATATGTCTAAATAAACATCACTCTATCAATAAACACATTACACTCTTTTATTCTGCTATTTTCTATCTGAAATTAGAAAGTTGAAAAATGCAATTGCAAATCAATATTAAATTTTGATTGCAAAAAGTTGATAGACAAATAAAATATTATAAAGTTATCAACCACAACAATATATTTTTGTAATATGAATGTTGAGATATAGTAATAAGATTAATAAATACCTAGGAACTGCTAGTGCTAAATCTCTTAAAGTTGACATTCCTCCTCAACAAATTCAGAGCTTCCTTGATTCTTATCTGTGTTTTCTTCACTCTGAGTCTGCATACCTCCATTGAACTGCATCTCAATTCTACTAGTAGGTCTAGTACATGAGTCAATTGTCTCACTCCCACTTTGGTTTGAAGTGTTGCCCAAACCTCTTCTTTCACATTTGGACCTCCATATTTTCAGTGCCCTATTGTAAGGAAAAATGTGGACATCATACCTAGATGTATAGAGCCTCAAGTAATTTTCCCAATTCTTGTCTAGTTTGTTTCTTAGCTTTGATTTTAGGAACCCCAAAGCATTGAAAACTCTCTCATCCTCCATCGAACTCAATATCATGGTGAGACATAAATCAATTTGATCAAATTTTCATAATCCATAACTAAATCGGTAAGTTGTTTTTGGATTTGATTGTGTATATCTTTTTTGCATCAACATTTTGGATCACACTCTGTGATTCATCATCAGGATGAAAGAGAGTGTCAAGAGATGTAAACATTATCTGAAACATTGATGCAAAATTTATTTACATCTCTTGACACTCTCTTTCATCCTGATGATGGATCACAGAGTGTGATCTGAAACGTTGATGCAAAAAAGATATACACAATCAAATCCAGAAACAACTTACTAATTAAGACATAAATTAGCAAGCTTGAAATATTCTGATATTGAATCACACATCACTTCACTCTGACCTAGATTTTTCCAAAGCCTTGTTATTGATCCCTCTTCGTGGGGGTTCTCCATTATGTCATATTGTTCCCTCCTAGTGTATGCAAAATGGGTTGATCTCTCTTTAAGAAGAGTTTCCTTTAAAATTCCATTTATAGTTACTCCATTGAATTCTTTGGATTTACAAAATTATTTTATCAAAAATAGTAGCTTGGTTAGAAAATCAGCTGAACTCTTGAGGTTCCAATATTGAGGAAACACAATAGACATGGCTTCAAGTACTTTCTCAGGAGGGAATCTACTCCTAATATGTGAGGAAAGATAATAGGCAATTTTCTTCATAGAAGCAGTTATAGACTCAACAATCTTGCTAAACTCTTCCCTTGTAACTCTTGCTACTCGCTTCTTAGGGCGCTTTCCTAGTTCCTCAGGCTCGACCATGGCAAAGTAGTGCATTGGTATCTCAGCTCTGCATACACTGGCACATAACTCCCCATTTGCACCGATCTGTAAAAATTTGTCACGATTGTTCAAATATGTGAGTGTTTGCCACTTAGAAAAAATTTCATCAGATAATGTTGGTTGAGATCCATAGAGATTATCGAGGGTGAGGCATGTCATCTTACACAACTTAGCAAATTCTGCAATATACATAGCTCTTTGCTGGGATTTTTTCATAATATTCCTCATTTCCTCTAGCATGGGGAGAAGAGATGCTAAATTAAGAGTGTCTCTATATTACTTAACCTCCGAAGCAGGTCAGGAAATTTTGGTTGCTCTAATTCATCATGATTTGTGTGAAATAGTCCAATCAAGGATGGATATTCTGAAAAAACTCAATGCGCTGGTCCATCCAAAGAGATCCATCTGGTATCACTATCCTTAAGAAGCTTGTTCCCATCGATTATTCCATCAGCAAAGTGTTGAAATTCTATAAATCGTTTGGGACTTCAACAAAAGTGTGAGTAGAGCTCTCTGATTAAATTTTCAATTTTTTTTACTGGAGCATGCTTGCTCACAATTCCAAAAGCTAGATGCATTATGTGGGCCATGCAGTGAATTCCAATAATGTAGAGTGCACAAAGAGTTTCCTTCTTTGCGCAAAGATCGTTCATGTGACCTTGCATTATTGAAGCTCCACCCGCTCTAGCACACACCAACTTTTTGGCAATCATCATGTCATCCATACCTTCATATTCAGTTAAACAACTCTTTACTAGTTGAAATAAATTTTCCGTTGTCGCACTATCCTTCATTTTAGCAACAGATAGTAGATGAGGTTGGTGAGCATGATTATGTACAGTATAAATATGCATGCATACCCACAAATTATTATCTACTGTCGTACCTTCATCTAAAGACAACACAAAAAAGTTTGACTCTATTATTATTTCCTTTACATCTTCTTTTTCAACCTCAACGAGACAACTTGTCAATTCCCATCCACAATTTACTGACCAGTGACTATTAGGATAGTTAGGAACTTTCAAAAAGTGTAATAAACCACTCATTGATGGGTAGTCTGTCATACCAAGCCCTCTACTCAAAATATTAAAAACAACACTTAACTGAACAACTTTTCCCAGTTATTCTATTTGCATTTATTTTCCAAGAATAGCTTCAATGGAACCTTTAACTTCAGCAAGCTTCGTTTGTATTTTCTCCTGAAAATAAAATTATTGGGCATTCCTTGCATGCTTACATTCCTCCATTGTTTTCTATCTTATCACTGATTTTTCAACTCCATTTATCATTTTATTTTTGTAAACTTTACCTATATGCTTTTCTATGGTGTGAATTTTTAGCTGCAACCTCTTTTCCTTTTTATGTTTCCAAGTGCAAATCTTACACCTACATTAAATTGGAGGCTCGCCTGCAATTGGATTCTCCACTGGTTCAATGAATGGATGGATACTTTGATTCCCAATTAATTTAAAAATTCCTCACTGACATATCCCACTCCCAATCCTTTTTTTTATTTGGCTTTTCTTTTCCCCTTCCGTATATTATCATCTATGGCATTATCACCCAAGGATTATATCATTTCGGCTAACTTGGGTATCTACCAGGAAATCTTCTTCAAGTTCATCATGATCTGAGATATCAGGTTCGCTGTCTTGCTCAATATGCGGTGTAGGTTGTGAATCTTGTACTTGTACCTGTACTTGTGATGATGTACCTTCTTGATTTTCACCACAATATTTGCCAACGCCAAAGTACAAAGACAACATTCTGTGTTTTGCTGGCCTCTCTTGGCCTTCCCCACATTGAGGATTCCTACCCTTCTTCCTGTTTGACATCTCCAATGAAATAAATGCTGCAAAAAAATATCAACTTGTTGAAGAGGTAATAATAGACTATATGATTCATTGGCCCTATGGACTACAATCTAGATGTCTGAGGTCTCCCGGGTGACCACTGACAAGTCCCCACTGAATAAGAATGAACCCAATAGTGCAAATAGATAGAGGTGAATTCAGAATAATATTATAACACTTCAAAAATATGATCACTTACCTTTAGGTCACTAGCAGTCGCCAATGCAGTTAGTAGAAATGGTTATTCCTGGTCTAAAACTTCGTTAGTGATCCGAATTAAGAGCTCAGAACCGACCAAATTGTGTAAAGATAAATCTAATCTTTGACTGTATTTATACCAATCCTTATTTGGTGGATTCGGTGGGAATTTTATATGGTATACAAATATTTGGTGAATCACTCTTAACTATAACATGTCTTATGTAATTTTCGAGGCGATTATGGATCGTCCAATAAATTGGCAATTATAATAGAGTTGGCAAAAATTGGGGTGAATTGAGACACGCTTCTACAAAATGCCAGACGAATTGGGTCCTCCTAACCAATAAATCTTTGTATGGCTATTGGCGAATTATGGTCATCTATTAAGACAACTTCGGAAAGTGTAGGCGAAAATATTGAATTTACCATGTGGAAAACATAGATTCTATTGGCGAAATCTTGATAGAGATACAATTAACTACATAAAACAATGGGTGATTGGGTCGCGCATTTGATGAATATTTATAAAGTCCAAGCAACATGGCCACCCCCGATCGGTACAATATATTCACCATTTTCCAGGTCGCTGACGTGAAATATTCGCCATTGGAGAATATTCGCCACTAAAGTAAACCCTGGTCATGGTCCTAGCCTTTTAGGAGAATTTTCAAGGGTTAGATCTGATTCGTCTTATACTACTTGGATCCAAGTGCACACGAAAGTCCCACATCTATAGCTCAATGTTTTCTCAGTTTTACCTTCATTTTTTAGCACTTTACCTTAAATCAGCATTTCAACTTATAAAAGAGAGGGAAAACCCCACAATAATTAATCAATCCATTTAGTATTCAATCCTCAATCTGATTTATGACTAAATTTGGTGGATTCCCTTTCCCCTTTTGAATGTAAAGGGTTTTTAAGCAAAATTGATTGGGTGATTTCTCCCTTCTATGTTGCAAATTGTCAAATCAAATTTTCCCCTCTACATTTTGGTGAACCTGACATGTCCTATGCTTACTTTTGATTTTTGTTTTCAGATCTGAGTGTGTATGCAATTCAAAATTCAAATTTTCATTTGCAATTTTGGTTTCCTTGCAAATTTTAAAAATTTAGAGGTTAATTTCATTAAAACCCTAATTTTTATTTTCAAAATTGAGCTTGTGAATTACACAATTTGGGTTAATTGTTTCATATATGAGTGTTATTCAATTTCAAAACTCAAATGTTCACTTGCAATTCAAATTTCACATTTAAATTTTAAAATTAAGTGGTTGATTGCAAAACCCTAATTTTCAAAAAATTTAAAATTGAGCTTGTGGGTTGTTTAAATTTTGAATTTATCATTTTAGAGTGGCTTCAAATTCAAATTTTTCATCTTGAATCAAATTTCAAATTTCAAATTTAAATTTTAAAATTAAGTAGTTAACTAAAAAAGCCCTAATTTTTAACTTTAAATTAACCTTGTGCATTTCCCAATTTTGTATTCATCATTTCAATTTCAACCTTGGTTCTAGTTTTAAAATTAAATTTAAGAGGTTCTTTTTGCAATGCCCTAATTGTAAATTTCTCGTGGAAAATTTCAAATTTAAATTTTAAAATTAAGTCATAATTAAAAGAGCCCTAATTTTTAGATTTAAATTGATTATTTCAATTTCCAAATTCTAACATCACTTTTTAAATTTAAATTTCAAAATTAAGAGGTTGTTTTTACAAGGCCCTAATTTTAAATCACTTTCAATCTAAATTTTTAAAATTAAAAGGTTAGTTTTAGCCTTAATTTTAAATTTAATTTCTTGTCTCCTAGTGGGTAATTTTAAATTTAAATTAAGAGGTTATTTTAGCAAAGCCCTAATTTTAAATTTCAATTTCCTAGGTGATTGCGTTATTTATCATAATTATTTTCTATCTTTTCAATTAATTTGCTTATTTAATTGATTAATCATTTTTCTAAAAAAAATTCATTATTCAATTACTTTGCAAATTTCAAATTTCCAATCTTCCTCCCTTAGTGCATGAGTTTTACTACTATTAGTACAACCTATAATATCCCCATGAGAAGAAGTTATAAAATTAAGGCTTCCCAAGTTTTAATCACCGAGGAGATGGAGCCTAATTTGGATAACTTATTCCATGAGGATGTTGGTGGTTCTAACAATCCTACAAATGTCCCTATTTATCCTCATTCTTTAGATAATTCTCATGATGTGGATGAGTCACTAACTAGGGTTTTCGTTGACCAATTGGAGAAGATTGGCAATCAGTTTGAAAATCTTCAACAATGGATGAGCCAACAATACCTGGAAAGTGAAGCTCTCCCATTGATTGAAGGATTGAAAATAATGGTTCAAAGTGATAAACCTAGTGTTGATATCTTGTGTGGTATTGATCATATTGTTGATTCTAATATTGTGCCAATGAAGAGTTGGGCTGAAGTACTTGGTTACACACAACCAGCTAGTCAAGTTAATCACTCCATTCCCTTGACTACCCCTATGGCTAGTGTTCCCATTTTTACCTCCAATATCATGGCTACTTCTACTCAAAATTTCATACCCACAAGTGTTAGTCAAGGGGGCAACCCCTCTAATCATGATTATTTCATTCCTCCTCAATTGAATCTTCCATTTTTTATCCAATCATCTCCCATACCTACCTATCATAGTGTTCCACCACCTTCCTATAACAACATCCCTTATTATTCTCAACCCCTTCATTCATTCAACAATATTACCCCTCCTTCTCAATCCAACATTTTTAATTTCAACCTTTCTACTGAAGCTGCCATCAATAGTCTAGCCCAAACAGTGTCTTCCTTACAACAAAAAATAGCTTCCATGAATCAATCTAAGTATAATATGCCCACATTTGATGTAGTGATCCCATTATCCTATAACATTGTTTGAGTTGTGCTTCCTAAACATGTGGAAGTCCCTCAATTAGAGCTTTATAATGGAAAAGGTGATCCCTTGACTCATGTTAAAACATTCCAAAATTTGTGTAGTGACTTTGCTCATGACCAAATATTGTTGGCTAAATCATTTACTAGACTACTAAGGGATAAATCTTTGCAATGGTATTTTTCTTTTCCTCCTTATTCTATTACTTCTTTTCAACAATTGGCTAATGCTTTTATTCAACAATTTCGCAATAATATTGGTCCAAAAATCACTTTGACTAATTTGATGCATTGTAAGCAAGGCGTTAAAGAAAAAGTGATTGATTTTATTGGTATATAAGAATTTGTATTCTCAAATTACTTTTCCTGTGCCTGATCAAGATATTCAAATAATTTTCATTTCTAATTTGTAAAAATATATTAGGGATAAACTTCTCTTTTCTGAGTTTACTTCCTTTATGCAATTGTTCACAGTACTTCATAATTATCAGCTTACCTGAGTCAATTGGAACAATCCTCTTCAATGGCTCCGAATGATAAAAGTGAAAGTTCTCAACAACCTTTTGCGAAGTTCAAACCGAATAAGGGATTCATGAAATTCAATGACAACAACAACACTCAAGTAGCAGCCACAACAAAAGGTGTGCCTCCTTTGTCCAAAAACTTTAGAAAATAATTCACTCCTCTTAATGAATATTTGCATAGTATTATGTCCCAATTGTTACAAAGGAATATGTTGAAACTTCCCTCTATTAAACCAATTGACACATCTAAGCCTTTACCACCTACCTTTGATGCCAAAGCCTTTTGCCAATACCATCGCCAACCTCGTCATGACACTGAAAAGTGTTATTCCTTAAGGAGTAAGATTCAAGACTTGATTGATAACAATACCATATCTATGGCTGGTGTGAATGATAAAGGAAAAATATCAGTAGCTCCTCCTAATCAAAATATTCAAATTTTCACTAATCCTTTACCTTCTCATTCCACTAATGTGATTGAGACTTACAATCTTGCCTTCTCTCCCGATGATGTTGGCCTTGAATCTAATAATGTGGTGAATCTTATAGATCAAAATGAGACTCCTAAGGACATGTGCATTACATTTGATCCTCGTGAGACTATTGAAGCACCGATGGCCCACTCTACGTCACTACAAAAAATCAAAGGCATGCCCTCTTGAGGAGTTCTCATTGATCCAGCTTGCATGGTTAATATGATAATTGAAGAATTTCTTTATACTTTACAATTGCATCAAGTGACATATGATGAAACTGATGTGATAGTTAGAGATTTTGATGGATTCTCTTGTCCTACTATTGGTTCTATCACACTTCCTATTGATGTTGGCAATAAATGCTTAGATGTTGTCTTTGCTATTATTCCTACATTTGATCAATTTTGCGTGAAGTTGGGACATCCTTAGCTCTCTTCCATGAAAGCAATCGCTTCTACTATTCATAAGTGTTTGGAATTTCCTCATGATGGTAAAATCATAATTGTTAATCATAGTATATGTCAACCTATGGTGAGACATGGAGATGTTTGTCTTGACTATTTTTTGTTTGAACAATTCCAACCTCTTCAACCTAGAAGTGATGCTCTCTTTAAATCATATCAAAAAAGGAAAAATGAGATGATTTTATCCTTGAGTAAGCCTAGAAATCCAACAATTAATCTTCCTCCAACTGATGCCGCTTCTTACGGATAAGTCTATTCTTCCTCCTAGTAGAGATATTATTTTTCCTAAGGAAGAATCCATTCCTTATCCTAAAGATGAGTCTGTTCTTCCTCCCAAAGGTAGAAAAGATCTTCCTCCTAAGCATCAACCTAAGGATAAAGATATCATTCCTCCTAAGGATACATCTATTCCTCTTCCTCATGATGGACTATATCTCCTTCCTACACTTCCCATTCATCCTCATATGGTGTGGTTCTGCCTCCTACATCTTACAAAGGGAAGCAACCAACCTCTCCTATTGTTCAACCTAAAAGATCTTCTCCTATGCATCCAAACTTCAAATAAGAAAATAAGCCTATGCCTAATGAGCCTAAACCTTCACAATCTTTAGCTAAAACTAAACGAAACTGTTCTGTGATAGAACGTTGACGAAGACGTCATGCATGTGCTCGTGAACTTGTTGCTCAAACCACTTCTTCTCCAAAGACACCAAGTGTTGACATAATTCCATCTATTCAACCTCCTCTTAATGAATAAGTTCAACCTAAATATCCAAGATGCAAAATGCTGAAGACAAATGATGGTTCAAGTTCTACTCCTATTAGAGCTCCTATTTTTGTTAATCTTGGTGAAGAAATAGGTGAGAATGTTGTTAATGATGAAAATGTTGATCCTAATATTTTTTATGATGAATATGAATATTTTGATGTTGACTATGATTTATCTAAACAATTTTTAAAAGCATTAATCCTAGCTCCTAGTAACAAACAAAGTGACTCATCATTAGAGCATGGTCCTTGTTTGGAACTTGTGATAGCTCTATCTACTACGCTCGATGTTGCTCCTCTTACGTGTTTTCCACCTTCTCAAAATAATGGTGAGCAAGATCAGGGGGCAGATGAATATATATATATATATATATATATATATATATATATATATATATATATATATATATATATATATATATATATATATATATGATATACATTGGTTATCATAAAAAGCATACTGACTCCAAATTTATGTGAAACCACCTCATGTTTTTTGTTTTGTGATCATTATCCTTTGATTTGTCCTCTCATGGGGGATAAATTATTGTTATAACGTGCTTGTCTTTTTTGGGGTATATCCTACCTTAAAGCAATTCCTCCCAATAACGCATACGCAATCGCTTTAACATGGGAGCATACACTCCACTCAATGATTCTCTCTCTTTTATCTCTTGATACTTAAATTTACTTAGCAAACTTTGTATTTTTCTTTGTATTTTTTGGTATTTATCTTTTCATGGCTCATACTAAGAGAACCTTACTAGTTTGTAGTCATGGTTCTCTTTCTTTCTCTCATGATCTTCCCTTTTACCTTATCATTTAAGTTGTAAGATCCTAAATTCCAATGGGGGCTTGGTGTATCTTGCCTCCTCGATGACTTGGTGAAAGTTTTTCAATATGAACCCTTTGTACTTTACCGAGAATATGATTGATTTCATACTCCTGCTAAAGTGGGGGCTAAATATAGCATCCTAAAATTGCAACCCTTTGTAATTTCGGCCGCATTGGGTCCTTAGTTTAGCATTTGCACCCCTTGGCCTGTTTGGGACCTAATTATGCTCATGCCACTTCCATATTGCATCATTTTTGACATTTCCTATGCATAAGGCACTTGATCCTTGCCCCAAAATAGGGCAGGACCAGGGCATGGCACATTGGTCCTCAATAGGACCATGGTGCCATGCCATGTTTCCCCTCATTTTTGGGCCTCTTTTAACCAATTTTCACATTCCAAATATGAGCAGGAACCCCCTCTCCATGTCAACTCATATCGGAAAATTAATCAGTTTTCTCAATGGGCAAGTATATAAAGATGATTTCCCCTCTCATTTGAACATAGATAGCATATATATCAAGCATCTGACAAACATACATGAGATCAAGCAATCAAGCATTCAAGATTAATTGAGCATTTTCAATCTTTCTTCAATCCTTGGAACAACAATAAATTCAAGGATCAAGCATTGAAGTGGAGATTTATATCCTATTTCATGAAACCCTAATTCCATGTGGAGATAAGCAAAACTTCACAAGGAAGTATCATCATTCAAATTTCAATCATAATTCAGCATCTCCCTCAAAAGGAGATCCTTTCCTTTCAGTCATTTCAATTGCATTCAAATTTTCCCCTCTACAATCTTTTACTAGTATTTCAATCTCTTTATTGAGGTATTTAGTGGTATTTTTTTTTATTAAAAAGTCTTTCAGTTTCACAACCTTTGTGTTGAGTAAATAGTTTCAAATCTCTTGTTATTGAATCCATTGGTGGCATTTGTACCATGATTATGGAAAAATGTTAGTTTAATTTTTCTACTATCTGGTTGAAAGTATACCCCATTATTTGAATTTAAAAAATTAAAATTTTATCTTAAAAGGGAGTTGTACCTAAAAATACTTGAGAGGGAAGTTAATCAATAAGTTACCCATCTATTTGTTACTTATTTACTTCATATTTGAGCACGTTAGAGATTATAATTAAAATATTCAAGGAGACAAATTTGTTAACCAACAATTAGGATGTTCAATTAGACAAAAAGTAGAAAAACTATCTAGAGGCACATGATCAATGTCGCATGGTCATTAGCGCTAACATTAATGGGTCAACCAAATCTAGTGCAAGAAAAAGGTTTGATTAAATAATTAGTTTTACAATTTGTATATAGGTCAGAAATGTTTTATCTATGCATACCGATTGTTTATATTCGGTTTGTTGACTAATTTATTATTTTTTGCTCAATACTTTTTTCATGTATTGAAAGATGCAAAGATACTTTGTGTATCAAAAATTGAAGAAACAATTAACTTTCCTCCCAAAACATTTATCTCTCTTGGAAATTCAAGGATTAGACCAATTGTTACAGGACTTCATGAAACTCAATGCCATTTTTAAAATCCAGACATGATATTGATGGTTTCAATATCATTATTGATATTGATAATAATATATTGAAATATATGATAATGTGGAGGGGAAAAAGCGAGACCGGGTAACTAGGACCTAATCCCACCTTAGCTAACACATTGGGAATATGAAAGAGCCTAGAGAGATAGCTCACTTTGGATACTTCTTGTGAGAAAGAGAGAGCCAAGGATTATCTCTTAGGGTTTCTATTCCTCTTTTTGTAAATGAAGATAAGATATGAAACATTGATCAACTAGACTACGAGATGAAAAAGGAAGCATGTATGAACTAAAATTGCACAAGCTTGTAGATCTAAAACTAAGATACTGAAAGCAGAGAAGGGGGAGAAATTTGGATGTTTACCTGATGCTAAAAACTGAGCCAAACTGACTAGGACCAGGGCACCATGCCCCTGTCCCTGATGATCTGACAGAAAGATGCAACTAAAGGGTTGAAATCCTGAGATCCTGAGCCTGCACCTTGTCAAAAATCATTGAATTTGAGGGGGACCAGGGTGCCATGCCCTTGTCCTAGGCAGGACCACGACGCCACACCCCTGTCCCTGATGGATTTGGGGTAGTCTAAGACTTTTGGGCTATCCTTGTACGTCCTGCTAATCTATAAGTCCTTCGAGGTACCTATACTTGCATTGTAGCTTAAAAGACAGGGTTTCGGTGGCTGTGTAGGGTTTTTCCTCACTCAAACCCCTATTTTGATGATTTCCACCTCCACAAATAGACGATTTGTATAGTAAAATAGTGTGTGTAGGAATCTTGTGTGTGTGCAAGACCCTAGGATGAATGCAAACAATCTAGAGCAACCCTAAAGAGTAAACCCTAAATGTTTGCAATTGACAAAGTAAATACTCTAAATAAATGATGCAAAGTGGTCTAAAGCATGAATTTAAATATGTAAATTGATGTAATGAAGCTCATATAAAGACATGAAAACAACATGAAACCATACCCAACCCCTAAGGGAGGGGTACAAGCCAATTGTCAGTTGGTGATCTCCTATTATTCTTCAATGTATTCAAGGCTCCTAAGTGATGATGAATGCTTGATTAATACTTGATGAATGTTGTTGAAGACTCCACATAGGCTTCTCTTTCACTACATAGAAGGCTCCTTGTGCTCGCTTGTTCTTAGACCTTACATCTTAGATCCCATTAACCTCCATCAAATGAAGAAAGAGAGCTCTTACGTATGAAATCCTAGATCTTAATTTCATCTTTAGGCCGACCTAGGATTTGCATTTCCCGCCAAATTTATTGGGGTTAAGAATTATAATATCATAGAATTATGCTTTCAAAATTTTGAGAAAAATGTCGGGGACTGTGTTGCACTTGCACATGGTCCGACCAACTTTTCACCAAATTTTTGAGGTCATTAGATATGATGATATTAGAGAGAATCCCAAAGTTATAGCTTATTTCAAGATGTTTTGATATGCGAAGTCAAGCCTTAAAGGTCAAAATAAGACATAATTAAGGTTTATGATTTAATGATTCATTGGAGGAATAAAATAAAAAGGGGCACACTTAGGGTAAAGGGCCCAATTTTATGATGTGGGGAGTGATAAAATATGACTTTAGATTTAATTTAATTAATTAATTAAATTCTTAAAGGGAAATTAAAATTCAAGATGCAAACACACTAAGGCAAGTGCTAAACTAAGCGTAGAATTGTACCACACTAGAAAGGGTGTACAATTTACGATGCTGCATTTAGCCCCAACTTTAGCAATCATATGACACTACGTGCATATGCAAGCTAAAGTAAAGAAAAGTAAACATTCATGAAAAAGGATATATCCACAAGTTGTCGGACGAAACCCCCAGCAGAATCTGCAATACACATTTAGGAACCGCACCCTACAAAACCATATGTTAGATAAAATCACAAAATCATCTAAATGCTTACTAAGGAAGGTGATGAAAATTCGAGGGTAGATATATGCCCCCCTTGTTTCGGCTTGCTAATTTTAGTGAGTTGAAACAGGGTATCATGTTTACCACATCGACTTGTGAAAGAAGATTGATGACAAATGCTCACAAGAAGATTTGATACAAGATCAAAAACTAATGGAGAATCATTTGGTAAGAAAGAGGACTAAACCTCAATTCCAACACAACAAAGAATGTGAGGATTTGAAAGCTCTCTAACACAAGATGAAAGATTTAAATGGAAACAAATGCAACTCCATATAGTAAATTGGAAAAGAATGGAGGATTGAAATGACATCAAAGAGAGATTATTTATAGAAACACTCTTCTAAAAGAAGGCAAGAGATCCTCATTAGGGATATGCACGTTCACAAAATAGAAGGGTTTATTATAAAAGATAAAACTCAATGAAGAAAAGACATTGATGAATGATTAAAGACTTCCAACACCAAGGAGGAGGTCCCAATTAAGTATATGTACTTAAGACCCCCATTAGGAATGCCTTTTCCAATATGAGAGAAGGAATTCAAATATGAATAGACCTCTACAATCAATAAGAAATCCTTATAGAAGACACTACTTCACAAAGGGGAAATTTTAATCTTAAGGAAATATGTTTTAAACCACTCTTGCCCGCCATATATATATATAGGGAGAAGAGATGAGATAGAAATAGGCTATTATGTTGCTTCCAAAAGTACGATTGTACGTGAAATTCTACAATCATGAATGACAATGAGCCCCCAGTAAGTGAGCTACCAATGTCACATAATGATGAGCAATTTAATAGCTATTAATGTTATTTAAAGACATGATAGATTGAATGGGGTATTTGAATATGATATGTTAAATGCTTTCCTATAAGTGAGATTAAAAACATGTATAAGGTGATGAATGTTAAAAAGTCTTCAGAAAGAGAGAAGTTTATAGGAGAAGAATTATACTTTTCTTACACACAAGAAATCTTAGGAGAGGAATAAGTGTAATTCATTAGAGCCTTATTCCTAGAAGAAGGGATTTTAGAATGAGTAGTGTATACGGTGAAAATGGATAACAACAATGTTGAAAGACTAAATTAATTCAACCACAAAACCCTAGCCTAACAACAACAAAGATCCACTATAACATATGAAGATTACCTAAGACAATGCAAATAAAATGAAATCACAAAGATTATACCATCACATGTCCAATAGGGTTTGGATCTCCATTCTTCCTATCTCCATTGATCTTGCTTGATATATTTGCTCTCAAATTTTATATGTGCACAAGAGCTCAACAAAGAACGGAAATGTGGTTGCAAGTAGGATCACATGTAAAAGGTGTAGTGTCGTCAATTGATCAAGTAGTCAGTTAGTTGGGGTTGATAATGAAGGAAGCATCTCCTTATATAAAAGACACTATAAGAAATGGAGGGATAAGATTGAGAGGTGTAAAGGATAAATGGTCGGCTATGATTAGAGGGTAGGTAAAAGAAATAAGAAAATAATGAAAGGGTAGGTAGTGTATGAATTAAGAGATGAATGACATGTGTCATAGGTAGAAAAGGTTAATAAATTAATTAAATAAATAAAGATTTATTTAATTAATAGAAGAAGTGGGATCAATTAAATAAATAAGATATTTATTTAATTTAGGAAAAGGACAATTTAAATAAATAAATGTATTTATTTAAATGAGAAATAAGGCTAGAAGAGGATAAATGAATTAATTAAATAAATAAATATTCATTTAATTAATAGAAGAATTAGGCTAAAGTAATTAAATAAATAAAGATATTTATTTAATTAGACATGACAATTTTAGGTGTCTACATTTTGCCCCTCTTTGAGACAATGCGGCTTGTTGCGTTGTTTCAAAGAAGATAATATGAACTGATACAAAGTTGCCCCAAGATGGGAATGATACGCCCCCTCGAGAGATTGGATGAAAATGTCTGGAGAGATCGCAGACAATCTCTCGATAAGAAAGAAAGGCTAGAGTGGACTGACCGGATAGGATAGAGTGACAGAGTCACGAGATAACAAAGACTGACTCAGGAGACAAGGGCTAGGGCTAGGGCTAGGGTAGTCTATAAGACAAACCATGAGGGGAAAACATCCTCATTGTCATCCACACATCCAAGAGATCGGAGTGTAGAGAGAGAATAGAGCAGTAGCAGTCAGCAGTGATGGCATTGGTTCACAGATTCGATTGCGTTCGCCAATTTTAGAGGCCAGCATATGTAGGAGAGTTGATGAGTACCACAAAACCTCCTTGTACTTTATCACAATAAATGTTGTCATTAATGCATGCTAGGTAGGGTAATAAATGCATATTAGGTAGGTCTAGAAAAATGTCAAGCAAGGTCAAAAAAATGCTAAGGCACATCTATGTTGGTGCCAAGCGCATTTGTGCAATATGTAAGCGCGTTTATGTCTCCTAGGTTAAATCGGCAGTTCAGTGATGAACATACGCTGTTGATTGGATAAGTTGTTGAGAGGATACACTCAAGAAGGTCCTCTAGGGAAGACTAGGATAGATCAAGGCACTTTGTGATGAACAGGGAGTACCAAGATAAAGTACTTTGTGATGAACAAGGAGTACAAATATGAGTAGCACTTTGTGATGAACAGAGAGTGCAAATATGAACAACACTTTGTGATGACCAGTGAGTGCAAATATGAGCAGCACTTTGTGACGAACAGGGAGTGCAAATATGAGCAACACTTTGTGATTATCAGGGAGTGCAAATATATGTAGTACTTTGTGATGAACAGGGAGTACCACTAGGATCAATAGCAACACTTTGTGATGAGCAGTGAGTGCCACTAGGATAGAGTATCATAAGCACTTAAGATAAAAAGCATCATTTTGTGATGAACAGTGAATGCCACTTTGTCTGATAGAGCTGATTTGTTTGACTACAGGAGTACCTACCTATGCTGGAGTCACGGGAGAGATTCCCAGCGACTCAGAGGTTATGACCAGAGCTGAAATTTGAGGATAGAGTAGCCATTGAGGTTATGGGTTTGTGATTCATTCTATATGTGCCTGAGTTTCAGGTGAACATGGGGTTGCTAACTGCGCTGGCTGAGAGATGACACTCAGAGACTTGTAGTTTTCATTTTCTGATGGGTGAGATGACAGTCACCTTGGAAGATGTATACAGGATTTTGAGGATACCGATCGATGGAGAGTTAGTTCCTTGCGATCGAGACGGAGACAGGGATGCACTGAGACAAGTGTTTCAGGATCCAAGACTGGAGATGAGGGTAGGACATGTCGCTTGGGATACCATGACATCAACAAGATTAGCACTACCAGCAATACTGACAGGAGTGATTAGTGGGTTCTTATGTATCAGTTTTGTAACATTTTTGTATGATGATGTAGACACCTTCGGGTGATTGTAGCCATATGATTTTGACATCATTGTATCATGACACTTTTGACTATATATATATATGAGATGATTCATCTTTGCGGAAGCTATATGCATGTGTACCTATGTGATGCTTTATATGTTTTATGATGTATGTTTCTATGTGATGCTTATGTTATGGATGCAAATATGATGCAATGCAATATCAATATTTTTATTTTTTTATGTTTTTAATATGTTATGCATATGCAATTGTGAATGTATGAAATGTAGATGAATATGATAGTGCAAATGTAAAATGTGCTAATATGTGTTGTGTGCAGGATGTGATGCAATTGTGATATCTATATGTATGTATGAAATGCTTATATGTGGTAATGCAGGTGCAAAATTACATGAAATGCAAATGTTTTTGGTGTGTCATTATACTCAGTCATGTGATAGCGGGCTACACGGACTCAAGAAGGACGATGGAAGTCAATCAAGAAAGGGGGATGGAAGATAGAAGATATGAAAGTGAAAGAGCTTCTTGTGCGTTATCATCATTGAGATTTATTATGGCAAGTAGGTTATGACAATCAAGACATATGTTCAACTCAGAAAGTCATTGTACCTGGTTGCATGGAGATAAGACAGTCACAAACAAGGAATACCCCAGTTCATACTGGACTCACAGTGTCCTCATATCCTTGGACAAGTCATAGCATTACTAAGAGACAATCCACAGACAACAAAGAAAAATATATGATGATACCCCATCCTCGCCTTTCTAGTCAAAGACATCCTGGAGATAGAATCTCTAGTCAGAGACATCCCGGAAAAGCTAAAAGACATGTCACCAAAAGATAAAATCAAAATAACACCAAGACTCGACACCAACATCCACTGTAGTCCTCAAGTTTAGCGTCTCTTGTCACTTGTATAAGTCTTATTTTATTGTGGTCACAATGTTTACTTTCACAAAAAGGATAGATAGCACTGAACCATAATATTGTCTGAGTCTATTGAAAGATTTGATTTGTTGAAGCTCATTGCTGTTGTTGTGTCTCATCTGAAACTGACTGAATCCATGCAACTGATACCATATTGCGGAGAAGATGAAACTTTATTGTGGATTGGCGATGCAAGTGTTGCTTTATTGCGGATTGTGCGCGGATAGACTGAAGAAAAATGGAAGAAAATCTACTCCTCAGAACATGTGATGCTCTCAGTTCCACACCCATCACTAGACGTAGAATTTGTCTTAGCCACAGATAGGAGCTGATTTATTATGGATAGAAAAGGTGTGAAAAAGGAATGTTTATTATGAATGGATAACCAACCTTGGGTAGATCAATAACAAGCCATGATGGGAATGGGTAAGTTTATTATGAACAGACAGGCTATGAGTGTGTGCGAAGTGAAGGATGAAAGTGAATCCTGAAGGAGGAAGGAGCAATGTCTCTACGCATGGCGCTAGTGACCCATTTTTCACCATGGTACTTGCCCAAGGCGCCACCGAAGTGGTTTTCACCGTTGGACGAAATGTTTTTCTTTACTTTTTTTATTTTTTTATTTTTTTTGTATTTTTGAATTTTTTTGATTTTTTTGTATTTTTAAAATTGGGATACTCTGGAGAGCTATGTGTAAAACCTGTGAAGGTGCATGCTATTGATAGGATCCTCAAAGGATTCACCCTCTATGGTTGAGAGTTGATATGCACCAGATCCATATGCTACTGTGATGATGTAAGGACCAAGCCAGTTTGGTTCGAACTTGCCCTTCTTCTCTCTGTCTTGCTAATTTTTAGGATTTTCTCTGAGAACTAAGTCACCTACCTCAAATGTGCAAGGCTTGACTTTATGATTGTAGTTGCGACTCATTCGTTGTTGATAAGACTTGAGATGATTAAAAGCAGTTTGTCTTCGTTCATCCAATAGTTCAAGTTCTTGTAAGCGAGAGACCCTGTAGTCTTCATCACTGATAATGTTTTGCAAAGAGACTCGTAAAGAGGGTAACTCGACCTCAATAGGCAAGATAGATTCAGTGTCATAAACAAGTGAATAGGGTGTAGCTCATGTAGGTGTGCGGACACTTGTGCAGTAAGCCCAAAGTGCAGGGTTAAGTTGGATATGCCAATTATGGCCAGCGTCGTCGACTGTCTTTTCCAAGATTTTAAGGATTGTTTTATTAGACGCCTCAGCTTGACCGTTACCTTGGGGGTAATAAGGTGTGGAGAAATGATGGGTAATATGGAAGTGGTCACAGAGTTCACGAACATCCTAATTTTTTAAGGGACGCCCGTTATCGGTGATGATGGAAACAATAATACCGTATCGACAAATGATATAGTTGAAAATGAATGTAGCAATTTGTTTTCCAGTGACTTGTGTGAGAGGCATGAATTCGATCCATTTTGTGAAATACTCTGTGGCAGTGATGATGAATTTACGATCATTGGAAAATAGAGGGTGAATCTTGCCTATGAGATCGAGTCCCCAATGACAAAAGGGCCAAGGAGTCGCAATTGGTTGAAGTTCTTCCGTTGGCGCATGGATGAGGTCTCCATGAAGTTGACACTGCTTACATTTCTTGACAAACTGATATGAATCTTTTTCCATATTGGGCTAGTAATATCTAGTCCTGATGAGTTTCTTGGCTAAGGTAGGACCACTAAAATGTGGACCACGTATCCCTTCATGTACTTCAGATATTGCAATCTGAGATTCGTCACTTTCTAAACATCTAAGAAGAGTGTCATCTAGACCTCGATGGTATAGGATATCGGCTAAAATGACGTATCGAGAAGATTGGTGAATGAAAGTGTGACGTTGGTTATTGGATAGATTAGGAGGTAGGGAATTGTCACGAAGGTATGTAAAAATGGAACCGTATAACTGGGACTCGGGACCAACAACACATATCATCTCAGTAGGAGTGATTTCATATGAGGGAACCAAAAGGTTATCCACCAAGAACTCATAGCGGATCTCATTCGGTGGTAGATCAATTAGTGAATCAATTGTAGCCATGGCATCCGCGGCTCAATTCTGCTCTCTGGGTATCTGCTCAAAGTCTATCTTCATGAAATGTTGTTTCAGGTCATCCACCATTCTTTTGTAAGGCATTAATTTATCATCCTTTGTTTGGTAGTCATTAGTTGCTTGACGAATTACAAGTTGAGAGTCCCAAAAAACATGAAGTTCCTGGATCTTCCACTGAATTGCAATCCGTAATCCAATTATTAATGTCTCATATTCCGCTATGTTATTAGTGCAGGGAAATGATAATCGATATGATTTTGGTATAGAATCCCCTTGAGGAGTTATGAAGAGGATGCCAGCTCCTGCCCCATGCTGTGTGTATGAGCCGTCAAAGTATAGTTGCCAAGGCTTTGCATGTGACACTATTAAAATGGATTCATCTGGAAATTCTGAAATTAGAGGAACATCATCTATCATGGGAGCATCTGCCAACTGATCTGTGATAGTTTGTCCTTTTATTGCTTTTTTGCCCACATACTCGATGTCGAATTCACTCAGGATCATCACCCATTTGGCTAGTCGCCCAGTAAGTGTTGCTTTATTGAGAAGGTATTTCAATGGATCAATCCTTGCAACCAACTTAGTCTTATGAGTTACCATGTAATGTTGTAATTTCTGCAAAGCAAAGACCACAGCAAGACATGCACGCTCAATTGATGTGTAGTTTAGCTCATATCCCACCAATGTGCGACTGATATAGTATATTGCCTTTTCTTTGCCCTCAACAACTTGTTGTGCTAAGGGTGCCCCCAGTGTTGTTGAAGTAGCTGATATGTATAGTAATAAAGGTTGGTCCAGAACTGGTGGCATCAAAACCGGTGGATTGAGAAGATAATCTTTGAGTATCTGGAAAGCCTGTTGACAGTTATCGTCCCATTTGAATTTGATGTCTTTATGTAGCAAGTGCTGAAAAGGATTACACTTATCTGCAAGTTGTGCTATAAATCTTCGTATGGACTAGAGTCTCCCTTGCAAAGATCGAAGTTGACTGATATTTCTTGGTGGTTGCATCTCTAGGATGGCTTTGACTTTTTCTGGATCGGCTTCGATTCCTCTTTTTGATACAACGAATCCCAGGAGCTTCCTGGAGGTTACTCCAAAGACACATTTCTTGGGGTTTAATCTTACTTTATACTTTTCCAACCAATCAAAGACAACTGAAAGTATGTCCAAATGTGTATCTCTGTCTATTGATTTACCCAAGAGGTCGTCAACATAATCTTCCATAGTTACGTGCATGAGATCATGAAAGATAGTAGTCATGGCTCTTTGATATGTAGCGCCTGCATTTTTTAGCCCAAAGGGCATGACATTCCAACAGAAAGTTCCCCAAGGACAAGTGAATGTTGTTTTGTGCTGGTCCTCGGACATGATTTTTATTTGATTGTAACCAGAGAATCCATCCATCAAAGATAACATCGCATGACCTGTTGTGAGATCGACAATCAAGTCAATATTTGGTAATGGAAAATCATCCTTAGGATAAGCTTTGTTGATGTCTCTAAAATCTATACATATTATGATACTACGATCTAGTTTACTAACAGGCACTAAGTTGGAGATCCATTCGGGATAATCAATTGGGCGTATGAATCCGACATCCAATAATTTATCAAGCTCTGCTTTGACTAATAATGCGACTTATGGATGCATCTTTTTTAATTTTTGTTTCACTAGCTTTGCCCCCGGTTTAATTGTCAAATGATTCATTACCAAATTTGGATCCAATCCAAGCATATCAATGTATGACCATGCAAAGTTGATTTGTCGTTCTATGAAGAAACTTATGAATTTTGACCTTTCTAACTCTGTCAAAGATTGAGCCAGGAATATGTTGTGTGGAACTTCTTATGTACCAATGTTTGTTTTGATAGTCTCCTCTAACATGGATGACTTTTCCTCATATGATGTTGGGAGAATGTCAAGCTTTCCATCTTCGAGTGCCTCAGAGAGGTTTTCGCCCTCAGATACGTCCTTTCTTTTTACTTTTTTGGGGTTAGACAATGCCACAATGTGGTTTTCGCCATAAGACCCTTGGTTTGTTTTTATTTTTATATTTTTGCAACTAGAAGGCCCGACACCCTCACCAAAATATGCCATGCTATTGAGTTCTATATTGTATCCCCCTTTATGATCCCCAAGGGGAAGATCATCTTGTATGCCATCATCTTGTATGCCAAAATAGTCAATAAAAGCTTCATCATTTTGGAATGTGTCAAACTGTGCAGGTCCTTCATGGTCCCAGACAATAAGTTGGTGGTGAACAAGGGGAAGGCCTTTGATGTCTTCGAAGTTAGCAGGGCTAAGAGTGAAGATGCAGTTATATTCAGGTATGTCAAGGTAATTATCAAGTTCATCATTGGCACTCTCCTCATCAGTCTTGATCATGAACAAATCCAATTTATCATCACTAGTAGCGCATTCTGGGATAGGTGTTCTCATTCTATGTGATTTCAACCTAGGACCTAGAGGCAAGGACTATATGGGATCCTCTGGGGTTGTTTCTTGACCAACTTTGAATTTTTCATAATATTCCTCTTCTTTTGTGGGTTCATCTGGCTCTCTGAATGTCTCGGTGAACTTGTAGTCACTGGTGGATTTTTTTGAACCCCATTCCCATTCATTGGAGTTTGTGGAATAGCGATTCTCTTGTTGAATTTTGGTAGCTTTGATTTGTAATGCTTCTTTTGTTCTTTGAGTGTGGACCTTGGAAGTCACGAAACCAAGTCCCTTTGAGCGTTCCTTTTTGAATGTCAATTTAGGTTGTAAAGGTTCAATGATGCCTTCCTTTCTTAACCCAAGAGGGCTTTTGCCATCATACCCATTTTTTTGTAGAATCTTGAACCCTTTGCCATACTTCTCACATGGTATGCTAATGTGATCTTGTGTATCATTTTCAAGGTCTTTGTAAAGCATTTTGTATAAGTCTTCCTCTTCCAATTCACCCCATCTTTGAAAGATAGTAGGGTCCCATTTGAGTATAATGATAGATACCTGCTTATTAGGATGTGGTCTTCCACATTCTTTTGGTGAACTCATGACTTGTCGTAAGTACATGGTTTGGTTCAAAGTGTATTCACCCATGCCCTTGTCCTGGAATTTCCCTTTAATCTCACCTTGTTTTGATGTCGAAGGTTTTAATGACTCAGGATCAATGTATGCAGAAGAAGGAACAGCCTCCCTATTACTTGGGATGATCGTTTCAGTTTTTGGTCTCAAGTTATTGCAGTATATGAATGGGTTAGGATCTCCATTAACTGTTATTTCAACTCCATTGTGAGGAAACTTGATGCATTGGTGATATGTAGATGGGACTGCCCTCATTTCATGAATCCAAGGACGTCCTAGTAATATATTGTATGTGAGATTTAGGTCTAGGACTTGACAAACCACATCCTTTGTAACTGGCCCAACTCTGAGAGGTAAGGTGGTTGTGCCTTTGGATGAACACTCTTCATCATCATATGCCTTGATGGTAATTTTGTTTGTAGAATTCACAACTTTATCAGAATATCCCAATTGTTTAATAGTGCTCAATGTACAAATGTTCAGACCTGCTCCTCCATCTATCAGGACTCATTTTATTCGATGTTTGTGTATGAAGGCTTCAATATGTAAAGGTGCATTATGTGGCTGACTTACAGAGGTGTCATTGGCTTCTATGAAAGTAAGGGAGTGTGGTATGGAAAGGTATCCCACCATGGCTTGAAACTGGTCCACATTCAGATCAGTAGGGACAGCAGTGTCTCTCAAGATTTTGTCAAGAATGGCTTTATGTGCGGGGGATATGCGTAAGAGCTCAAGGATTGAAATATATGCATGTGTCTTCCCTAACTATTCTACAAGATCGTACTCAGGTTTGGTTGATGAGGAAGTGGTGTTTTTAGATGGAGCACCTTGCAAAGTGAATTTACCTCAACGAGTTGTGACATTACATTTAGAGGTAGGTTCAGAAGAAGATCCAATGCCTTTTAGGATAATCTTGGGTCTTTGGGTAGAATTCTCAGGCATTTTGTCCTTGATGATAATGGTAGAGACATAATTGTCCATCAAAATGTGATTAATAGTTGAATCATAGTTATAAGATGCTCTGGTATAGTTGGTCTGATCATCTGTGGCTTTAGATTTTCCCTTGTCATGTTTTGGGAATGGTTCCTTAAACATCTCATGTTCTTGATTGGATGAGTGTCCTTCAATTTCAATGTCACCTCTATCAATGAGATCTTGTATGATGTTCTTCAATCGATGACAATTTCCTATTTTATGACCCTTTCTCTTATGAAATTCACAATACTCATCATCATTCCACCAATTTGGTTTAACCTTTGGTTCATATGGAGGAAAATTTTGGAATAGTGATTACTTTGTTTACCACTAGCTTCTTGAAAACTAACTCAAGTGGTTCTCCCAATGGGGTGTACTTCCTTCATGATCCGGAAGTTGTTTGAGTATTCACTTGATTGTTCGTAGAGCTTGATCCAGAAAAAATGATTTTGGGTCGTACTGTATTGGCATCAACAACATGATCATTGACTGTGTTCTTGTTTTTATTCCAAAATTTTGGCTTGTATTTTCCTTTAAAGTCCTCTTTGTTTTCTTTGAATATTTTGATGACTCCTTGCTCAATTAGGACCTTCTCTATTGCTAAGCCTTTTTCAATGACGGCCTTGAAGGTGGACAAACAAGCTTTTCTTAGGTCATAACCAATGTCTTTGTTAACATTTTGGGTGAACATTTCTACCATTTGTTTTTGTGGAGTTTCACAAGAGCATCTGCTGGCTAGGTTCCTCCATCTTTGTAAGAATGATGAAAAAGACTCTCCATCCCTTTGCTTGGTGTTGCACAAAGTAGTGACTGATATGTCTATCTCTATGTTGTATGAGAAATGTTGGATAAATGCCTCTGCTAAATCACCCCATGACTTAATATCAGGTGGGAGTTGGGAGAACCATTCCATAGCTTGATCACCTAAGCTTTGTGGGAATAATCTCATCAAATATGTCTCTTTTGTTGCTACCTCAATGCAAGCTGTGAAAAAATGTCTTATGTGTGCCTTAGGATCCCCTTTGCCTCTATACTTATCAAACTTAGGTGTTACAAAGTGTGTAGGAAAAGGAGGCATTGGAATTCTCTTGTCAAATGGATAAGGACATATGTCTCTCATTGTGTAAGTTAGCTTCGGTGTATTTATGTCCTCCATTTTCTTTTGTAAGTCCCTGATTTGTTGCTCCAAATTGTTCTTCAGTGGAGACCGACTTCTTGGACCATACCCCATGCTTGAGGCACCAATTGGAGGAGGAGCATGTTGCATATATGGATGATATTGATCATACACATGTTCATATGGAGGAGGTCTATAATGATGTTGCGTATATGGACCACTTGGTATAGAGTCATGTTGAGGAACGGCATATCTGCTTTGTCCATGTATACCATACTCTATAGGAATGTCATGAGTTTGTTCTAGTGTGTTGCCCCCAAATTTGACGCGACGTTTCCTTGTGTCCAAATTTTGAGCATGCCTTTGAATATCCAATTGCTTTGGTGGTTGATCCTTAGCATTGGTATGTGATTGAGCATATTTTTCTGCATAAGACTTCCATAATGGTCTGCGAAGGTGAGTATCATATGCTTGACCATGTGTGTATGGGACCTCTGGTTTTTGAAACAAAGATGATGGTGATTCAGGCACCATATGTGGTCCTCTATTGCCTCCACTATTAGGCCTCCTTTGATCCATGTTGGAGTGAGTTTGTTGCAAAGGTTGATTTTCCATTATTTGAGACATGTTGAAATCATGAGGGATCTTGGCTCCACTTTGTGCCATCACTTGTAGAAAGTATTGTCTATCTCTCCTCATTATTTCCTCAACCAATCAATTGAAATGGGGATTCATAATGGTGTCTTCCACTTCTGCTGAATGTACGGAGAAGTTGTCCATATTGTCATTGTGTGTATCATTGTTTTTTGTAGTGTCCATGTTCTCAACATTTGGAACGTTTCTATAAGCATCCATGTCAGGTAATGTAGTATGATCAGAATTGAAAAAGATATCATTGTCATACTCATAGGAACTCATGTTTGCGGACTCTTGAGCCTCTTTAGTTTCTCTCCTAGATTTTTGGGAACTAGTTTCAACCATGAACTAGGTATTGACCAAGATGTGTGAGACTAGATGAAAATGGAAAGAGTATGAAAGACCAAGAGTTGGATGGAATGTAAATTAATCTGAAGTGTACTTGCAATGTCCAAAGTGTAAGACCAAGTATATATGTAGTAGAGTAGGTGTGGCTTCCAAAGAGAGGATAGTTTCTCTTGATGAGGTAAGTTGACCTTGACTCTAAATAAGACCAAATGAGACCCAAACATGATAGACCTTGATGAGGGACCACTTAGCAAAATGTTGTTGTATGCAATGTGTTGACAAAACAAGATAAGAACAAGCAAGTGACCTTTTGACTCAAGTTTAGACAAATGTGTATGTAATATAAGGTGTAAAGCAATGATGGACTTTGTGAGACCCAAAGACAGGTTGAATGCTAGATGAAAACCTGGAGAGATAACCTAGGAAGCTCAATAAGTCTGAAACTGACTGTTCTTGTTTGCTGGATTATGAAAGTTTTCAATCCTGAACACAGACGTGCCTGTATACTTCATAGACACACTTAAAGGACACAGACGTTATTTTGTCAGACACAGATGCGTTTAAATGACACAGACGTGGTTCTGTCAGACATAGACGTGTTTCTGAGATGTTGTAAATGCAATGTTACTCAAAAGACACAGACGCATTTCTACCCTTCACAGACGTGTTTAGATGACACAGATGCGAGTCTGTCAGACACAGACGCGTTTCTGCAAACTTTGTACAATTTTTCCAATCTGTGAAGTTGTTTTGTTGTGACTAAATCTGAATGTTTGACTGTTTTTCATGACAAGAGGACACGGTGTTGATGAGGACTCAATGTTTGCAAGTGTTTAGACTCAAAATACTCCAAGAAAAGTGTGTTGTTTGATGTAAAATTGTTTTGCATACACTTGAAGACACAAAAGACACAATGTTTTAATGTTTGGTCTTGAATGTTTGATTGTTCAAAATAAGTCAAGCACAATTCTTATGGCTGGCCAAGACAATAGTTGTTGATCCCACATGGAGTTTCCCCCGAGGCTATGCTATTCAGAGCGGATACTTAGATGCTTGACCCCAATGGCTCCACCCTTGGCACTCACTTCTCAGGGCAGCCAAGCATCAGTCCCCACGAAAATTCCTTGTGGTGAACTTTGTATCTCTACTAAGAACCATATGTGTGTGGGCCGCTACCAGAAGTCCGACCTCCTACCCCAACAACTAGAAGGATTTTGGCTTCTAAAACAAAAAGGCGCTAGTAAGGGCATCCACTCGTGTGGCCATACATGTGGCACTTTCAGCTCTGTAAATACAGAAGGCTCCCAGCCGGTAGGGGTTACGCCCTACAACTGATCAAATAAATTTGATCAAACGGGTTTATGGGGAGACATAGTGTTGGTATGAACTAATCAGCACACGTTATCCATAGTTTTCACCATGGATACAGTTATTTATAGTGGTTTGGAAGAAGATGGTTTTTCTTTTGCTACCACTTGGGTCATTCTCTCCTCACTAGTAGTCCTAATGACCACACGGGGAGACAGACCCTCTAAAGATTAAACAAAAAGAGCCTATTGTTCAAGACACAAAAGATAATGGTTCAATTTTAGTGCACCAATTGAAGTGTTTTCTAATCTATGAAAACAAGGCACATAATAAATATCAAAAACCCTTGCCAAGGTCCTACAACAAAGATCTATTAGTAGTTTGTAGTGTTTAAAATAATCACCCCTTCCTGCAAGCACACAAGTTAGGTAAATTTTAGATCCAAAAGACTTTGTGAAATAGGGGCCTTCAACAATGCGTTTTGTTGACCAAGACAAGCTACGCCACTTTTGTTAGCTAGATCTGAAAATGTTAGCCCAAAATAAACTAGATTTGAAATTTGGATGACGAAAAACTGAATCAATGAAATCAAAAATGCAACAACCGAACACAAACGCATTTGTCACAGACATAGGCGCCGCTAGAACACACAGACGTGCCTAGATCTGACATAGACGCGGCTCCCAAACGTAGACACGCCTGAAGACTTCACAGACGTGATTATGGAACACAGACACATTTCTCGAAATCTACCCAAAAAAAAAAAAATATTGTCCAAGACGCAGATGCGGCTCCAGATGTCACAGACACGGCATAAAATCGAAATCGCAATCCCAAAGTGCGCAAACACGAAATATCAAAATGTTGTCGGAAATGTCAGATCTACAACTTCAAAACAAAAAAAAAATTGCAACAAAAGATGTTAAATGCAAAAAGGACAAGAGTCCCACCGGGCGTGCCAAAATGTATACGGTGAAAATGGATAACAACAATGTTGAAAGACTAAATGAATTCAACCACAAAACCCTAGCCTAACAACAACAAAGATCCACCATAATATATGAAGATTACCTAAGACAATGCAAATCAAATGAAATCACAAAGATTATACCATCACATGTCCAATAAGGTTTGGATCTCCATTCTTCCTATCTCCATTGATCTTGCTTGATATATTTGCTCTCAGATTTTATATGTGCACAAGAGCTCAACAAAGAACGGAAATGTGGTTGCAAGTAGGATCGCATGTAAAAGGCGTAGTGTCATCAATTGATCAAGTAGCCAGTTATTTGGGGTTGATAATGAAGGAAGCATCTCCTTATTTAGAAGACACTATAAGGAATGGAGGGATAAGATTGAGAGGTGTAAAAGATAAATGGTCGGCTATGATTAGAGGGTAGGTAAAAGAAATAAGAAAATAATGAAAGGGTAGGTAGTGTATGAATTAAGAGATGAATGACATGTGTCATAGGTAGAAAAGGTTAATGAATTAATTAAATAAATAAAGATTTATTTAATTAATAGAAGAAGTGGGATCAATTAAATAAATAAGATATTTATTTAATTTAGGAAAAGAACAATTTAAATAAATAAATGTATTTATTTAAATGAGAAATAAGGCTAGAAGAGGATAAATGAATTAATTAAATAAATAAAGATTTATTTAATTAATCGAAGAATTAGGCTAAAGTAATTAAATAAATAAAGATATTTATTTAATTAGACGTGACAATTATAGGTGTCTACAAATAGAAGATAAAGTCTCATAAGTGGGATTAGAAATCTCTTGAGGAGATTCATAAAGAGATTTGTTCATCACCAAGATTTCCTTATGAGGGGGATGAGTGTTGAAAGAAGTAGAAGATGATTCAATTGAGGTGAGGTCATCATCACTACTAAATATAGCATTCACATTGAGAGATGGTCTTTTAGATGCTTTGGTGGGCTTAGAAGGATCATATCCAAGTCCAAATGAAGCTTCATGTGTGTTATGTTCTAAATGAACTTTAATTCCTTGTTCATTTGTGCCACAACCATTTCTATTATAGCCACTCTTAGCTAAAATGTGAAAACCAGGACCATAAAGGGATGCCAAATTAGAAAGAGATGGTTGCACCTCATAGGTCTCAGTGTTATATGAATTACAGAAAAGATTTGAAGAATTATTTGAATTAGAAGAAGCCACAAAGTGGTTCCTTAGTTGTTTAAACAAAGTGGGTTGCTCTATAGGTTCCTCCTTAGATTTCTCCTTCTCAGTCCTAGATTTTTTCCAAGATACTCTATACTCTCCTATAAAAGTAGGGGTAAAGTCTAGAGATCTCCAATCATAAACTGAGAGCACTCCTTTAGGAGAAAAGATGTCCTTAGGAGGAGATTCTGATTGAGTAGAAGAATCAAGAGTACTAGAAGGAAGAAGATTATTAAAGGAAATAAATGTATTTGAAGTAGGAAGATTGGGAGAAGAATGGGAAGTAGTTGAACAAGAAGACCCATATTGTAATGGTTCTTGAAGATTATCCACTAACAAGGTGTATGTCTTATTGTCATAAATGAACTTGACTTGCCTATGCAAAGTTGAGGGGATAACTTGCATGCTATGAGTCCAAGGTCTCCCTAATAGAAGATTATATGTCAAATTACCAGGCATGACATGAATAGGTGTAGGTAAAATAATAGGATCTACCTTAACAGGCAAGGTTATGACACATAAACATTGTTTAGAAACATTATCAAAGCCTCAAATAGAAATAGAAGCAAGTTCGATGAGAGAATGATCCACATTAATCTTATCCAATAAGTCCATATTGCAAACATTCATGCCAAATCCATTGTCCACAAGGGTTTGTCTTATAGCACTATTGTTGATAACAACCACAATCATAAGGGGATCATATTGATGTTGGATTTCATGAGAAGGTAACTCATCTTGTGTGAATACAATTTGAGCTTTAGGTTTGTTTGTAGGATCAATCAAAGAAGCCATGTTATTAGGTGTCACTACAAGTGGGACATCGAGGTTTTTCAAAGCATATTGTAAAATCCCATGATAATCAAGTGAAGTTTGAACCAAATCCCAAATAGAAATCTTGGTAGGAGTAGCTTAAAGTTTTTCAATGAGATCATACTCCTTACTAAGAGTCTATGAAATACGAGGTGCTTGTCGAAGAGTAGATTGAGAGGGAGAAAGTGAAGTTGGGATAATTGGAAGAGGATTAGGTTGCCTATTGTTTCTCGTGTTGTAAGTATGAGCAACCGTATTATAACTCTCTCTAGTAATTTTCTTAGCATATTCATAAGGGCTCTTAGTAGGATAACCTCCTTGCATAGTAACAATAGGTTTCTTAGGAGTGCAAAAAGAATCATTAGCATAACCATCTTGAACCACTAAGATAGGCTTACATTGAGAACTTTGAGAAGGACAAGCACCTTGAACTGTGAAGAGGGGTTTATTAGGTGTTTTATTTATATGTATCAAATTGATTGAAGATGGTTTAGGAATATCAAAGGTGTCCTTATAAATTTTAGAAAAAGAATGGACAATATTGTTGGAAGAATTGTTGATAGTCTCTTCTTGCACTAAAATGTTATCATGGATAAGATCAATTTTAGGAGGTACACTAGGAGGAGGAATTCATGTTTTAGAAAGAAAGGTATTAGTAGGAAAGGTCATATCATCCTTTATTATCAAAGGATCTACATGGGGAAAAGACTATCTAGGAGAAGGATCAACATTACTCCCTAAATTTTCACCTTTGAGAGGAAGATCTTTCAAAGAGATGTTAACAATCTCTTCTTGAACTAAGGTATCCTTATACATAGAACCTAGTTGGGGAGAAGGAGATGCCTTACCTTTAGAGGAAAAATGATTGAGATTCATGGAAGGTGAGATGATATCAAGAGAGTTACTCTCATAGGGTAAAGAATAATCAATACCTTCTTCTAATGGTTTATCCCAAATAGTGAGGTCACTGAAAAAGTATTAGAGATATCTTGCACAAAGATGTCCTTATTGTTATTTCCAATTTTGGGACAAGAGATGACATTGTTCATTAATTTTTCATCCTTAGGAGGGAGAGAATCACTATATGTGTTTAAATAATCCTCTTGCCTCAAAATGTCTTCAATAGGATCTTTAGGGGAGAGAGAATTAAGGAAATTGATTATGATTTCATCTTCTTTTTCTAAGGCATCCTTATGGGTAAGACAATCTTTGGGGCAAGGAGAAGCATTTCTCATTAATGCATCATCTCTAGTGGGAATTTTGTTGAAGTCAAAAGAGGAAATACCATCACTAGGAAAAGTAGGGACAATACCAACTTCTTGCACAAAATTATCCTCATGAGAGGATTATTATTTAGGAGGGAGATGAACATCTTTCTCCAAAGATTCATGCTTAGGAAAGAAATCTTTGAAAGAAGTGCTCATAACCTCTTGTTGCACTAACATGCCCCCATTGGTAAGAACAAATTTAGGAGAAGATAAGTCAATATCCATCGATACCTTTTCACTTAGAGAGGCATCATGTAAATAAGGTAAAGTAAAACTAAGAAAGGTGTTTATGATATCATCCTCTTCCTCTAAGATAGCTAGATGGGAAGGTCACATTTTAGGAGAATTGTCAAGATCACTCTTCAAATCTTCATCATTAGAGCATGGAAGAGTTTTGAAGGGGTTGGTAAAAACTCTTTTAGGCACTAAAATGTTGTCATATATAGGAGGAGGTACTTTAACAGATGGAAAAATTGAAGCAAGGGAAGCTAACCCATTATCACATTTATGAAATGATTACATCATGGCAACAATTTTCCTCTTTCAAATGATAACATATGCAAAATAGAAGGAAAATTTAAACTTTAACCAATGCAAGAACTCTAAATGTTAATTTAGAAAATAAAATTTATGAGTGAAATGTGTTCCTAAATCAGATCTAAAATTAATGATCCAAATTAAGCTATCCACAAGTTCAATTTTGAATTGAAAAATTAGGGTTTTAACAAAATTAACCTCTAATTTTTTTAGATTTGCAAGGAATTGAAACTTGTAAATGTAAATTTGAATTTAAAATAGAAAAAACTCAAATCTAAGAACATATATTAGAATTAAAGAAGATTGGATTCACGTCGGGTTCACCAAAACGTGGAGGGGAAAAAGCAAGACCGGGTAACTAGGACCTAATCCCACCTTACCCAAAACATTGGGAATACAAAAGAGCCTAGGGAGATAGCTCACTTTGGATACTTCTTGTGAGAAAGATAGAGCCAAAGATTATCTCTTATGGTTTCCATTCCTCTTGTTGTAAATCAAGGTAAGATATGAAAGATTGATCAACTAGACTAGGAGATGAACAATGAAGCATGTATGAACTGAAATTGCATAAACTTGCAGATTTGAAACTAAGATACTAAAAGCAGAGAAGGGGGAGGAATTTGGATTTGTACCTGACGCTAAAAAATAAGCCAAACTGACTAGGACCAGGGAACCATGCCCTTGTCCCTAATTATCTAACAGAAAGTTGCAACTTAACGGCTGAAATCCTGAGATCCTAAGCCTGCACCTTGTCAAAAATCACTGAATTTGAGGGGAACAAGGGTGCCATGCCCCTATCCTGGGCAGGACCAGGGTACCACGCCCCCTTTCTTGATGGATTTGGGGCAGTTTGAGACTTTTGGGCTGTCCTTGTGCCTCATGTTGATCTGTAAGTCCTCTGGGGTACCTGTACCTGCACTGCAACTGAAAAGAGAGGGTTTGGGTGACTATGTAGGGTTTTTCCTCAGTCAAACCCTTGTTTTGGTGATTTCCACCTCCACAAATAGCCGATTTGTATAGTAAAATAGAGAAATTGTCACGCTCTATGAAGTGCACCTATACCTGCAACCACAATGCACTCAATAAATCATTACAAGCAATGGTTAGTAAATTGAAACAATGAAAGACAAAACCATAGCTAATCGACTTATTGTCTCCTAGTAAATGCGAGTATGAAAAATGTTCTCAGATCTGATTATGCATATTCCAGTGACTTGACTATACTTAGATGGAGAATTTGAATGATGAAAATGCATGATCTAGCAATAATAGCATGATTAAGCTACATGATTTCATGATTGATCTAGAAAATAAGCTAAGATTAAGATGCAATTAAGCTAAAATTGAGCATGATAACATTGCTAAAAATGATAAAATAGAAACCAGATGCCTATAGTAATAATGCATAAGATGAAATGAAATGGGATGAATCAATCAGGCTGCAAAATGATATGAAATTGGGACCCTTTATGCTCCAAAATGAGGTCTATTTATAGGATTTCCCAAGGCTAGGGATGATATGGCATGAATCAACGGTCGAGATTTGATCTGAAGATATCAATGGTTAAATTGGAGGAAGTTGGCAAAGGGCTTGGATTAAAGGGAACATTTGTCATCTCTATGGTGACAAATGTCAAGAGGCTTCTAGAAGAGGTTAGATGAAAGGGAACACTTAGTGACAAGTGTCACAAAGATTCTAGAAGATGTTGGATGAAAGGGGACATGGTGGTAGGTAGAATGGGTTAGGTTTAGGAGTGGTTAGGTTTAGGAGTGGTAGAAGTTAGGAGAATTTGAATTTAAAAATTCAAATAATAGGAAAAGGCTAATTAATTTCAACAACTCATGAATTTGATTTGTTTTAATTAATTAGGGGATTTAGAAGAAATGATTTTGATAGGGGGAATTAATTAATTTGAATTAATTAATTAAAAGGGATTATTGAAATGAACCTATTAAATAAATCCTTAGATTTATTAATAAGTAGATGAAAGGGGAAATTTAATCAAATTGCTCAGTGAATTCAATTAAATTGGGAAGGGGGATTAATTAAATAATTGCTTATTGAATTAATTATCTTCAGACCATTTTTAGGTGTATACATTTTGCCCCTCTTTGAAGCGAGGTGTGATGACGCGTTGATTCAAAGAATAATCTCATTTTGATGCTGATATTGATTTAATAAGATGCCCCAACTCTTGATTGCTAAATTCTAGTATGATGATGCCCCCTCGAGAGATCAATTGAGATATTTGATCTATGGAGTTTTTGTGAAATTGATATCCCGATAGATTTAATTTGATTTTTGCAATTGTGGTTGATGAAAATGCGAGTTCTTTGACTAGCTTGATTGCTTAGATGGGTAAGATTGAAAAATCTTGATCGATTAGATTGATAAGATCAAAATTCAGTCTGGTTTCAGGAAAGATTCATCCTATATAAGACAACGATGATCAAAGCATTTGGTTTCAGGAAGGATTCATCTTGTATAAGACATGATCAAAACATCTGGTTTCAGGAAGGATACATCCTGTATAAGACATGAATCAGAATCAGATCATTTGGTTTCAAGAAGGATTCATCCTGTATAAGACATTATAGTATCGATTAGGTTTGATTGATTGATTTGATTTGATAAGGTTGATTAGATAAAGAGCTGACAATTTGTTGATATCAAGTTGCTAAAATATTTGGATATGCTGATTGTTGATTCTATTGAGGGAGATAGCATAAGATTTTTTTGTTGGGTCGACAATATCTGAAGAGATATGAGTCATCATTCTGATTGCGTATATAATTGTGATGATATTTTGATGATTTCTACGATAGATTTAACCTTGGATAAAAGGAACTTGTGGGATACCATGCAAGAATGAAATGCAAGCTAAAATGCAAATGAAATGCAAAGCTACGACCGGACCAGTCACTGGATTATTTTGCATTTTTGTCATCATTGAGCTTTTGAAATGTGGGAAGTGAGTGCAAATGTCGATGGTATAATTAAACCATGATGACCTAAGCAATTCTTTCCTGGATTTTGATATAGCGAGTTAGCACAAGCATCAAGGTATAACTGAACCATGATGACCTGAGTGTTGCTTGCGTAAAACAAGCAGTATTAATCATTTCAATACGCAAATCGGAAATGTCTTCAATGATATTCTGATGATCATGTCCCAAGACAAATTTGCACATATTAATGATTAATTCTCAGACAGCAGACAAGAAAAATATCATGTTTCTTCCTTATTCCTCTAGTCAATGACATCCTGGAGTCACTCAAAAATCATGATAGCGAAAAGCAATTATAGAAAAGTTGAACAATCATGTTAAAATCATTATCCAAATATATTATCCACTGAAAAGTGTGTGATGTGCTTAGATTGAGTTTGTGATAGCTTGATAGTTGATAGTTTGATCTCGTGTTCAATGTTGGATGTGTCTCATTTTTTGCTTGATAAGAGTTGTCTAATTGTTTGTTCTACCTATTTGATTAAGCTCAAAATGATCAAGAGTTTGCCCCCAGCTAGGTATAGGGTTTTGCCCCAAGCCTATAAACAAAGTCATTATGATATATCCAATGATCCAAACCATGGAAAGAAGCCACCTGGGATGTCTGCGTATGTACAAATGCTTGATGATCAGCACTGATGGAAAATGAATAAATCCAAGCAGGAGGATTCATGAACTAATAGATGGAAGAGCTAGCCAATAGATAGCACCTGTATACCAGGTTTTCACCGTCTACTTTTTATTGCACTTTTTCTAATATTTGATTTTTTTCTTTCTTTTTTCTTTTTCACTTTTTAGGATTTTTCTGCTTTTTCCCTTTTTCTGATTTTTCAGACATAAAAATTCTTCAAGTCCATGCTATTGATAGGTTCCTCGAGCTAATCTCCATCCTATGTTGATAGCTGATATGCTCTTGATCCAAATATTGTTGTGACCACAAATGGACCTAACCAATTTGGTTCAAACTTTCCTTTCTTTTCTTGATATTCCTGGATGCGTGGATTTTCTTTTAGCACTAGTTCTCCAACTTGAAATAGTCTTGGTTTGACCTTTTGATTATAGCTCTGACACATTCTTTGTTGATATACCTTTAAATGATCAAAGGCATTTTGTCTTCATTCCTGGATCAGTTCTAGCTCTTGCAGTCTAGATACTCTTTGCTCTTCATCTGGGATGAGACCTTTTAGTGACACACATAGAGAGGGTATCTCTACTTCGATTGAAAATATGGCTTATGATCCATATACAAGAGAGAAAGGCGTGGCACCTATTGGTGTGAGGATACTGGTGTGGTAGGCCCATAGAGCAAGGTTCGGTTGAATATGCCAATCTTTCCCAGCATCATTCACTATCTTTTTGAGGATTTTTAGAATAGTTTTGTTAGATGCTTCTGCCTGCCCATTTCCCTGTGGATAATATGGTGTGGAGAATCTGTGCTGGATTTTGAACTTCTCACATAGCTCTTGTACATCTTGATTCTTGAATGGTCGCCCATTATCCATGATAATGGTCATTGGTATTCCATAGCGATAGATGATGTAATTCAAGATAAATGCAGCAATTTGTTTTCATGTGATATTGATGAGAGGTACAACCTCAATCCATTTTGTAAAATATTATGTAGCTACCAAGATGAATTTGCGGCCATTAGATGAAGAAGGATTTATCTTTCCTACTAGATCAAGACCCCATTGACAAAAAGGCCAAGATATTGCTAAACGTGAAGTTCTTGTGTTGGTGCATGAATCAAGTTCCCATGGATCTGACATTGTTTGCATGTTCTAGCTATTTTAAAAGAATCTTGTTCCATAGTCGGCCAATAATAGCCCAACCGTATGAGTTTTTTCGAAAGGGTAAGACCACTTGAATGAGTACCACAAATGTCATTATGGACTTCATGTAAGGCCTTCTCAGATTCTTCTTGTTCGAGACATTACGAGAGTACCATCTAGACCTCATTTAAACAGGGTATCCGTGACAAGAGTAAAATGGGAGGATTGGCGACTAAAGTTTCTCTCTTGGTTCTTCAATAAATCGGGAGGTAAGATGTTTTCTTTCAGGTATGTGTAAGTTTGGCCATAGTGGGAGGAATTATGTCCAATAAGTTGATAGATGGTTTGAGAATCAGGACAATTATAGGCAGGATGAAACAACTCTTCAACTAGGAATTTATAACGTTGTTGATTTTCTTATGTCTGCAATAGAGAAGCAAGTGTAGCTATGAGGTTTGTTGCTTTGTTATCATTTCTTGGAATCTGTTCAAAAGTTATTTCTACAAAGTACTTCTTGAAATCATCCACCATCTTTTTGTAAGGCATTAGTTTGTCATGTTTTGTTTGATAGTCATCATTGATTTGATTGATGACGAGTTGGGAGTCTCCAAAGACTTGAAGTTGTGTTATATTCCATTCTACATCCATTTTGATACCTGTAACCAAAGCTTCATACTCTGCAGTATTATTGGTGCATGGAAAGTTTAATTTGTATGCTTTTGGGATGGTATGACCTTGTGGTGTGATGAATAGAATTCCTGCTCCTAATCCATGTTGTGTATATGAACCATCAAAGTATAGTTGTCATGCTTTTGTTGTGACTGTTAGGATATCAGCATCAGGAAATTCAATCTGTAGAGGATGGTCATCTTGAAGTGGTGCCTCCACTAATTGATCTGCGATGAATTGTCCTTTGATAGCTTTTTTGTCAACATATTCGATATCAAACTCGCTTAGAATCATGATCCATTTTTCTAGTCGTCCTGTCAATGTGGCTTTGTTGAGCAAATACTTCAGAGGATCGATTTTAGCTATCAACTTGATGGAGTGAGATAGTAGATAGTGTCATAATTTTTGAGAAGCAAAAACTACTGCCAAGCATGCTTTTTCTATTGATGAATAGTTAACCTCGTATCCCACTAGTGTTCTACTAATGTAGTAGATGGTTCATTCTTTTTCTTCCTTATCCTGTTGTGCGAGCAAAACTCCTAATGATGCTTCGGTAGTTGATACATAGAGTAATAATGGTTTTCCTGGAATTGGTGACATTAGAACAGGTGGTTGTATGAGATATGCCTTGATCTTGTTGAATGCTTCTTTACATTGATGGTCCCATTTAAAATTAACATGTTTGTGCAATAGGTGAGTAAATGGTTGACATTTATCTACTAATTGAGCCACAAATCTTCTGATTGACTGGAGTCTTCCTTGGAGTGATCTTAGTTGACTAATATTCTTGGGAGATGCCATTTCCACGATTGCTTTTACCTTAGCTGGATCTACTTCTATACCTCGAGCTGAAACAATGTATCCCAATAGCTTTCCTGAAGTGACACCAAAGGCGCATTTCTTAGGATTTAGCCTTAGCTTGTATTGTTCTAACCTGTCAAAGATCTTTTCCAATATCTCTATATGTTATTCTCTATTGTAGGATTTAGCTAATATGTCATCCACATAGTCTTCCATGAATGTATGCATCATGTCATGAAATATAGTTGTCATAGCTCTTTGATATGTAGCACCTATGTTCTTTAATCCAAAAGGCATGACGTTCCAGTAGAAAGTACCCCATGGACATGTGAAAGTTGTCTTTTCTTGATCTTCGGGTGCTATTTTGATCTGATTGTATCCGAAGAAACCATCCATTAGAGAAAACATGGAGTGTCCAGTAGATCAATCTACAATGATGTCAATGTTAGGCACAAGAAAGTCATCCTTTGGACATGCGTTATTAAGATCTCTGAAGTCTGTGCATATTCTGATGCTTTTATCTGGTTTTGAAACAGGAACAAATGTTGGATACCCATTGAGGATATGCTATAGGTCTGATGAATCCTACATCCAGTAATTTCTTTAGTTCTGCCTTGACTGGAAGAGCAATATGAGGATGCATTTTTCTTAACTTTTGTTTAACTGGTTTGGCTCCTGGACTAACATTCAAGTGATGCATAATAAGCTCTGGATCTAACCCTGGCATGTCTGCATATGACCAGGCAAAATTGATTTGCCGTATTTGAAGAATTCCACATATTGTTGCATTTCTACCTCTAATAAAGATGTTGTTGGATGAAGAATCTTTGGTTGCTCTGTTGTGCCAATGTTAACTGCCTCTATTGGTTTGATCAAAATGGATGACATTTCTTGATAGTGCTCAGGTAAAGTGTCAAATCTCCCATCTTTTGGCGCCTCAAGGAGGTTTTCACCGTTAGATGCGTCCTTTGTTTTTACTTTTTCTTGGTCTAATGTTGCCAAGAAATGGTTTTTAGCATTAGACTTGATATTATTTTCCTTATTTTCACTTTTGCGACTAGGAGATTTGGCACCCACTTGACTGGAAGATGCGTTGCTGAAATTCCTGGTGAGAGTTGTTATGGGTTCGATTGCATTAAGATATATAGATATGGCATGATCATTTGGAAATGTATCAATAGCAGTATGTCCTTCATTTTCCCAATCAATAAGCTATGGATGAATTAGAGGTAGAGGGTCTTCAGGTTGGTATGTTTCAAGGGTTTCAAGGGTCATGATGGATGTATCAAAGTTTTCAATATGTGTGTCGATGTCTAGAATGGTATTCTCATTAGAATGATCTCGTGTAATAAGTTCTTGATCATCCTCGGTTAAGTCCAAGTTAGCCGAATGTGACTCTAATTCAAGTGAACTAGTTCTTGACGTTTGTCCTGCATACGTGTGAACTATATCGACTTCTATATCTCCTTCAAAGCATTTTTCTTCAACTGATTCTTCAGAGTGATAGGAATCCCATTCCCATTCATTAGAATCTATATCACTTCCAGTTTGTAGTCTACAGATTTGGTCATATGATACTTCTTCCGCTTTTTTGGCTATACTTTTTCTTCTTTCATATTCAACCTCTTCAGGACTGAGATTGAGTGTTGTCAACTTTTCTATGAGTTCCCCTGAACTTATATTAGCTTCTTTATTTTTTTTATTGAGATTTAATGTTGCTTGAGAGATGTTTTTAGTTTGTTTCTCTTGTTGATTTGAAGCTTGCTTCTTTTGCCATTTTGTGTTTGTTTGTGTTTGTTGCTTAACTGATTTTTCTTCCCTTTCAATTGCCAGTTGTTCGTGTTTGTTTTCATATTCCTCTTGTTGTTGACTAAAAGATGTGTCTTCCGGTATAATGACTTGTCCATATCCCAAACTTGTTTTGTTTGTAGTCTGCTGAGTATGAGGCTGAATAGGTTCTCAGATACCTTCTTTTCTTTTTCCTATAGGGCCTGTCCCAGTGTATCCCATCCTTCAAAGAATGTTGAATCCTTTTCCATATTTTTTTGTAGGTATCCTGACATTGTTGACCTTTTGTTGAACTTCTTTATCTTTGTATAGCCATTGTAATACATCTTTGTCTTTTGTCTCCTCTGATAAGGTTCCAACACTAATAAATACTCCATCAAATATCGAAAGATGTTTCACAATTGGTTGTTGTTTAGAGCTTGATGGTTTTCCCAAGGATTTAGGAGAAAGTGGTAATTATGATACTGAGTATTCTTTGTTCCCTCGGTTTCTTAGCTACATTTGTTTTTCCATACTTGATAGAATAAGGTGAATTATTTTTCTTTGGATTGTGTGTTCGAAGATGTTGCTTCCCTGTTATGAGGAACAACTACTTCTTGAGCCATTTTTAGATTGCTACAATATTGAAATGGATTTGCATCTGCAGATATTGTAATTTCTTGTCCCTCGTAGAGAAATTTGACACATTGATGATAGGTTGATGGGACAGCTTGCAATTCATGTATCCATGGTCTCCCTAGGAGCACATTATATGATAGGTCCAAGTCTAGAACTTGGCATGCTGTGTCCTTTTGTAGAGGTCCCACTTTGATTGGTAGTATCACAATTCCCTTGGAGGAACGTTCTTCTTCATCATAGGCTTTTATAGTGATCCTTTTCCGAACATCAACTGCATCTTCTGAATATCCTAAGGCATGAACAAGACTCAATGAATAGATATTTAGGCCATCTCCACCGTCTATTAGAACATGCTTGACTCACATTTTGTGAATGAGGACTTCAATATGCAAGGGAGCATTGTGAGGGTGTTGCAAGGACATGTCATCTTCTTCAGTGAATGATAAGCAATGAGGGGTTGTGAGGTATCCCACCATGGTTTGGAATTAACCGATATCAAGATCTTTGGATACGGTTGTATCTACTAATGCTCGTTCAAGAATTTCCTTGTGTGCAGGTGAAAGTTTTAAAAGCTCCAAGATGGATATTTGCGTGGGTATTTTCTGCAATTGTTCCACTAGATTGTATTGTTTTGTTGTAGTGGATGATGTGTTTGTTGTAGGACCCGGTAAAACCACTTTAGCTTTACTTCTTGTTATAGCATGAGCATGTTCTTGATTTTGTTTTTGTTTAACTACAAACACATTAACCACGTTGTCATATGTATGAGCATAGTTTACCTTTGCTTTACCCTTGGCATTATTTGTTGTTGATGATTCACCTTTCTCATAGTTTGGAAGCGGGGTTTTAAAAGTGGTATCGGATTCATTTGTTGTATGTTCATCCATAGTTATTACTCCATGATCAATCATGTCTTGTATTATATGTTTCAACTTCTGACAACTATCTGTGTGATGTCCCTTGTTTCGATGGAAACCGCAATACTGATTATCATTCCACCAAGGTGGTTTGATTTGAGGTTTGTAGTTCATTTCTTCTGGTAAAGTGATCAATTTGTTTGCGAGAAGTTCTTTTAGTGCTGATCCCAAGGGTTCGCCAATGTTTGTGAATTGTCTTCAAAAGAAAGTTTTGATAGTTGCTCTTTAGTGATTGTTGTTTTGTTGTGCCGCTGCTGAGTGAGTAGATAAATTGAAAACTGGTTGCTTTGGTTTCACATTGTTGTTATCCACTATTCCATCGTTGACGATATTTCGATTTCTATTCCAAAACTTTGGTTTATCATTGTGGTTGTTGTTATTGTTGTTGTTAGGAGGATGGACTCCTTCTTTGTATATTTTCAACTCACCTTTCTTTATCATGGCTTCTTCCATTCTGATTCTGTTATCAACCATTTTTCCAAAACTTTGATTTCCTTGCATTTTTAATTAATAACTCATTTGATCATTTAAGTTGTCAATGAATATGTCCATTTTTTTGTACTCTGGCAATGTATGAGGATACCGCGATGCTAGGTGTCTCCATCGTTGTAAGAATGTCATGAAGGGTTCTCCAATCTTTTGTTTAGTGTTACATAGGTCTAGCATTGTTACTTCATGTTGTATGTTGTAGGAGTATTGTGAAACAAACTTATCCACCAACACTGAAAACGATCTAATTTCAGGTGGAAGTTTGGAGAACCATTCCATAGCTAGCCCAGTTAAGCTTTTCAAAAATAATCTCATTAAGTAGGTATCCTCATGTGTAAACTCCATACTCATTGTGCAAAATTATAGTATATGATCTTGAGGGTCAGTGCTTCCATCATATTTTTTGTATCTAGGAGTTTCAAAACCTATAGGAAATGGTATCATGTTTAGATTTATGTCGAATGGATAAGGACAAATTTATTGAAGTGAGTATCGTCTAACATTTCCTCTTTGCATCTCTTGGATTTGTGTTTGCATTGCTTGCAATTGTTATGTGTGAGTTGTGATAGGATTATCAACATGATTTGTTCTCGCATGACCATGATTTTGCATTCTAGGAGGATTGAGATCTCTTCTTGTTTCATCTCTAGCTCTTCTTATATCTTCATTGAATTGAATGTTTTTCAGGATATCTACTTCATCTCTTCTAGGTATGTCAGTTTCTTCATTGGTTATGGTGTTATTGGGAATTGATGTGTCATTCATGCGGAGACAAAAGATGTCCTCATATTGTTCGTTATTAGGGGGAGGGTCACTTTTATTTTGTGTCAATTTGTTTACATCAAAATCTTGGGGAAGTGTAGCACCAGATTTGGCTAGCATTAGAAAGTATTTTTCTTTTCTTCCTCCAACAATTTCTGCATAAATTTGTCGAATTGGGGATCTTTCTTGATGTCTCTGATGTTTTGTTCTATTATTTATTCTTCAACTTGTATTTCATCTTCATGTTCCATGATTGTATGCTCTTCGATTGTTTCCAATTTGTTTCGATTTTTGTCTCTGCAATCCTTCATTTCTGAGCTCTAGTTAGAACGGGCATACACGTGTGTCATTTTGCTAGTATTCGATTGTCCAAAAGGTTGTTTTGATAAGTGATCAATGGTCAATTTCAAGGAAATAGAGTGATATGACACTAAAAGAGAATTCAAGTGTTTAAAAGTTTGCAAGTTTTTCGATCTTCGGTTTAGGAGTGCAATGGTGATGATTTGATAAGAACCAAGTCCAGAAGGAATGTATATCCTACGATGTGGGACAAGGTTATCCTGACCAAACGTTTCAGTTTCGTGATAAAGGATGATTGATCCTGATGAGAAACTATGTTTGAGTGATCATTTTATCAAAGAGGGTGATAATGCACTTTGAGATGTTTAGATCTTGAACTTGTTAAGGGTGAGCACTTTGAAAATCTTAAGGTGTATATTTTCTAAAGTCTGATTTTGACGGGTGATTACTTATCCAAGCAAACCAAGCAGATAATTGTTAGTGAACGGATTTTGCCTTTCTTCAAATTAATTAATTTCAAACTCTATTGCCTTCTTTTAAAGACAAAAGTTCAGCTAAACAGTTGGGTAAGTGTAACATATACTACTTCCCTTTGAATTTTTGATAGGTACAACTCCCTCCACTAGTTATTCAGGGAATAATCTAATTGAATTTTAATTGGTATGCTTTTAACCTAAAAGCACATAAGGCTACCTACTTCATTCTTAGATGAGAGGCTAATGATTCACACATATTTCAGAGAAAAATTATTCTTCTAAATGCTTCAACACGAGAAATAGAAGTGTCCAAAACAAAGTTCAGAACACCGGTTTAACAGTTCATAAAAATAGATAAGAGAAACAAAATCTCTTTTCAAGCACAAAATCTTTCAAAATCTCATAGGAAGGAGTCCCAGAATAATAATATTCTGCATTGGAAAGGCAATCACTGTCGTTTCATTATCTCACTATATGCAAAGATATATCACTACACAGATTCAAAACTCAAAGGTTTTCCTTCTCTCAAAAACCGTATGATCCTTTATATATATATATATATATATATATATATAATGTGACAAAGACACAACAATACATGTATAAAACCCTTTTCAATTCCAGATTTTTTAAGTTTGATGACTTCCTTCAACAAACAGAACCTCTAAAAACCAAAAAGAAACTAAGTAAAAACTAACAAAATTCTAACCAAAATCTCACCCCAATTTCATCCATCCTAATCTAATTTATGGTCTTTAGGGTAGAGGAGGTCTCCCTGAAAACTCGACCTCCTTCGAATCAGTTATAAAAACCAACAAAGTATTTTTGGGACAGATGTCTTGAAGTCATTTGCATAAGCATGAAAAATACATAAAAACAGAGCCTTAATCAACCCATTATGCTGCTTTCCCATCATCATCTTCTTCTCCGCTTTTCTTGGCGTCATGGGCAATTGCGAGTTCTTGAATTATTGATTGGTTCAAATTCCTCATAGCATTGAGTTTGGCCTTTGAAGCCTCTTTGTTCCATTTGTACTTCACCATCTTTTTGACATGCTTTGGTAACTGATCGTTACTGATAAACATCATGGACTTGATCCGGGCGACCTGTGTTATATCTTCAGGGGTGAAATTGCCTTTATCTTTAATTTTCTCCATGTATAGCCTAAAAACCTTTATCGCATCCTGTGTGTTCAGCCCGCAAATCCCCAACTGCCAATTGTGATCAGGATTAACCACTTTGTTGTCATTAACTAAACTGCATTGGAGGTCCTGGAGTTCATACACAGAATTCTTAGCATCGGAAATCACAGATTTGAAGGTGAGCACCCGCCACATTATGGTCTTCTTCAACACGAAGAGTTGGCATTCATCTGTTACCAACTTGATTGAATGCTTTGTCAGGAATCTGGTAGCTCCATACTCTTCTATTTTAGTGAACATAGGTAAGACATTTTCCCATTTATGTTCCTCTTTCTCCCATGGCAAAATCTGGTTTTGAATTTCTGCAATGAGGCTCTGCATCTCATCACATAACTTCTGGGAGTTTGTGATATACTTTTCTCCATCTTTAATTACGCCTTCAATCCATCTCTCCACAGCCTATGCAATGCTTTTAGCTCGTTGAACCTGACTCATTAGCATTTTATTCTCTGGTGAAGTAGGATCAAATCTCTCTGTAGCATGAGATATAGGAAGTGCCCCGAACCAACCGATGCTTTCAATGAATTGAGCGAGAATGTTTATATGCGGCTTTAACTCTCTCTTTTCCCAACCTGGTGAGCATTTTCTTTGCCGAAACCTGGAAGAAATGATTATCTGAATCCCTACTCATGTTTTCGAGCTCCACCTTAGTGATCTCAAAATCTTCTGCACTGACTTCCTTGTCTTTGTCCTTGGGCTTGTATGAGGCAATCTCGGCAACCCACTTTCCGATTCCTTCATCATTATCCAGTCGAGCAGTTGTTTTGAACCTTTTTGGCTTGGGGCCCTTCTCTGTGTACTTAACTACCATGTCCTGAATTGGAATGGTCACAAGAATGAAACTCCATTTTTTATTTACCGAAGTGGTTAGCCACTTAGGGGTTGCACTGGAACTAGTTGCTCCTCCGATCACTTTGGAGGGTGGTGTCATAGCTACGGTAACTGCATGGGAATCCAAGGTATTGACGATGTCACTGTCAAGATCTTCAACTTCAAATATCTGAGCATCAAGAATCTTATCCTTCACCTCTATATCTTTGGTTTGGTCCATTCTTCTCTGAGCAGCACTTTGTGACCTAGTATGTCGAGGAGTAGAGAAATCCAAAGCCAGATTAGACTTGTGCCTAACGTGAGACGGCTTTTTATCCTTACCTGCATGAACAAGCATAGAAGTAGTATTAGAAAAATGCTTTGGTGAACGCAGAGTAACCTCACTATTTCTCGCAGAGTTAGACTTGGCGCCTAATTTCACCACTTTCTTCCTTTCAACCCATTCTACGGTTCTCTCCAAAACCCTTTTTGTTTTTAGTTGTATATCGTCCTCTTCTTCCTCATCCCAGTTGATATGAGACACTTTGGTTTCAGCTTGGACTAAGTATCCAGGTTCAAACAGTTCTAGATAATCTTCTTCAAGCCCATTTATGTCAAGCTTTATCTGCAGTGAAATGACTTGCTCCAACACCATTCTCATGTTTGTCATTTTAAACACCTCGAGTTCATCACTGCAATCCTCCCAGAAGTCCTCTAATTGTGGAATTGGCAGATATGACATTAGACCAAGACTTTGGGAGAAACCCTTATTGTCAAAGCCTTTCCTTTCGTGGTACAGTGAGAAATTGAAGTTTTTCAAGTCCGCTCAAATGCTCAAAGCACCCGACATTGAACTGCAGGATAAAATCCCCAACTGAATGGGGAAATGATCCTCCCATTTATCCCTGGGTTGAGCCTTTTTAATCATGGTAGCCAACTACCTACAAATCTCTGCTAAAACAAAACAATCTGAACAAAAATGAGGAAGCTTGAAGGGCTCTTCTTCAAAACCGCCTACTCTTATGTAGCAAAAGCGAGGGAACTAGATGAAGAAGCTGCCAAATCTCTTCACCAATGCCTTTGCATCCTCAGACATTCTCTTGGTTTTCATGTTCTTCAATTCGTAACACAAATCTCCCAGGAAAACATTGTGTACCCTCCTAAAGTCTTGCAAGGCATTATCCTTCTGCAACATAGGGTAAAAATCATATACAGAGACCTCCTCCTCAGTGAGCTGTCTAGGTATTCCAACTATCTCCTTAACAAATGTCAAACAATATATAAGATATGAGGACATGAAGAAATTATGCTTAAACTTTTTGGCCATACTCAGTTGCTCCCTCATGGAATCGGCAATCAGCTCTGCCTAATCAAGGTATTGCTTCCTTTCTAATACCAACTACACATAGCAATAAATCTAGTCGTTGAAACTGTAGGCTTCCGCAAAGCCCCTGACTTGGTGCAACAGTAACATGACATCATGAATGTGAGGAAGCATATGGTTCTTGTTGGGATTCTTGGGCAATCTGGAACCACCCCCTTGGGGAACCTTCAACCAATATTTTGCTACATTATTCTGGTGCCCGGTTCTATCTGCGTTGAACTTAGTGATTGACTGGGCAGGAGAAAAGTTTGAGAACTGGTAATCAGGTAGTTTGAAAATAGAGGAAATTACCTCACGGTTAATGGCAAGGAGGGTTTCGCCATTGTCTCTCCTGATGGTTTCGGAAACTGGATCGTATCTAGCAATACATTCTCTAACCAGTTATGGGCAAGGGATAGCTGGGGGGAAGGTTGCCACCTCTATGAGACCACTACTCAGAATTTCCACGCCAAAGGAACCATCAATTCCCTTGGACACCCTTTCTTTTAAAACTTCAAGATTTTCCCCTTTTAGGTTTGTATCACTAACTATGGGCTCTGTACATGCAAGACTAAAAATGTTTTCGAAAAGGTGTAATGTGGACTTCATAATTCATAGATGACAAGCCTTATTTCCTCAACAAATATTACTACGAGAGAATAAAAGCAAGTAAAAATCACTGGGGAGGACAGGAAATGAACTCACCTTCACAGTTGAGAGCAATCAAGCGACTACCAGTAAACAAAACTTTCTATCCAAGAAAAATAACTCCGTAGCGACGAGGAACAAATTTTTAGAGAATTAACCCTTTCATACCTTATAGCAAAAGCAATGATATGGACTTATTAAGTGTAATAATTCCAATCGTCAGTTTAAGTGTGTTGAGCTTGTGAATTGGACATCGCACGCACGCATTGAATGCATGGCGGCATTTTTGAAGTAACCGCCAGTTCCCGAAATGATTACTTTCTTCGAAAACTTAAACAGGTGACGTCACCCAAGATATGGTTCGCCCTTCCTCATACTTGGCAATAAGTGCACCATCAAATCTTTTAGCTCATGGGACCCACCAAATTTGAACATGCATGAACATTCTGAACAGACTTCATTGAGGTTCAAGTAGTTCAAAGGTGTACACCGCAACCAGGAAAACTCTCTTCTGAAAGTATTAACTATGTTAAGTATTGTTGACCCTTTGAACCGTGTTGAACATGTTGAACATGCCCAAACCGTTTGAACCAGGTTCAAGGAGTTCAACGCCTGGAGAGAGATGAGATAACACATTACCGAACACAACCTGTAAAAGAACTGCTACAAAACACTTTAAGTGAATGTTAGTATAAAAACCTCCTAGACACCTAAGAACCTATGGAACCTAAATGAACCTTATGAACCTGCTTCAAAATGGTTCAATGAGTTCACGAAGTTCAAACCGATCATTAAAACTTGGCTTTTTTTTAATTTAAAGACAATCTACGAACGAACTAAGGATTTGAACCGAGGAATTCCAAGAAAGACAAGGACTTCAAATAAAATTTTATAGGGTGATTTACTCCTATTATAAAGGATAAATGACACAGTAACAATAATCTAAGCACAGACTGACAGATAACAGGTGTTTATGTTTACTACAAATTGATCAGGCAGAAATGACAAATCTGAAACTGGCATACAAGACACAACTCTGGATTGACAAATGCAGAGTTTCGTACGACAGATTATAAAGCATGAAACGACAAGAGATATACTACAGAATGACAAACTAGTGATTTCATGTGAAAAGCACTGTTTCGTATGACAGAAGATCAAGCAATACAACAGAGAATCCTGAGTCGTACGACAGGATTTTGAACAGTGATAAAAATTGTTTGCTTGTTTGAGTTTTTGATCATTGAATTTTGATATTTTACTTTGGTTTTCCAGTTTTGAGTGTCTGATTTTTTAATTTAGGGATGAATACATAGCAAACACATGATGTGATACGTGACTCTCAATCAAGCTAAACCCTAAGGAAATTGGCTGAGAATGAAAACCTTTGCTTGCTGACTTAGGTACACATCCAATAGCTAATCAGAATACGGCTGTTGAGTCTCACGCAATGGATTCTCAACGCCCTATTATCCGAATCCAAATGCTAATGGGGGCACGATATGGCAAGTGTCTTGGGAGAGTTACTATCTCTCTTGCACAAAGATCATCACCCTTTTGGAAGTGAATCGGGTAGCTTCTATTTTAACCGAAACTAGTAAGGGATTCGTTCGGCGCGTCGGGGTATAAACTCAATTAAGAGGTCTCCCAACCTTGAAAACCAAGGTTTGATATACCCGAAGGTACGGAGGAGAGCTATTCCCGAGTACTGTCGTTGCTTTGATTTTCATCAAAAACACATTTATTTTATAGTGGGTTGGATTACTTGACGTTAGTCGTTCCCACTTACGTCATTCCCCTCTCACCGGCCTTAAGGGATAAGAGTTATTACTCCTCGGGAGGGCATGCCTGCTAAAGAAATGCACTAATGAAAGCAAAAGATGAGTCTATCTTTCTGATCACCTAAGAAAGGTGAGAGCATACTCGCCTATCATCAAAGACACGAAATACATGATTGTTCATTTCCTTTAGCAAAATTGAAGTGTGCCTAGAAAACATTAATGAATACACAAAGTTTAGTTGGATTCATAGGCAACCTGCAAAATAGATCCATTAGTAGTCATTGCTTTGTTTTTGAATGTCTTTGACAAGCGTATCTTCGTCAATCATCATGTAGGAAAGAGTCAGGGTTAATGTTATAAAATCTCATATTAGAATCAGAAAACCCTAATATGCAGTCTATTAAAAATCACAGAGACAGAGACTCGTACGACACAATTTTTCACTTAGTACGACAGAAATTTAGATTTCGCACAAAGACCAAAATGAACTCGTATGACATAAGATTTAGCAGTCAGAAATTCGTATGACACACTTTTAGCTCTTGTACGACAATGAAATGGAGCTCGTGCGACACTGGATCAGCTATCTTGCAATGAGTAAAATGATGTCGTACGACAAAAGAATCGCTTGATACGAGTTAGGATAGCCTATCGTCCTGGGATGAAAGGAAGTTCATACGAGCTGGAAAAGCAACTCGTACAAATTTATGAAATAGAGCCGGACAAAGATGAAGTTTGCTGAAGATTAAGAGGCCAAAAATGATGATTTCGGCCCCACAGTGGGCGCCAAAATGTCATGCTCTATGAAGTGTACCTGTAACTGCAACCATAATGCACTCAATAAATCATTACAAGCAATGGTTAGTAAATTGAAACAATGAAAGACAAAACCATAGCTAATCGACTTATTGCCTCCTAGTAAAGGCGAGTATGAAAAATGCTCTCAGATCTGATTATGCATATTCCAGTGACTTGACTACACTTAGATGGAGAATTTGAATGATGAAAATGCATGATCTAGCAAGAATAGCATGATTAAGCTACATGATTTCATGATTTATCTAGAAAATGAGCTAAGATTAAGATGCAATTAAGCTAAAATTGAGCATGATAACATTGCTAAAAATGATAAACTAGAAGCTAGATGCCTATAGTAATAATGCATAAGATGAGATGAAATGCGATGAATCAAGCGGCATGCAAAATGATATGAAATTGGGACCCTTTGTGCTCCAAAATGAGGTCTATTTATAGGATTTCCCAAGGCTAGGGATGATGTGGCATGAATCAACGGTCAAGATTTGATCTGAAGATATCAATGGTTAAATTGGAGGAAGTTGGAAAAGGGGTTGGATTAAAGGGAACATATGTCATCTCTATGGTGACAAGTGCCAAGAGGCTTCTAGAAGAGGTTAGATGAAAGGGAACACTTAGTTACAAGTGTCACAAAGGTTCTAGAAGATGTTGGATGAAAGGGGACATGGTGGTAGGTAGAATGGGTTAGGTTTAGGAGTGGTAGAAGTTAGGAGAATTTGAGTTTAAAAATTCAAATAATAGGAAAAGGCTAATTAATTTCAACAACTCATGAATTTGATTTGTTTTAATTAATTAGGGGATTTAGAAGAAATGATTTTGATGGGGGGAATTAATTAATTAAAGGGGATTATTGAAATGAATCTATTAAATAAATCCTTAGATTTATTAATAAGTAGATGAAAGGGGAAATTTAATCAAATTGCTTAGTGAATTCAATTAAATTGGGAAGGGGGATTAATTAAATAATTGCTTGTTCAATTAATTATCTTCAGACCATTTTTAGGTGTATACACAAACAATCTAGAGCAACCTTAAATGCTTGTAATTGACAAAGTAAATGCTCTAAATCAATGATGCAAATTGGTCTAAAGCATGAATTTAAATATGTAAATTGATGTAATGAAGCTCATATAAAAACATGAAAACAACATGAAACCATACCCAACCCCTAAGGGAGGGGTACAAGACAATTGTCAGTCGGTGATCTCCTATTATTCTTCAATGTCTTCAAGGCTCCTAATTGATGATGAATGCTTGATGATTTTTGTTGAAGACTCCACATAGGGTTCTCTTTCACTACATAGAAGGCTCCTTGTTCTCACTTGTTCTTAGACCTTAGATCTTAGATCAGATTAGCCTCCATCAAATAAAGAAAGAGAGCTCTTATGTATGAAACCCTAGATCTTAATTTCATCTTTAGGGCGACCTAGGATTTGAATTTCCCGCCAATTTCTTGGGGTTAAGCATTATAATATCATACAATTGGGCTCCCAAAATTTTGGGAAAAATGTCGAGGTCCATGTTGCACTTGCACATGGTCCAACCAACTTTTCACCAAATTTTTGGGGCCGTTAGATATGATGATATTAGAGCGAGCGAATCCCAAAGTTACAGCTGATTTCGAGATGTTTTGATATGCGAAATCGGTCCTTAAAGGTCAAAATAAGACATAATTAGGGTTTATGATTTAATGATTTAATGGAGGAATAAAATAAAAAGGGGCACACGTAGGGTAAAAGGCCCAATTTTATGATGTGGGGAGTGATGAAATATGATTTTATATTTAATTAAATTAATTAATTAAATGCTTAAAGAGAAATTACAATGCAAGATGCAAACACACTAAGGCGGGTGCTAAATGAAGCGTAGAATTGTACCACCCTAGAAAGGGTGTACAAATTACAATGCTACAGATAATAGTGATATCGATGTGTCATTTTCCCTAAACTTTGAAGGTAAAGTGATATGGTTAGTTAATATTTTGGATCATTAATACAAGGGACACAATGCATCAAGTTCCTGCCAATAATATTGATAGAAGAGAATAGATAAAGATAAATATATAGAGAGAGAAAAATGTTCAGAAGGGAGAGTGAGAAGGATCTGGAGAAATACATAAAAGTTGATATCATTTGTTTTGATTAGTTCTAAAGTAAAATAAAGAAAATAATTAAAACAAATTTCAATAATCCAAAATAAAATTTAAATAGATTAAACTATAATAAAGCTAAAATAAATCAAAATTGAAATAATAATAAAAAATAATATTTTAAAAAATTAATTATGTATATTAAAATTCTTAAGTAAAGAAATAATTAAATATAAAAGTAAATCTAATTTTATAATTTATTAGGATTGAAATATTAAGAAAATGTGCACTTATAAATATAATTAACATGCTATAAGAAAGATAAATTTAATATTAAAAATAAAAAATAATTATAAATTTGAAAGCAAATATAGTTAAATTTTTAGATAAATTAAATTTTAAAAATAAAAGCAAGCTTAAAAAGTTAAAATAAAATGAAACAGTTTGAAAAGGTTTTCATTTTGATTATGTAAACTTTTTGTCACCTTTTTGATATCATAGACTCTAAAATAGATATTATAAAGGAAAAATTTTAAATAAAAATATCAATTACAAAGATCTAAACTATTATAACAATAATAAATATTTTTAATGTACTATTCATTATTCAAATTAATATAAAAAAGTTATAGATATGAGACTTCTACATATTATTTGAAAAAATTAATCAAAGATCAAATAATGTTTTTTTTTTGCAATTGTAAAAATTATTTTATATAAATTTTAAATATCTTTAAAATTGATTTTAACGAATCATTACGTATAAAAATAAATTAACAAAGCAAATACTCAACCTTGAACACTTAGTTAAAGAAATATCATAACTAGTTTAAAAAAACTGTAAAATAAAGTAACTTCCAATACACAGTAAATAGAAAAGAAAGAAAGAAATGAATTTTAACATCCACGAGGCTAAGGATAGCCTATTGGATAGCCTGTCCAATCAAAATCGACTTCTGCATATCAGTTTTTTGCCTATACAAGTTGATGATAAGTCCTCCCAGCTTATTGATATACTCCTCACTAAATAAATTGTACCACGTGCTATTGGTTAAGATATTGACAAACTTAATCATGGTGTCTTTAAGTGCATCACACTCTAAGATAAAATGGTTTTCAGTTTTTACACTCCCGAAGTTACAAAACGTGCAAACTCTTTCTTCCCAAGTCTCTTTTGGCCTTTTCAACTGCACAGTCTTCCATCGAAGTAGATGAGAGTTGGTTCTCATTTGGGAAATATGAATTTTATCTCTCCATGATATATTAGCCCCTACGTAAACTTTTTGAAGATGACAATAAGTGGGGTTGAACGCATTGATATAGTATTGTTTCTTTCTCCCTAGCCCAATACCCCAAATTCTCTTGTAAAACTTATCCATAATGAAGGCCTTTATCTCCTTGCTAGTTATGGGGTGCAAATTCAAATAAATATTCTATTTCTTCATTCATTTGATGTTTTTCTGTATCCATGTCTTCTTTCTTTTGCATAATATGTCATCAACAACCACCTTGGGCTATCTACCTTCTCCCATTTGCTTGGTTATTTTTAAATAACTAATGAGACACACCATGGTGATTACTTCAATAGGGGCAACTCCCATTTCACTTAACATGATATCATACAAAACTATACTTTTGATTTTGAACTTTATTGTGATAAAACATTTTTTAATTCTCTCAATTTGCTTCCATTGAGAAACTGGGGTACTACTGGCCCAAACTTCACACCCATAAAGGACAACAGCACCAAAAGACTAAAAAGAGTTTGGATGGTTTTCCAATCTCATAGCTCTGCCTCCCTGCATCTATTTTCAACAGCATAAAATGCTTTCCAACCTCCTAAAGTGCTTTTCTTCCTATAGCCTTCCCAACTAAGTTTTTTATTGAAATCAATTCCAAGGTATTTGTAATATGTAACTTCTTTTAGAATGTTGCCTTCAAAGTAAAATTTATGTTGATTATATTTCCTTATATTTGAGAAAACCATGACTTTCATCTTGTTGATGTTAACTTGCATTCCTGCCATGCTACAAAAATTCTCAAAAGAAAATAAATGCTCTTGCAAACCAAGGGCAGATTTAGCAATTGTGGTGCCCCTTGTTTGCCTCACCAATAGGAACAATAACTAGAGCTAAAGTCTCAACCCAAAGATTGGTCATTCACTCAGTGTAGTTATTATCTCCATAACTGAAGTTCATTTATTTGTCAACCCAGGGACGTATTACTTGAAATGGGTTTGTACTATATATGCACTAAGTTTCTGCGATAGCTATTCTGCATTACTGCGGCAACTAAATCTATTTGAAATAAACAAGCAAGAATCATAACAACTGAATGGCTACAGGAAAGCTTAGCATTAATAGAAAATTATAATTAAAGAACTGTTAACTAAGTTCAGAGCTGACAAACAAGAATTACTCTGTCTGCTTTGGTTGCAGGAACAATCACAAGATCTGGTTCCAGTGGCTGTAGGAACAGTCAATCGCTAGAACATCTTCTGCAGCAAAAAGGAAAACTAAATCTAACAAATGCACATGAATACTCACCAAGTGGGCCCCCTTGGATGAGTGTATCCAGACTTCAAAGATAATTATATATACTCAAAATAGCATCATTTTTATTCATTGTTTTTCAAAAGTTGATACAACACGTGAAATGAAAGAAAATGCTTTTAATTCTAAAAATACTATGCAACTCTGTTTCTAATCCCCTATCTCTCTGAGAAGAGACGTAGGATTTTATTTATAAGAAAACTATAACAACTTCCTACTATCTAGGTCACGCCAATGAAATGAGGCAGAAAACATTTATGACAACAAACAGAAAGAGTTAATCCACAGGAAACGTGGATCTCTGCTAAACGGCAACCAAGAATATAGCATGGCGGTGTTACAAGATTGATGTTTGCTGAAGACAAACATAAATGAGTCTGGCAGTGCCTTTCTATTCCTTTGTCGCTTCTTACGCAAACTATTCTCTTTGTTGTTTTGAATATTTAATCGCCCCTTGAATATATCCAACTGCCTTTATGACATGACATAATAACCGCTTCTGCAGCATCTCATTTATTCCTACAATTAAAAAGATAGAAAACACACACACACACACACACACATATATTTTAATTAATCATAACACTTATGCATTCACACATGAAATCACCTATGATAATCTGCATGGCAACATGAATAAAAGATCAAAACAAAACAGGATTTGATGGGTTTAGTTATCATCTAGAATGCACATAGTCAAACTTTAGTACATCATATGACTCAAACACTATCCCGTTATACAAACTAAAACATGGCAAAAACTTATCAGTTATAGGAATAAAAGAGATAATATCTCATCTCATCAAGCCCCCCAATTTAGTGTCTTGTTGATCCTCAAGCAAGAGGAAAATTCCTTATCCGGGCACTGACTCGTAAGTCGCCAATGGTTCCCTATCATGTTCCTCCTATAGCCAAGTTCCAATAAAACCCCTTCATCTTTTCTAATCTATCCCATCTAGCTTCTTTTTTGTCCTCTTCATATGGTTTGTCTGTAACCTCGCATCCCATTAATGGCCACATAAGGATAGGTGGCTAAAATATCAAGGGTAACCAGTTATTGCTCTTTTCCCTACCCAAGTGGATGTACTTGGGAGCTCTTTGTGTGGTTGCATGATAATTAGGCAGTGAATGAGGTTCGCCTTTCTTTAGGTCTTTTGGGAGATTATTCCAGTGCTGAATCAAACATTCAACTATAGTTGTATTTTCATTTTCAACCATGTTCATATTCCCGGAATGTTTCCTCTCTCATCGGTAAAACCTGGCTCCTGACATCAAGTCTTGTTAACAATTTCTGCCAGTCATAATAAATAAGTCATGGATTTTTGGCTTCAGCTCTGAGTGGTAATGGACAATCAAATTCCAAATTTCTATATGTTTTAGCCTGAGTCCCCATACTGATTTCATTTTGTATCCATGACATTAATGCTTTTAATTAAATGTCACCAATGTATAGTAAGGGAATCCATTCGTTGTCAGAAGTTACAGCATAATTATCCAAATAAAATTCACATAACAAATTCCTAACAATTGCAAGAGAGTTTTGATTAACATTATAAAATTCCTATGGTGTATCTAGAGAAGGACTAAGATCCCTAACAGTGAGATTTATCTTGAAACATAAATACTGCTCTTTTAAATATAAAGTGTAAACCCTCAGAGGAGCCCTGCATTGCATCAATTCAGGAACCATATTGGCAATTGTGTCTACTTTAGTTTGCAATTCCACAATCTGATTATCCCTCTTTTTAATGTCTTTCTGTTGTTTATCAATAACTCCTTGTAACCTAGCCCTTTCTATCTCCCATTGTCTATAAAATGTAAGTGCAATAGATAAACTAGTGAGAGATGAAGGGGACCTATGAGTTGTTACTTGAGGGCATGAGATTTCTTCAACCGGTTCTTCAAACTGTTATGCTACATGTGCCAAATTTGACAGTCGGTTGACCCCATGTTCTTCCTGCGATTGAATCTTTGTTTGACTTTCGTGCCCTTCTTCCGATGTTTCTACAGAAATGACTTCAATCACATCCCCTGTCGCTCAAGTTTTTTGTTTACCCCTCTGACTCCTTCTCGAATACATTTTCGAAGTGTCTACAGGAGAAGTTTCTGCAGGAGGTGTTTCTGTAGGAGAATTTTCTTTTACCTTGCACCTTTTAGCTGCAGGAGAAACCTGCGCTACTTGAGGCTGCTCTATGGTTTCTTCCTCTACATCAATTATTTCTATTTCTTTCCCTTTACTTCTAGAAGATGTCGCTCCACTTTGAAAATGAGTGGAGGGTTGCTCAATATTTGGTTCAATTATCATTTCCTTTGCAACAGGCAAGGCTTCATTGGCAACAGGACGTTCATTTGTTGCAAAAACCCTAGGAGATGAGGGTTCTCCGATATCTTCCTCTTGGGTTGCTATTTCTTCTACAATAGGAACATTTTCCTCCCTAAATTGCAGGATATCTTCGAATTCCCCCCATGCCATATAAGAGATATCTCTGAGAGAACGTTCTACTAATAATTTAATCAAGCCATGATGACTAACAAAATGATTTCCACCCTTCAAAACAATTTTTATAGCAGAATGAAGGACTGAAATAACCTGCAGAACTGAAAATACATGTTCCCAAATACTTTACTTAGTTCCAATACCTTTCATTGATTTCGGCGGCAGGATGAACTACTCTCGTGCCACAGAATGTCTTATTCAAAAATGATGTTAGGCAAATTAAAATAGATTACTGACAAGGACAGACAATTACTCAACTTGGAAATCGGACCATAAAACACCCCCCCAACTTAACATGACACGTGTCTGCACATGCAAAAAGGACAGAGGGAAGGTACACGGATTATGCAAATGAAAATAGGCAATAATCATAGTGAAATAATAAATGCATAATTAAGAAAAAATAAATAATATACATACCTGCAATCATACTAATTAATGTTGCATGAAATGATTAGCGATTTAAAAGGTGAAATGAGATGATGTGAAATGAATGAAGTGACAAATAGAAATATGAAATGGGATGATGTGTATGAGAATTTTTTTATCAGAGAATGGTATTTCCATAAAGAATGGAAATAAATATTATGAAAGCATGCATGACGAATTTAAAGCTGACGACCAGGAACACTCCCTACAAAAGCTGCAGGAACCATGTCCCTTATGTCTTCTCTAGATGTTGCAGGAACTATGACAAGAGAGTATCTGTCAGATGCTGAAGGAACTTCTCTAGTTGTTGCAAGAACTGTTGTTTTCTCTTGGCTAGCAAATTGTTGCAGGAACTGTTCTTTGGTTGCAGGCTTATGATACAGGCGTAGTCGATGACCATTGACTAGAAGTTTGAATCTGACTGGGTCTATTATGTTCAAGCGAACTAATCCATTTGTAAAAAATTCATCTATTTCATATGGGTCCAGCCATCTTGTCTGCAACTTCCCCATAGTATCCTTATATCTAGAATCATATAACAATGCCCAATCGCCAGATTTAAATTTTCTCTTCTTTATATACTTATCATGCCATTTAGTTCATTGATGTTGAACAAGCTCTGTATGTTGGACAACCAACTTCCTCAGCTCATCCAAAGCATTCAATTAAATTATGTGGTCTCTTTGTGCTTGTGAGAGAGTCATACTCAATTGCAGAGCTGTTCTAAGAGTTTTATGCTCAAACTCAATGGGCATCATTCTTGTTTTTCCATACACCATTTCAAAAGGTGTAAAACCAATTGGTGTCTTCCATGTTGTCCTATATGCCCAAATGGCTTCAGGAAGTCTATTTGACCAATCTTTCTTATGAAGCGCTATTGTCTTGGTAAGAATGGCTTCTAAATCCCTATTTGTAACTTCTACTTAACCATTTGCTTGTGGATGATATGGAATAGGTGTCTAATATTATATTCATTAACCAAAGTTGCAATTAATGTGGAAGTAAACTGTGGTCCTTGATCTGAAACAATCTCTCTTGGAACTCCATATCTAGTAAATGTTTCCTCATAGAGGAATTCAGCTACTTTATTATCTCTTGTATGTGTCATAGCTCGTGCTTCCACCCATTTTGTAACATAATCAGTGCAAATTAGAATCTAAGATTTCCCATTTGAAGGAGGATCAATCAGCCCAACAAAATCTAATCCCCATTTATCAAATGGTGCAACCAATATCTGGGGATATAATAGAATTTCATCAGATCTGGTAGGCCTACCCATTCGCTGCCATCTATCACATTTTATAGTATATTGTGTTGCATACTTATACAATGTTGGCCAATAATATCATGTGCCAAGGATTTTAAGTGTTGTTCTCTTAGCAGTAAAATGTCCTCCACATGGCTCATCATGACATGCATGAAGGATATCATATGTTTCATCTTCTCTGACACATCTTCTCATGACTTGGTCAAGTCTAGTATAAAATAAACAATCAACAATCCATGAGAAATTAAAGCTTTTCTCAACTAATAGTCTTCTTTCTTTAGGAGAAAAATGAGTAGGCATTTTATTAGCAGCTAAAAAATTTGCAATATCAGCATACCAGGGAGTGTGTGCTTTTATCAAGAATAAATGTTCATCTGGGAAAGCATCATCTATGGTTGCAAGATCATCCTACAACTGAAACCTAGAAAGATAATTTGCAACTACATTGGATTTACCCAGTTTATCAACAACTGTAATATCAAATTCCTGCATCAATAGTAACCATCGAGCCAATCTTCTTGTAATTGAAGGTTTGTTCATGAGATATCTCATTGTTGTATGATCAATGTGCACATATATTCAATATCTTATGATATAATGCCTGAATTTGTTAAGTGCATATATAACTGCTAACATCTCCTTTTCGGTGATAGTATAATTAAGCTTAGGTCCCTGCATGTTTTTACTAATGAAATAAATTACATTCTCCAAATTGTCAACTTTCTGCCCCAAAACTTCTCCTATGGCATAATCTGATGCATTTGTATGAATATGAAAAGGTAATGACCAGTTTGGACCCTTGAGCACTGGTGTTTGATTCAATGTATGTTTGAGATTCAAGAAATCTTCATGGCATGCGGAGGGCCAATTAAACTCCATATCCTTGGTCAAAAGACAATATAAAGGTCCTGCAATTTTGTTGAAATCCTTGATAAACCTTCTATAATATTCAGCATGACCACGGAAACTTCTGACATTCTTTTTCTTTATAAGTGCAGGGAGGTTTTGAATGACTTCTATTTGGCTAGGTCAACTTGTATTCTAGTTATAGAAATATGATGACCAAGAACTATACCTTCCTGCATCATCATAAAGCACTTTTTACTATTCAATGATAAATTGTAGTCCTCGCACCACTGCAAAAATTTCTTCAGATTCTTCAATGCCTCTTCAAATTCTGAACCATAAATGGTAAAATCATCCATATAGATCTCCATGTTGTCCTGGGAAATATCTAAAAATATGCTTATTACTGCTCTTTGAAAAGTTGTTGGAGCATTACATAACCCAAAAGGAAGAACATAATATGCATATGTTCCCCAAGGACAAGTAAATGTAGTCTTTTCCTAATCCTCGGGAGCAATTTGAATCTGGTTGTAGCCACTAAATCCATCCAGGAATGAAAAGTACCACTTCCCTGCCAAGGAATCTAATATCTGATCCACAAATGGTGATGGAAAATGTCCTTCCTAGTTCATAGGTTCAAAGCTCTGTAATCTACACATACCCGTCATTTACCTCCTTTCTTTGGAACTATGACTAGAGTTGACACCCATTGACTATCTGATATAGGATAGATAAATCCATCATTTAATAACTTTTGTAGTTCCTCTTTAACTATCTCTCTTAATGCAGGATTAATTCTTCTCTATGGTTGTCTAAGTGGTCTACAGTCCTCTTTTATATTAATACAGTGGGTACAAATTGTAGGATCAATTCCATGCATGTCTTTGTAATCCCATGCAAAAGCGTGTTGATGACATTTAAGCAATTCAACCAGTGTTATTCTTTGAGTCTCTGAGTTGATTGTTGATATTTAAATATTTATTTAGATCAACTTCCACTTTGGCAGTAAGATCAACCTGAGATGCCTCAGAAAGATGAGAAGTGCAGACTTCCTGCGACAACGGGGTATGCAATATATCAGTGGCTGCAGGAAAATCTGATGCTATAATATTTGGTGTTAACTCCTGCGACTATTGCTCTTGTTTAAACTGATTTGCCAAAATTTTATAGAGGATCGAATCATCATCCTGAAGTTGTATGAATGATTCTTTGTTAATCATCATAAGATGATTAACAAAATCGACTCCTTCCTCAAATTCTTCCCCCACGATAGGCCAAACGGCTTGTTCTTGATCAAGTTGGGGCTGAGTAGGAGAATACAAAGCCAAAGTTTTGGTAGTATTTCCATCAGAAATATTCATATCCCCTGACCGGCATCCAATATATGCATCAACTGTAGCAAGCCAAGGTCTCCCCAAAATAACCGGATATCCTCCCAATATGGCTTTAAGAGACAGGATTGTAAAATTTGTAGGATATTCCCAAGAATCCAAAGTAACAACTACATCTTCAATAATACCATCAGGTCGAACCATGGAACTATCGGCAAGCCGCGGGACTGTAGGTGTAGGCCTGAGATTGGTTATGTCAAGTTTCTGCATAATATCTCTTGTCATCACATTGATGGTTGCTCCCAAATATATTAAAGCATTCTTTATCTGAGTGCCATTGATGACTATTTTCACAATAGGACTACCAGGATCAGAATATTTAGGAATTGAAACCTTTCCTAACATAATATCAGCCAATTGACCCATTACATGCACTGTTTATAGATCCTTTTTTTTTCTGCCAGGTTTCTTTAAACATGTCTCCTTAATTGCTTTACCATAGATAGGGACATCCTTAATAGCTTGAAACAATGTAATTTTAACACGTGTTTCAGGTGATCTATGATATCAAAATTTACTTCCTCTTCTTGTAAAATCTCTTTAGCTTGCAACCTCTGAGGAAATGGGGGTATTTGTTGATTTTGAGGTATTTGGGCTGTTGGGCTAGATATTTCATTTTCCTTTTGTATCTCAGTTATAATTGGGGGGACGGGTTAGGTAAATTTATCCCAGATCTAAGGTGAATATCACTTATAGAAAGAGAATAAGTTGGGTATTGATTAGGATTAGCTGAATAAACTTTTTGTTGTTGTTGAGGCTTTCTATTAGGATTTGGCATGGGTTGAGTGGGCAGCTGTGTAGATTTAGGTGGAACGGTATTGGTAGTAGGAGGAGGCATTATAGCAGGTTGTTGTGGTTGTTGTTGAGATTGTTGATAACCAGATGATTGATTTGTCCATGGTTGACCTCCTCTCCATTGAGGGGTAGGTTGCCAGTTCCCTTGGAATTGTTGTCATGGTCCCTGAAGCTGAGACCAATTTCCTTGTGGTTGCTACCACTGTGGAGTTTGATTGGCAAAATTATGCCCTTCGCCTTGAGGATTATACCAATTTTGATAATTTCCAAAATTTTGAGCATATGGAGATTGCCATTGATTATTTTGTGCATAGGAATTTCCACTATAACCAGAAAAAGAAAGTGGATTGGGAGGCATACCTTGTCTTGGAAAATTTGGCCTCCTTTGAGCAACATATAAAACTTGTTCATCATCTCCTTGTATTGTCTTGAAATCAAGAACTTCAAGATTTGCAACCATCTTACATCTGTAGTCTCTTTTCTTTTCTCTACAATGTGGGCAGAATTCTACAAGAATTGCATCAGCTTCCTCATGCTTCTTCTTAGCTGAAAGTGTGTCTAACTGAGTAGCCATATTGTTTATGATATCCTCCTTAAAATCTTTCAAAAGATGGCTAAGCTCCATTCGAGAAACTCCATTACTAGACATTGATGAAGAAATTCCCGGCTTGAAATGCCTACTTTTCTTAGAAGAAGATCTGGAAAATTTGTCTAATGTCATTCTATGTTGATTGTGTTATATCACCTCCTCCCATAAGGTCCAAAGAATCCATGCATTCATCATTGATTCCTCTTAAAAATATTAACTTAAGAGAATCTTCATTTAGAATACTATGCTTGGACTTCTTGACACTGAATAGAAATATCTCCAGATAATCTTCTAGACTCTCATCTTCCTTCTGTGTCATTCTAAAAATACCATCCCCATGGCGGTTAGTCCCTCTAAAATAATCCTTATATTTCACAAGAAACATTCATTTCATCTCATCCCATGTAGTGATTGTACTACTCCCTAGACTCATAAACCATCTAAAAGTTGATTCTTTTAAAGTAGCAGGAAATATTTTGAGTCTATGGGCATCTGTAGTATAATCATAACTCCTACATAGGACGTCAAATTCAAACAGGAAAGTGTCGGGATCCTCTGTCACTAATCCAAAGAATTTAGGAAGGGAAGAAGTTGGGATGTTCTTGAGATTAGCATTATCATGCAGATCAGAAATAGGAAACTCAAACATTGGGTTCACAGGTGGAGGTGGGTTATTCCCACCAGGAGGTCGATTTCCTTGCATTGGTCTTTTAGGAGGAATTATTGAACGAAATTCCTCTTCAGGAGGTCCAAAGAGGAAATGAAGGTTGTTCTCAGAAAGTTCAAATTCAAAGGGGTTCAAATTATCTGGAGCTTGGTAAAGTACAGCAAAAGGATTTACATCTGGTGGTTCATATGAATTGAGTCTTGTATAATTAGAATGGTTAGGAAGGAATCTACCTTGAGCATCTCTTCTTTGTCTATGCATGTAGCTTCATGAGAATTACTTAAAATAAATTGAGTTATCAAAAATAACTATAATGAAATATTGAAAATTCATAACCATAACAGGTTCTTAATTTGACACCAACCCCGGCAATGGCACCAAAAATGTTTGCCTCACCAATAGGAACAATAACTAGAGCTAAAGTCTCAACCCAAAGATTGGTCATTCACTCTGTGTAGTTATTATCTCCATAACTGAAGTTCATTTATTTGTCAACCCAGGGACATATTACTTGAAATGGATTTGCACTATATATGCACTAAGTTCCTGTGATAGCTATTCTGCATTACTGCAGCAACTAAATCTATTTGAAATAAATAAGCAAGAATCATAACAACTGAATGGCTACAGGAAAGCTTAGCATTAACAAAAAAATTCTATTTAAAGAACTGTTAACTAGGTTCAGAGCTGACAAACAAGAATTACTCTATCTGCTTTGGCTACAGGAATAGTCACAGGATCTGGTTCTAATAGCTGCAAGAACAGTCAATCGCTAGAACATCGACTACAACAAAAAGGAAAACTGAATCTAACAAATGCAAATGAATACTCGCCAAGAGGGCCCCCTTGGATGAGTGTATCCAAACTTCAAAAATAATTCTATATACTCAGAATAGCATCATTTTTATTCACTGTTTTTCAAAGGTTGATACAACACATGAAATGAAAGAAAATGCTTTTAATTCTAAAACTACTATGCAACTCTGTTTCTAATTCTCTGTCTCTAACCTCTAAGAAGAGGCGCGAGATTTTATTTATAAGGAAACTATAACAATTTCCTACTCTCTAGGTCATGCCGATGAAATGAGGCGGAAAACATTTATGACAACAAACAGAAGGAGTTAATCCACAGAAAACGTGGATCTCTGCTAAACCGCAGCTAAGAATATAGCATGGCAGTGTTACAAGATTGATGTTTGCTGAAGACAAACATAAATGAGTCTAGCAGTGTCTTGCTATTCCTTTGCCACTTCTTGCGCACACTATTCTCTTTGTTGTTTTGAATATTTAACCGCCCCTTGAATATATCCAACTGCCTTTATGACGTAACACAATAACCGCTTCTGCAACATCTCATTTATTCCTGCAATTAAAAAGATAGAACACACACACACATATATCTATTTTAATTAATCATAACACTTATACATTCACACATGATATTACCTATGATAATCCGCATGGCAACAGGAATAAAAGGTCAAAACAAAATAGGATTTAATGGGTTTAGTTATCATCTAGAATGCACATAGTCAAACTTTAATAAATCATGACTCAAACACTATCTTGTTATACAAATTAAAATATGGCAAAAACTTATCAGTTATAGGAATAAAAGAGCTAATATCTCAGCTCCTCACCCCTCTCTTTTTGCTTGTCAAACCTTGTGGTTGGAGTTCTATGTGGTTCAACCTTTTTTGGTGTTGGTTGATTTTGGTTTTAGTTGTGATGTTTGACTATGACTTTTGGATTCTTATGTGATATTCACACTTGTGCTTTATGATTCGTTGCAATTCATGATGTTGTTATATGATTGTGAATGATGATTTATTTGTTGATGTCTATGATGGATTTATATGATGTTGTTAATGATGTCCTTATTAGATGTTATTCATGTTCAGTAGTTAGACAATCATGATGGATTACTTATGAGTTCTTGTGTTTATCAATGCATACTGATTGATGTATATTGCTTCTATGCTTGATGTGCTTGAGTGAAAGGAAAAAGCATCACAATATTCTTCATGAGCAAGCTACATCGCTTCCATTCCCCATTCACAGTATGATACTATGTAGTTTATATGTACATGTTCGACAGTTTGTTTATGCAACTGCAGGTACCAAACATCGACTCCACCTAAATCTCCAGGTCTGAGCGTTCTCTACTACCCAATGGTAAAGTGGAAAAAGGGAGATACCAGTCAAACCCCATTGTACCATCGTTCCTACAGAACGAGACCTATGTTAGGTGACCTTGTTTTGTTGGTCTATGGTTGTACAGTCCTGTCCAGTTGTCTTTGTGTTTCACAGTTTCTTATTCCAGGGTATTGTTGTGTGGGTAATGTCTTAAGAAGAAAATTAATATTAATTCTTTATATAAATTAATGAATGCAAAATCATTGCAATGTTTTGTTAAATTAAAATTGTTGAGTTAGATAATTTAAGTTTTTAACTACTAAAATTTCTTGTAGAGGAATTAATAATAATATCTAATTGTTTATTTAGAGAGTAATTAAATTAATCAATTAAAGTAAAATTTTATAACGTTGTATTAATAAATTGTGGGGTTCATAGATTGAAGTTACTTTAATATTTGAAAAAAAAAAGATTATGTTTATTAGACTTTTGATTATTTATTTGGTTATTTAAAAGGATATTATATTGGAATGAATTTTATCATTTTCATGGCACAAATCTTTAAATAATACAATTATCATTTTAGTGTTTTTAGAATTAAATTATTTGAATGTGCATGTGGGAGTTACATAAGTAAATCAGTTTTTCAATTAATTAATTAGATTCTTTGCATGTCGATAAGTGTGAGAGTTACATTTTTTTTTAAAAAGAGTTATTATTATGGGGGATGGCTTTTTGGAAAAGAGGGGGAGTCTTCTCGAGAATTTGCTCTACAAATACATTTTTCTAGTTGTGCAGATTTTCAGAAAAGATTGGGCAAAACAATCTGCTCTTGAAAGAAGAATTGGGAAAATATTGGAATTTCTCGCTTGGGGCCGCTGGGGTTATTGAAGGAATTTGTAGATTTCTATAGAAGTTTTCTGGAATTGTGAGTTTTGACATGGATCTCTTGGGAAATTATTGCTTTCTTTGTTGTGTTGTTTTCCAGATAGACATAAAGGTAGGTTCTTGATTCTTTTTCCTCTTTTGCATGTTATATTTTCTTCTTGGTTTGAATTAAAAAAAAAAAAAAATCAATGTGTTGTTTTACTGAATTGAGGAAATGAGTAGGAATAGTTTGATTTTAAGAAATTTGTTTCTTGTTAGATTCTTGAATTTGACTTCCCAAACTAAAATCGATTTCTGGAAAAGATGTATTTTGGGTCTCTTATTTTGCAAGATCTAAATCATTCTTATTTTAATTCCTTTTAAAAAACTAGGGGTTTGTTCGAATTTAATTAAATCAGTTTTTTTGGGCATTATGATTTTGTTGGGTTAATACCTGAGAAGATCTTTGAATCTTGTATGCTCTATGTTGATCTTATATATATATATATATATATATATATCTGTGAATTTTTTTTTCCTGCAAACTATTTCTGGTGATCGGGTTTTTTTTTTTGTGGGGTGTCATGGGTACCCACAGGGGTGGTAACCCTAGACCCATCGTGGGCACCCACGATGGCGGGAAACCCCACCCACCATGGGTTACCCATGGTGGTGGGGAGCCCCACCTCCCATGGGCATACCTCCGGCAGTGGGAAGCCTCCCACCGTGGGCATAATAGATTCATTTTGGGATAAATATAGTTAAGTTTCAATAAGATAGTAAAATGGGTAAATAGTTGTATTTTGGATAAAAATATGTATGCTTATCGTTGACCTCTGAAACCCTTTCTTTAAATTTTTTTATTGATCAAATCATGATATCAAATGGTAATAGAGTATGATGTTATTTTAAATGTTTGAATAATGGAATGTTAGTTTATTGTGCTATTAATAGGAATGAAATGAGTTATGATGGTTTACAATTCGGGTTACTGAAATTAATAATAACCTGAATTAATTGTTGTTTATACAAGATTATGTTCTCTTGGTATCTTAATTAAGATTGCTTTCTTTTATGCTCGGCAATACGAGACCTTTCTATTGTTTTGACTCTTTTCTTTTATTATGGATTCACGGTCATGTTGCTTAAATGCGTTTAGCTTCCAGAGGTTAGGATAGAGCTAGAGTTCCTATGTGCATGTTCTCTTCGTCTTTGAATGTAATGGGGTTGGTGTCCTGCATGGGTCCTTTGTTCCTTGTTGCTTTGAACCATCTGGATTGTTATCTTTTTTCTAGCAAGTGGGCTAAGCCTTACTATGGTTGGAACCTTGTCACCTTGTGTTTTGGGTGTCTTGGCCTTATGATTTATTTTTTATTCCTAGGAGCAAGTCAAGGGGGAGTGGCTTTCATTGGGGGTCGGGACCCAAAGTGGTCGCCAGGGTAACTCAATGAGAATTTGTAATCAATTGAAAACCTAATTAATGAACTTGGGTGGGTAGTTAATTCACATTAATAAAAATAATTCTATGTTGCCTCTTTTTCCCGCAAACACTTGCATAGATTTGGGGTAAGTAGAGAAAGAGCCTAGAATGGCTTCCACCAATCTTGTCTCCATGAAAGGTTGGTGTGGTCCACTAGTGTATGTATGGGGGTTGGCGGTCAGGACCCAAGGTAACCCAAGATGGGGGTTGGGACCTAGTGAAGACCTACCAGGGTAACTCATGACAACCTAGTGATGACACTCTTCCCTATTGTTGCCTAGTGGTAACTTATGCTATGTTTTCTCCTATGGATTGTTTTGAGCCTCTGGAAGTTGGTGGTTTAACGTTTGTGTCTCCTGTGAAATTACTGTTGGGAGCCTCATGAGTAGTGTGTCTCGTTGATTTTGTTGTGAGCCTCATGTGTATTTTGTATTGTGGATTCTATTGTGAGTCTCTTGTGAGTATAGCTTCATTGATTCTTTTGTGAGTCATGATGGTACCCTTAATGTATGTGTTGCTTTCTCCTTGTGGGTCTGGTTGATACCTCCTAGCACAGGGGGTGGACCTTATGGTACCACATGGTTGGGTGGAGTGTTATTCCCACCCATTGGGTTTTGGCTTGTCTTGCTTCATGATCAAGGAGGCTCGTGAGAAGATTGAGGATTGTTATTATTGTACCAGATTCATGTATTCATCCCATCGTGGGACTCTTGGAGATTTGTATCTTGAGGATCCATTGTAATGTATTTGACATTCATATGTATATTCTTCAGCAATATAATATGTATCTTGTACCTTTGTATTTGAACGATGATGTAATTGTATTACAGTTCTTTGTTGGGTTTATTGGAAGATGTTCAACATTGAGTTGCATCGTTATGGGGCCTTGAGGATGGTTGCTCTTTACTATATGTGTATCATTATTCGTATTGTTCTATGTATCTATATTCGTGTGTAATGTAATATTTATTAAAAAAAAAACTATTCACTTTTTCATTGTCTATTTTGTTCTGTCCTCTGGGCCTCATGGTGGGGCGTGACAACAATCAAAATGAGATCATTTTCATAAAGGAGAAACCTTCACAAACTCACCCAGCTGAATGCCCTCACCATTCTGCATATTCAACCATTCTTCAAGATTGTCAATATATAAGCCAAACAAGGTAGCAGATAGAGGGAACCCTTGTTTGACCCCAATATCACTCCTAAAGGCTATTTGAAATGCCAGCTGAAGTTCTGATTTTCACTTTAACCTCCTCATAGAGCCTATGAACAACAACCCTAAGATGAACAGGAATACCAAGTTCTTTCATTCTGTGTCAAAGCTTATCTCTAGGGATCGTGTCAAAAGCCTTTTTGAAATCGACAAAGAAACAAAAGACTTCTCCCTTTTCTCCTAGAATTTTTCAATGATGGGTCTCAAAGTAATACCATGGTCAACTATGGAGTGTTTAGGTCTAAAACCAGCTTGACCTTTTGCATGTTTATGATTTTCTTCCGCCCAATTGTTGATTCTATTTTCTATCATGCTTCCAAATAATTTTGCAAACAAAGGATTGATCATTATTGTCCAATAATTAGAGGGGTTATTAACATCACCAATTTTAAAAAGAGGTATAGCTAGACTAGTTGTCCAATCTTTAGGGAACCCTTGAAGGATGATGTTGTTGAATATTTCATAATATGAGGAGCAAAGCTTTCATGCCCCGCTTGAGATACTTTGCTTGAAGCTCTACTAAGTCTTTAGCTTTACCAACACCCAACTTCTTAATACCCGACTCGATCTCTTGCACAGTGAAAAGATTTGTAGTAATGTTGACCAAGGGGGGAGGGGGGGGGCGCACCTCCAAGCAATGTTAATAAAGCTACCTTGCATAATCAAACCATTATGTAGTTGTGATATTATTTTTAGTCTGCTTCCTTCTTGGTTGAAGCTCTTTCTAAAAAATCTTGGGATTATTTTTTCCAAGAAAAATTAACTCTTCTCTCCTTGTGATCATAAAATCAACATTCTTTTTCTCTAAAATCTAATTCTAAGCTTTGATGTGTATCTCTTAAAATTATCCTAGCCATTTTATATTCCTTGTCAAATCATGCATTCACCGGGAAATAATTTACCTCAGATTTTTTGTTTTTTGCTCTTTCGAACTTTGTGAGAGCCACATGGATCGGATTTGTTAACATATGACTATTGAGACCATGAAATGTAGTTTTCTCCTCCTAAAAAAGGCTCTCCAATGTAGCCTTGAAGATATTACCATTTTCTTGAGTCAAAAGAATTCTACCCTTTGAATGTGGTTGTTGAGATGCTTGAGTTTTCTCCTCATATTGCTTCTTTTCTGCCCACGCAAGACAAATAAATCGATCTATGATCTAATTTTAGATCCCATAAATGCTCACCAATCACAACTTCCTAAATTTTTTCGCATAAGTTATATGATAAAATTGTGTAGTCAACCACACTTGTTTTGTTGTAATCAAACCATTGCAAATGATTAAATCAAAAGTGCCACAAAGAGTAAGCAACTCTTCCCCAAACTGGTTGCATCCTTTGGTGTCTTTTGACACTCTTTCCCACTGATAATTTTCCTCTTTTGTGAGCCAAATAGGATTTAAATCAACTTTACAACTAAGAATGTTAGCTTGTTCACTTGCAATTATAGCATTGAAATCTGCCACAAGGAGGACATCACAATGTTGAGAGAACACATCAATGTCCTTTTTTAAGGCTGCAAAGGGCTCTTTATTGTCAAGACCACATTTTTTATAGGTTTTGGAGGCTTGAGGAGTGAAATAATATGTTGCAATCCTAATAAGATTGTAATGTTTTGAGATCTTGAACCATAAAAAACTACTTATTAGAGTCATCTTTTTAAAGTTGAATGAAATGCTCTTCTTTTTCTTTTACTAACACCATTATACCCCCGTTACCTTTGGCATTACCCGTTTCTTTGTTCCACACTCCCATTTTCAAATGCCCTTGAAACGTGGGAGTCTTACATCCGTTGTGCTCATGAGTCTCTGCAACACAAATAATGTCTCTATCTTCCGCAATAGGCCCTAACCCAAGCCCACACCTCCAAGGATAGCCTCTATAGTTCTAGCAAACTAAACTTAGGGAATCCTGGGTAGAACTTGATTGCTATTTGTCTTGGCACACAAGACTCAATGCTAAGTCTTCATCCCTATGTGATCGTATGGGCCTTGTTGTATTGTATCCAACTATATTTATTTCCACTTCTTTGTTGCTCGCTTGCTACTCTACCCTATAATGGGGACTGAAAGAGGCAATAATGGCTTTGCCTTTGAGAAACCACACTCTTTTTCCCCTCATCTCTAGTTGTTCTAACCTTTGCCACTTCAACCTTCTCTCCTCTTGTTTCCTCATAGTTAAATCTTCATCCAAGAAAAAATGGGAACCCCTCAAGAGTTGCTTCTTGCTTAACAAATTTTGCTTGTCATGAACACTTGGCAAGATAACTTTTATAGGTCTATTTTTTCCATTGCATAATTTTCCAACCCTCCATGCTTGGAATATTTGACCCTACCAAAGTAACATGTCTCTTAAAAAAGTCTCTTGCAAAGTCGAAAGTGTGTTATAAAGTTATGTGTTGACAACTACCACTATGCACTTTCAACTTATTGGAAAAACTTTTGCCAGTAAGAATTAATTAATTATGGAACTAGGAAATATACCTATTAACATCATATCTCTTCATAGTTGTGGGCTCATGTGTACATCTTTCTAAAACAACTTCAATTAGACTTAAAGTCCTAAAATTTAGGGCCATCAATTTTTTTGAATATTATTAAACACGGGCTGCATAAATGATGTACTTTATTTATGCATTAAAAATGTGTAAGTTTGGGGGGAAATTAAATTTTACACTTGCAAAAACTAATAGGAATTGGAAAAAATGGTATTTTAATAATCATTTAAAATAAAAATTAAATTCAAACTATAGAATTTTTGTTAAAAAAATTTAATTCTATACAATCATTGGTTAAACTAATTAGAGAACAGAATAAAATGAATGCAATAGCATCCTGCATTGACAGAAACTAATTATCAATTGGTTATGAATTGATCCTCGTAAACTAAAATTCTGCCAAAGAGGTTTTCTTGATTATATTTGTGATGACCAACATTGAGAGACAACATATAATGCTCCTTGGTAAAGTCTTTAACACCCATGTTGTTTTATTCGAAGTTGTGTTACTCATAATACAACAAAGATTGAATATTAGTGATTATGGTTAATATTTTTTGCATACATTTTGGAATAAAGTTTCAACCTCTATCCATTCTTCTAAGGAGCGTATTTTAGTTTGATGTGAACTTAATGTTTAATGATTCACTCAATGTTACAAAATTATTTGTAGGAATTTGCAAAATGAATTCACCTCAGTGTAATCAAACTAGAGTTACCACCCCTACTTTTTGCACCAATAATATCCATTTATTGAAGCAATAACAAATCAATGGAGGTAATATGCAATCCGTGAATTGAATTATTAATACTAGATAGGGTTTTCATTTGCTAGTTTTTTATTAAGGAAAAACAAGTTTTTAAGGGACCAAAAACCTTTTACAAGACAGGTTTTAGAAGGACCTGCAACCCGAACCAAAAGATAAACTTGAAAGACCACTCAAAGAAACAGAACACAAAAGAGATTTGGCCCAGCCAATCAAAAGAAGGGGAACAACATTAACCCCCACCAAAAACCTACAGGCTGGTGGGTTTTTATATCCAATCTCTAATCACAAACAAAGATGTTGTCTAAATTATCTGAGAAATAATATCATAGAAGCACAATAGTGCCACTTATCTATGATTTATGTTTAATTAGATCACAAGTATATCTATCCCAAAAATATATCTAGTAGATCCTGAGTTCAAATTTACTATAAAAAACTAAGCATTAATTTCTTGAAGTTATGCTTTATTATGTCCAATGCTAAGTATATCATCAAAAAATAAAATTATAATTATATCAATTGACTATTTACTCATTTTTAACAAATTCCTTTCCTATAAGGATTAAGTGATCTTCTTTAAGTTTTTAGTGAGTTCATTTATGAAAGTGGCTTTTCATTTTTTTAAGCGAATTTTATACACTACTAAGTTTTAATAGATCTATCTATAGCCTCAAGTATGCTCCTTAGGCATGGTTTTCTTAGAAGTAGTACTTAATTCTCTTCATTGGTTCCATTTGGTTCTCTTCTAATATAAATATGTCTATATCTCGTGTTAGGATTAGTATCTATTATTCTTAGGTTTCTATATTGATCACTTACTAGTCACAAGGAGCTCTTTATTCTCTATTTTGATGGTGAAAACTACCCTACTTGACATTCATTTATCAAATCTTTTATTTATTCTTTAATAAAAATAAAAACAATTAGGGTTTTAGGGTTTTTAATCGGATGCCACAAAAAGAAATTAATGATGAATAATTATGGTGAGTTTACATTTTTTTGAACAAAAATACAATCTATAGTTGTAATAGCTACAAGAGAAACATCATAATTCACCTAGCATTTGGCACACCATAAATATAGTAGGAAGACTAATTTATGTTTAATAAATTATATTTGGAAGGTATACATTTGTCTTTCTCACAACTCTATTGTCCATACCCTTGGTATGTCTTTGAAGGTACAACTTAATGCGTATAAAGTGGAAGAAATATTACTACTATTGTACACTTTTCTAAGGTAGAGTTATTTCATAAGATGTCTATGATGATCTCTATGGGTACGAATCATACATATGAGTTGGTTACTCCAATAAATGAACTTGTATTTGTTTCCAAGTGATCAAGATTTACATAAGTATTGGAAACCCCTGATATTGAGATATATTGTGGATATGATTTGATAATAATATGGTTGGGTTTCAATTTATCATATTCTTTAAAAATTAAATTAGTGATATGTATTGTATCATTTGTATCACTATATGCTATGAAGTGTGATGTTTTTAAAAATTTGATTACCACCACAATTAAGTATCATGTTTTATTCTCATTTTTTACAACTACAATATAGATGCATGTGTAATGTCTGCCAAAATACCCTAGAGAAACTAACCAATAAACTAAGAAAACAAAGATAATTAATTTTTTTTAAGATCAATCACCACATATACATAACAACTCATGGTCACATAAACATAAATATGCAAACGGGAATAACATACATTACATAAATTAACATCAAATAGATACACATTCCCTAGGGTATTCCAATGTCACTTCTTAACTCAACATAACATCAAGATATAAATAATATCCATTCACTCTTACCACATAAATCCTTCATTAATTCTAATATCCGTTCCAATTAAAATACATAAGAAAATAACCATATTACTAAATCCTTACGCATACATGAATCTCAACTTAACAACATAATCCATATATCACATTATCATTTACTCATGAATCTAAATCATACCAATACTAGGTTCATTTTAATGTCTGAATCCAAATGTTCCTAATCATATTCCCAACAACTAAATTACACCATCAATACTAAACACAAGCATTTCATTTATTAATAAAGGCAACTATATAATCATATATCATATTCTCATGCTACAAATATGAACATTACAATAATCCATCATTTAATTCCAACATAGTATCATAGTCTCTAACTACAAGAACAACCATCCAAATTTACATATTACATCCCTATCAAAGAAATCATCTTCTATACATCTTCTAACCAATAATGAATCATAACCGATAGTTACCAGATAGATGTCTAAGATGCATGATATAATGAAGTCTCTCCATCAAGAACATGTACCATAACTACTCCAAGGATCCAAGCATACGCTGAAAAAGATGAAGAATCCACAATACACACACAAACATCCAACTAAAAATAATCCCAATGGAAGAAGGCATCAAACCACCATACCATGTGGAACCAAAATGATCCACCCCCCGTGCTCTGGAGAATGACATAAGGGTCCCACACACACACTCTAAACTAGGTTGACACCTAACCACCAAAGAACCATAAAAAAAGACCAACTCTCAACAAGACAAACACCAAAGAACAAAACATAAAGCATAGAACAAGGCTTAATCATAAATCACCAAAAACCCACCAAAGGCAACCATCAAATCAAGGCTAAGGTAGTAGGACACATGTAGGGAAAGAGTGTCATCACATGCTATGAACATGGGTTTCCTTGGTGGTCAGACCCCGACATCCATCTCAAGGTTATTTCTAGCAGTCTCTCTCAACCCTGGTGCCTAAGTGATACCCATGCAGAACCATCTCAACTTTTTGTGAAGACAAGGGACCGTAGTCTTTCCATTCTAGGCCTTCCCAATCTCATCATGTGCATGTACTAGCATGCTAGCCATGAGTGGGGCAACACAAATTATCTTGTTTAATGTGAGATCTACCCAAACCCCTAAATTAATTAATTTAGATTATCACTTGATTAACAAAACTTCCAATGAGATTTCCTAGTAGCCACTTGAGGTCCCCGACACCCACTTGGAAGCCACTCCCCTTATCATGTTCCAAAACCTAGGGTAATACATCAATACAAATAGAATACACATGGAATCTTAAGAATCTCATAAAACAACCATCCAAGGGTTCTAATATCCATATCAATATCACACAATAATGCCAAGAACAAAACATCATAAATCCATCCAATAAGATTTCAAATAACCAAATGCCAAAGCATAACCAAAATAATGATCCCGACAAATCATTAAGCCATCATAAAGCCATGTAATAATAATTATAATTCCAACAATATTTGCCATAGTCAAACTCTCCCGGGAAACATAATACCATCGAATAATAAACATCACAATATCATAGGAAAACCAAAGCTGGGAGAACCAATCACAAGGAATCATTGAGAAACTTGAAAAAGAAGCCTCTGGTGAAAACACAGTCTCAAAAAATCTAACACAGAAATCGACTAACAATGCAAAACAGTTGAACAACACAAATGCAAAACTAATTGGCGCATTCACCTAAAACACTAGCACATCTACATAATGAAATAGCACTTATAACAAGTAGAATAGCGCACATAATGTATGTACTGGCACATATATAGTCTGGTTTATCACTTTCATCAGACAGTATGGTGCATACAATAGATAGTATAACACATATAATGTAAACCACGACGTATACACATATCAGTGTAGCGCATATAATGCAAACCATGATGCATACACATATCAGTGTAGTGCATATAATCAAAAGACTGGCGCAAATAAATAAAAAAATAGTGCATATGTTTATTAGTTCAGTGCATATACGATGGTGAAATAAAAAGACTCAGATGCACAACAAAATTTTAACGAATAAGTTCGAAAAACACTGGAAACCAATCTTCATCTCCAAACATAAACAAAATCAACCAATTCAACCATAATACCCAAGCATTGATATACAAATTTCCCTTCCAAAACTCAGCACACAATCTTTTGAAAACAATCTTTTTAGAAAACAAATGCATAAGAAGAACCAAAATCACCGACCTGCATAAATTGAAGTGATGGATAGAAATTCGAAGAAGAGCCCAAAGATGCCAACCAATTCCAAATCCAAAAGCAAGCAATTTCAAGCCAAAATCCAATCCTCAATCGTGTGCAGAAAATTTCATCCAAGATTCAATTTCAAAACTTCAATAATTTCTCCAGCCAAAAGAACCCCCAAGAAATCTCAAAAATCAATATTTAAAATAAATCTCTAAAACCATACCTCAACACAGCCAACCAAAAATAACAATAAACCTTACCAACCATTTCAAAAATCGAGGTAAAGATATTATTATATAATATTATTTTTCCAAATCAACCAATAGGAGAAAAGGGTAAGTAAAATAAATAATAATTAAAATAAATGAAAAGAGGTAAATAATAAGTTAAATCAATAAAGAAAAAGAGTAGATATAAATAAACAATAAATAAACCATTAATCAAATGCACAAATAATATAAATGCCCAAATAAATATAAAGCCTCAACAACATAACATTAATTATATTTTTATTCTTATTATTACCAACCAAATTAATTTAAACATTAATAAACTATATAAATCAATCAATTAATAATAATTAATAATCACAACTCCACAAAGCATCCCAACATAGGATGACATAAAATGCCACATAACAATCAGCAAAGAAACTCTAACCAAAACTCTAGAACTGACAAGGTACCAACTAAGCCTAGAGTGTGTGATAGAGTCTCATGTCACCTTCGATCAACTTGCCATTGGGATTAAAGACAAGCTCAGACTTGTGAAACCAGGTGGAGTTGTTGTCTAGTACCTGCATTCCTGCGCAACACCAATGTCTATACAACAACTCCACCTGGTTTCACAGGTCTGAGCGTGTCTTTAATCCCATCGGTTGAGAATGCAACCATCGGTAACTACCAACTGACAACCATCAGGAACTAATTCCTTAATTACAAAATCTCATTTTATTCCTTGACAAACTATATCAGCCTCCGAAAAAAAGAAAGCAATCTTCCAAACAACAAACTAACAAAATTGGGAGCTAAACAACACATAACCAAAAGCTACTTCGAAATGGGATGCAAGACATCCCTGGATGTACAAAAAATGTGTTAGTGGACATTGGGGATCTAAGTTGCCGCAGCCTATTTACTTCCTCTATGTGCAGCTTAAAATGATGATTGCACTCCTAAAAACACCAATCTGCACAAATAGACTTCTAGTTCATAGCACATAAATATTTCATGCAAAGGATTTAAACTTCAAGAAATTGAAAGGAAAGAAAAAACTTTCACAATCAACCAAATGAACCAATTTATCACAATGCACAACCTATGACTTACAAATGAGATAGAAAATTTAAATGTTATATAGACAATAACACAATAAACTAGCTCTCAATCATGAATAAGAAAATGAACTCCAAAAATATAAGGCATAAGTTGATAATTTTATTCAGTATTCTGTCATAAAACTGCACGAGCTACAAGAATGTATTCTCTGCTAAAACCAGCAAGAGAATGATCAAGAACTAGTGAAGAAAGATATAACTTTTTCACTTTATACAAAAACCTTCCAAAAAGTAGAGGAAAGATGACTTCAGAATGACTCAAGATGAACTCCCACTGAAAATATCTTTTCTGAAAACTAGTCCTCGAGTGGAAATAAAAAGCCACCAAAATAGGCTCAAAATCATGAGAAGAACTCATGCAAACTTTCTCTCAAGCTTGAATCGGACCCAAACTACCTGATGACTTCTCCTCATTTTGTGTTGAGTCCACCTGGATGCTATCGGTTACTGGACCATTTGACTTAATCGCCTGCATTAACCGTCAGCATATGACAGATTAACATTCAACCGCCGGGACTGGTGACGGCTTGTCGCTATGTCGCGAGGATTAACATTCAGGCACCTTTTCATTGCGGTATAGCGACAGTCGCTAGATCTTCCTTGACATGACCACCCGTTAATTCGCCCGGGCTACCCTCTCTTTTGGCGCGGGCCCGCCACGCCATCAGTCGCTGATCCACGATGACTAACGAGCGATCATCTTTTCATTGCGAAACAGCAACGACCGTTGGATCGGCTCAAACTTGCTCAACCCTTAACACCTGAGTCACTCACCTTTTCCGCACGTGCTTTGTCGCTCACCTTTTCCGCACGTGCTTTGTCGCCAAGTCGTGGTGAGTATTCAGCGATCATCTTCCCATCGTGACATAGCGACAACCATCGGATCTTTCTTGATCACCATTGATCTTCCTTGATCAGCTCGACCTTTAGCCTCTCTCAGCAGCTCTCTCTTATGTCAGGATGTCACCACATGTCAGCGACTGGTTCGCTCATGAGATTCGTTTGTCTCGCCACTTGGACCTGCCACTGGACTTGAGCCCGCCTTGGTTCGTTTGGTATTATTCTTTCGGCCAAACTTCCTCCCTCGACGAACTGCTCACATGTCTCATCGATACCTTAGTTTCATCGATACCTTTTATTTTATCGACGAGACCAATTCTGATTTGTTCGATGTACCTTATGTCGATGGAACCGATGCTTTCGATGAATCCTTTTAGAGATCCATCGATGCCAAGGTTTGTTTGATAAGTCACTCTCTGGTTTGTCTACGCATCCAGCTGGCCACCATCTGGGCGCCACCTGTCTGCCACCTCGCCAGTCGCTAGGGTATTCATTCCGGGCATTTCACAACCGCGATACAGCGACAATCATGGATAGCCTTGAAATTTCACTCCACCATCCGATCTTTCTTGATCTGCATGCCCTTTAACCACCTCTTTTCGGCACGTGCTTTGTCGCCAAGTCGCGAGGAGTATTCGGCGAGCATCTTTCTATCGTGGTATAGCGACCACCGTCGAATCTTTCTCGATCACCGTTGATCTTTCCGACTTGCTCGCTGGTTAATTTGCCCTTCTGCTGCAAAATTTGGGTGCCTTGAGATGAACGTGCACGCGGGGTCCACTGGGCCACGAGCCACTTCTTGCCAAAAGCCCTTAAGCTTTGACACTATAGGTGTATCTGTTCTTATATTTAAATGCAATAAACTCCCTCTGCACTGCCAATGTGGATAAATGATTTCCCTTGAAAGTTTGTTTCTTTTGTAAACCCAACTTGGCGCCCAAGTAAAAAATGCCTTACACGGGCCGATTGCATTTGTTTTGAAGTTTCTTTTACCTTCCATCAGTCACATAGGGGATTTGGCGATACACTTGCCAAATGAATTTGCCTGAAGGTTTTAATAGCCACGCCATTCTTGAAAGTGCAATGGAGCATGAATATCTTTGTGATCTATTTATCTTTGTAACACCCATCTCCATCAGCATGTTGGGCTCAACCCTCATGGGAGCCACATTTTAACCCACATGCTGTATTTTACTTTTCCAATCTTTGCACATGAAGCAAAAAAGTTTTTAAAAAAAAGTGCATGATTTCTTACTGATGATTTGACCTGATATTTGTTGATTTGCTCGACACTTTTCAATATGAATGAAAGCAAGGCCTCATTAGGCCACCAAATTTAGCATGTGCAAAAATTTGGTAACAATAACATCGTCTCTTTCACGAATACAACAATACTACAATCGTGGCAACCATAACATTATCAACAACATCAACATATCCCATAGAGCGTGAAGTAGGGTTAGCACATAACATGATATCATCATAAGTGCAAGTAAAAACCTCCACAACATATAATGAGTGCTCACAAATAACCAATATATGTCCAATCACCATAATAGTCCTGAATGTATATATCATCATCCATATGAAACCATAATATATCAACTATCAATATGCAATGTCTAGCATCAAAATAGAGCATCCAAAATATAATAGAGCCATAAGTATCAATCAAAAACATCATATTAAGTTTAAACTAGATCTATAAAGTCTATCAATGCATAAATGAAAGGTGAATCAGGGAGAGGCACTACAACATGCATGCATCCTAAGGAAGTTTTTTAAGAATCGGTATTGGCCAAAAGATATAATTTGATATTTTAACTAATATATTTTCAAACTTGGTAATTTGTATAGCTATGAATATTGATGCAGGAGCATCGGTCTAGTTCTTACCGGTTGAGCAATTTTCAATGGAATTGCTTGAGAGCGTGGCATTTCTTCTGGTTTGAGTGTTTGGTGTTACGGTTTTGGGTTTATTCCCTTGTGTTCATGATCCTTGTCGAGTTTGAGTTTCATAACATTTGGCTTTGTTTCCGGTGAGATGTGGATTTCGGTATTGGCCCGGTTGATAAGTCCTTACCGGTTAGTCTGGCAGTGTGTTGAGCAAAGTTGGATCGGGTTGCGGTTGGTTGATCTCTGTGACTTGCGGATCATTGGAGATGTTGCTTTGGGACTTGGACGATATTCCCAGAGGTCCACGCATCGTTTTATGTTGTGTTTGTTCTTGGTGATTTAAGCCGACATGTTACCGTTGCACGTTTCATGAACCGGTTGGTCTTAATTGGGCCAACTTGATTAAGTTGTAATTATTTGTAGGCGGTATATATATGGAGGTTTGCGAATCATTTGGATATATAGAAGTTGGAAGATTGAGGATAGAGTTTTGAGATCGAGCAAAGATGTAGATCCAATGAGGTTCTGATCTGGTTGGACTAAGGCCGGAAGGCTGAGGTCCAGATTAGGGTAGAACCGACAGACTGTTCCCGGAAGACGATTTGATATGTGGATGATATGCGGATCTTGTAATTGCATTGTAAGCATTGTTTGTATCCTGGACTGTGATCCAACATGTGGCATGTGTAATTCTTCAAATTGTAATAAGATTTATTCAAGTTATTTACCGGTTATGTGTTCTGTGATGTTACCGGTTGTTCTTCCTTCTATTTTTTGGCATTGTGTTATCGATTACCGGTATGTTGTGCATGATTTATGTGTTAAGCTGCAAGGTTTGGCTGTTCTTCATTGGATCTACCTGCCTTGACTTCGTTAAATATAAACTTTCACATCTTGATAGATCTTCTAGTATTTTTCACTCAACAATGTCACAATCTTATAATATTTTTCAACCCACTAACATGATTTTTCTTTGTCAAATTATCCTTGATAGAGTTTATAAGGATACAAAATTGGATAGATGTGAACTTATCATTATAAATGAATTAATCATGTTTCTTCCATCTATCAATAGTCATGGGTTCTTGGCATGCTTTCTATACTTGTGCAACATCAAGACCAACTTCATACAAATCCTTAAACTTGTCACATCCTTCTTCAAATTTATTTTTTTTTTCACTAAATTTAGTCCGCTACTCAAAGAATTAAGAATTTTATTTGAGTAGTTGCTCCCAATATGTCAATACAAAAGGAATAGCATTTTCACTAAATCTACCAATCTTATGCCTTTAATTCAATTGACCTTCACTATTCAAATGTTGCAATAGTCAAGATGATTTGTAGATAATAAAAATTATTTAATCAAAAAGAAATCTCGCATTTGTTTAGTGATTATGTCATAAAATTGTTGATCATATATTGAGAAACTTCTCCTATTATTCATCTTCTTGTACATAGAGTGAGTCAACAATAACCTTTTTCTAACTAACTAGTCAACCCACTCTTTTCGAAATCACCTTTTTAAGACTAATCAATTAATTCTCCTAACTGGTTAATCAAATCAGTCATCAAGTTAGTCAAATGAGTAAAATTCTCAACCAAAGTCAATTAGATTGAGTAATTGTCTCCCACCAACCTATCTCATGAATCTTCAACCATTGATCAACTTTGTTTTCAAACCGATCTCGACAATCAATTCAAATTTTAAAATTCTATAAAATCAATATTAATCCTAAATCATCATAACCACATTCTATGAATTATTGTGCTTATACTATGCAGGTTCCATGCGACTCTGAGAGCCACTACTAACTTATGCATCAAGGAGGAGAAGGACAATAGAAGTCTCATGGCGTGGATTCGGCATAACATTGGATTCATTTGTTTGATTTGTTTATTTGCTTGTTGATTCCATTGATCATAGTTTTATTGTTTTTACGATTGAATTTGTGATAGATTAAGCTTGTGATTATTACGTTATTGTTTAGACAACTCATGATGCACCCTGCGCAGATGGAAAGTGCATGAGCACTGAGAATTCAAAAGAAACAAGGACCTACTTTTGAGAAAGGCGTGTCTTAACGAAACAAGATAAATTTACGTATCAGGTTTGACCTCTCTGCCGACTATAATAATCATTGTCTCTCCTATCATGTGCAAATCATATAAATTGTATTGAGAGAATTGTGGCAATAAAATGTAGATAATCATTTGTTAAATAATAACAAGGGCTCTGATGGAGCTATAGTCCCTGCCTTTTGCAAGTGATGGGGGAATGAAGTATTGGTTTTGAGAATGGAAGATAGAGAATGGAGAGTAAAGACTTTGCGGGAGAGAGTGGAAAATAAAGGTAATAATGTGCATTTTGTGGTTCAATTAAGTCTTTGATAAAGGGATATTGGAGTTAAATGAAACTTCCAATACACAATCATTGATTTATAAAAATGTAATATTAATTACTTAGGGGTAACGTACAGGTATTTTGTGCATGTTCTGAATGTGTTCAGTTTAGCTGACAGCACCCAGAGGTGCTAGAGATGGTCAAAACTAAGAATTGTGTGTGTCAAATTCAAATATAGTGAACATTTCGCCAAATCTTAACTCATTAAGTGAACATTATACAGTGGAGAAAAGTGAAACAATAAATTGTACACTAAACATTTGAAGTATTAAAAGAATAGAGTATACATGCATAATCTGTAGCATAAATTATATACCATTAAAACATGCTATGGATTTGACATCGTAAAGGTTTTTGTATTTATATATTATAATTTGGAAAATAGTTGAAAGTTGATACTGGGTACAAAAATGATAACTAGTTGTAGTTTGCTATGAACGAGTCTTGAAAAGTACTATTAAATGGCAATTTGAAAAGTATCATAGGCAATGTTGTGTCTGTTCTAGATACGGGTAAAGATTAACAAAATAAAGATATTAATTATTAAAGTTGGAGAGCAAGTGAAATGTGCAAATGTCACATGAACAATGCTGATATCACATATGCATTGTAGATTTTTTTTTTTTTTTTTTTTTTAATATGCATTATAGACATTACATTATTTTATCAAACCCTTCCGATTGAAAATATAAAGCAAAACAATAAGAATCATTAAGCATATACAGAAATAATCCTTTAAAAATATAAAATTTATATTATTCCTTCCAACAGAACTTCAATCTGATGTGTACATTGTCGAAAAGGGATTCAGGAAGCTTATTGAAGATTAATCCTCTCGCTTTCCCTTCTAATTATCATGACAATGAGGAGTTGGATGGAGCTGTTCAAACTAAATTGAAGGAACAAAAATGATGTTACAGTTCTGTTCTTCAACATGAAATGTCTATTTTATGGTTAGCAAGATGAACAAAATAAGAGTATTAATCTATGTAAGTATTTTCTCCCATGTCAACCCAAAGTCATATAGGAAAATTTAGCTCTTCTGATTATGGAACCATGTACCAACTTTGAAAATTGAAATCAGCATCGTATTAATAGTTGAAGCATCAAACAGAAAGTTAATAAACTATTTTATAAGTCCGTAAAGTAAAAATTTTGAGTCTTGTTATGCACCTATCTCTTTGATTGGAATCATCGTGGACAATCATGTTGTAAATGCAATGAGCTATAGTACAAGAGAGAATTTCAGAAAATCACATTTTAAGGCACATAAAACAATAGCTTGCAGAAATATATGTACATTTGCATACGTCATGGAGGTGTAAAAAGTATCAAGCAGTAGTTTCTGTATTGCTATACCTGTAGCGTAAGAATTAGGAATCATCACAAGATAAGTATATCAATTAAAACGTTAAACATGATAGCTCAATCAAAAAAATACTCATTGCAATGAACCTAATTCTAAAGCACATTCAATGAAGGTATGAAAATGAAGCATTTAAAAGAAAATATCATGCAAACCATATGCTTCTTCCATGCGGCTCCATTGTTGTTCTTTCCTCTTCAATGGGTTTGTGGATCTCACCTACAAGTGCTCACACAATTGAAAGCAAAAAGCTCAAGAGTACTAGAAACGAAAGTTCGGTAGTTTGACAGAAATTCGGGATTCATGAAGCAATTCGAAAATTCAAGGATTCCAAGGGATTGATTGAAGAAAATTATCCAATTTATAGAGAAATTGGATAAATGACAAGATTGGCATGATGCAATTCAAAGGGAAATTGCAAATCAATATGACAAAATATGACAAATTATGCACTTTCCATGCACAATTTGATTGATTGATAATTGATGACAAACTTATGACACATTCCATGTCAAAATTGATTGATTATCAATTATGACAATTTCATGACAAATTGAAATGCCATTCCCATGGAATTAGGAGATGAAATAGGAGGAAAATGGAATTAGAAATTTGAAAAATTAGGAAATTGAAATTGATGACAAATTAGGAATTAGAAATTGATGGAAAAATAGGAAATTAGGAACTAGAAGAAATTAGGTAAATTAATTAACAATTTGTCATTTATTAATTAATTTACAAGAGGAAGAATAATTAGCCAATTAAATAAAGATTTAATTGTAACTTAGGATTAATAAATAATTTAGTAACCCTAGGAGAAGAAATGACAAATTAGGTTAAATGAATAAATCATAAAACCTTAGAAGACGAATTAGAAATGCGAAAATGACAAATTTGGTTAAATGAATAAATCATAAAACCTTAGAAGACGAATTAGAAATGCGAAAATGACAATTAGGTCTTGATTGAAGATAATTAATGTCATAATTTTGAATTGATAAATGACCAATGCGACAAAATGATTTGATTGATAAATGCGCCAATTGACGAGGAACAATGACAAATTGATCCAAATTGACATAATTGAGACAGACAATGATCGATAGCGAAATAATCGCAAAATGACAAAATTGACAAGAAGACAAGGATTGATGACAAAATAGATTGCAAAATGACAATATCGAACATGACAACGATCGATAACAAATCGGTCGTAAAACGGCAAGATTGATAAGAGGACAAAACCCTTATTAGGATTGACGATGTCCATAATGATAAGATTGATGATAAAGTTGATAAGATTGACAGGAGGACAAAACCCTAATTAGGATTGACGATGTCCAAAATGATAAGATTGATGATAAGATTGATCAAAATCATGACTGGATAATGTTGTCGACAAGACCAAATTCGAAGACGAGATGATTGAAGAATGTAGAAGAATGACTCGATGCTCGCAAATGATAAAGACCATGTGCGTGACATAGGAGAAATGTTAATGCGACGCAAAAACCTAAAATGAGGCAATGCGCAATTGTTAAAGTATGACTTCGCAAGCGTTGACCATTTTTGGGTGTCTACAATACCCATGGTAGAACTAAATTCTTTGAGACATGGCAATGACAAATATGAAATATAGTAATAACATTGTAATAAGATTAGTAAAAAAAAAAATCGATTCAATTGAGCAATTCATTAGAAACTGATAAAATAATTCAGTTTGGTATATAAAGAAATTAGGATGATAGGAGTACAAGATATATGGATGTGTTTGGGAAAGTTAGCATTACCTTGAGGAGTAGTGCGTAGTGAATGAAGATCTTGTTGGAAATGGCAAACTTATTTTATACAATCTGCAATTTGCAATTGTATGTGCTTATCCTTGAAAAGATAGGCTCATAATGTCCAGCAGCTGGATTTGTGTCATGGAAAAGAATTGATATTGGAGCATGACATGCATCTTTATTGAAATGCAAATATCTGTTTTTTGCGTTTCAAGGACCAAATGCATATGGGTATATTTAACCAACATGCTAACCAGTGGACACAAAATGTGTCACCCCAAAGTCCAATTTCACCATTGGCATTGATTTCTGTTGCCAAAAGTCTCATTCTACATAGATATGTATTTATGTCATGTATATTATGCAAATCATATAGTATTGTTGGATGTAATTCATGTTTAAAAGACTTCAAAGCTACAAGACAACCTTCGTGAAGACAATGTAAGAAATGGTCCACAAGACCATTACGTAGTTCATTAGGTGTATATCTACAATGAAGCAAGACATGTATTGTGTCAAATAAGCAGTTACCAACTTTGTACTTGAATGAATCAATTAAAAAACAATGTACCTTGTCTAAAGCCTCATCAATTGATATCATATTTTGTTGGTCATGTGATTTGTATGTTTCTACTATAATTGGGTTATCTGACGCATTTTGTTTGTTTGGATTAGTGTTTGCAAGCATTTTACTAAACTAGTTAACCAATATAAGAAACTTTGTATTTGTAGTAGTGCCAACTTAGAAATATGGAATGTAGACAAAGAGGAAAGCAATTATGTTTGAAGAAATAAACAAGGAACAACTTTAAGAATTCATTACTCACCTTGAGCAGTAAGTGTGTGGAAACTAGAAAGTTGCCCTGCACAAAAGATAGCCTGCAAAACAAAAGCACAATTATATTGTCAATCCATCTGGAAATATTTGTTTTTACTTAAAAATCAGAATTTCAAATCTTCCCCAAAATAATCCCTATATAGTAGCAGAAATATAGCTCTTTTGAATAGGTTGAATGTGACAATCGCAATCGAAGGAGATGAAAATGAGCAAGAAAGCCCACAGATGGATGCACAAAGAACAAAGCAATTATGCTTGAAGAACTAAACAAGGGACAACTTTAAGAATTCATTACTCACCTTGAGCAATAAGTGTGTGGAAACTAGAATGTTGCCCTGTGCAAAAGATAGCCTGCAAAACAGAAGCACAATTACATTGTCAATTCATCTTAAAATATTTGTTTTTGCTTAAAAATCATAATTCCAAATCTTCCCAGTTAACACAACAAATTTCTAAAATTCATTTCAACAGCGCCCTTGAAAATTAAGTAAAATAAAAAACAAACCTATTAAATTCAAAACAACTTAAATTCTATACAAGATGTTTTTTTGTTCATTTTCATGTGAACATGAAAATGCTAATAAAACTTATAAAACAGTAAACACTAAATAGATAGAAGTATATGCATAAATTTAGTTATTTAAAACATCCTTTCAAGATATAAATATTAAAGATTAAATTAAAGAACTAGCTCTCATATTTGATTATTTTCATGAAAAAAAATATTTTTTTATTTTTTATTAATTATCTTATATTTCTATTATACAATTACAACTCAAATAAACATTATAATTTTTTTAACTAAATAAATGCTTAAAAACACAACCATAATTCAATAATATTGAAGTAAAACTATTGAAAGTTAAATCAAAATAATGTGACTTATTTATCATCCCAAATGTGTTTGTTAAAAATATTTAAGTATTCTATTACTTGGAATTTATAAAATTATCTAGCATGTCCCTTTTTTGCCTTTGTCAAATGATTTAGATGCAAGGTTAGAATTTTATTCTACCAACCAAAGAATCAAGATGGGAAGAAAGGAAGACACTTATGGTATTGAGATCTTATTCGGAAGGAAATTCAAAAAGTTATAACTTGAATGTTCTTTTTTTATAAGAAATGCAGCTAACAAGAATACAGAGGAACTAGGATATGATAACCTAGGGAGATTGCAGACATGCAAGCATATATAAAACATCATATTATTCGAAATGATCCATCTATAGCAGCAAAAGATGGATGAAGAGTACGAGAGGATACCCCACCAATTTGGCAGCTGGGGAAAAGTGGTTCTTCTCAATATTAGCTGTTTGAGTTTGATTAGGGTTTAAGAATGTTTTTGAAGCATAAATTTTCTGTGCTACAAGCAAACAAATGCATGATTAGTGCATTTCATGAACTCAAATATTTGCTTCTGTAATCCTTCTTTTGGAAGTTTTTTTTTCAAATGGTACTATTTAAGCTCAGTATTAGAGCATTCACTCCTTTCTAAAAATTTAGTCCATAATGAGCGAAATTCTGAACTTGATGATGGTTTGAATGATTGTTGCTTCTGTGATGTTAGGTCACCATTTAATTATGCAAAAATATAATGAATTACTGTTATATTAGACCTGAATCATCCAAATTTATCAAACATTTATCTCAAATGATTTCAAAAACTTGTTTCCATGATGAATGAATATTTCCTAATTGTCAAATATTAATCTAGTATTCATATCACACATATAATTTGACTCAAAAACAAAAAAAAACGTTGCAGTCAAATTTCCACCAAAGCTTTGAATGCATAGAAATCCATCTCTGTCAAGTGCACAACTACTAAGATGAAGGCCCTGTAAGCTGATACCAATGTACATGAAGAAAGTGTTGAATAGGAGTGATAAATTAATCGATATAGTAATCATCATGGACAAATGGGTAATCTATGATCATGGATTAAGAGACTTAAGTTTTGCATCTATGGAAATTGTAATGAAACATTTGACTATTAAATCATCCTTTTCTCTATGTTGTCTCAGTTATTGTTAAAATACTTATAACCTCAAATGCAAGCTAGGATCTCAACAAAAGAAAAATAATCATTACAAGCACAATACTGGAATTTCAATACAATACAAAAATCTAGTCATGATAACTTTTGCAAAAAAGTAAGTGTTTAAGATTTTTTTGAATTCTTTTCAGAAGTTTGTAATTTTGATAAATATATAATTGAAAACATCAAAACAATTGTATTCATACCACTTTCTTTATCAGGTTCTTACCCAATATAGGCTTGTCTAAAATAATTAATAAATGTTACTCCCAAATTTTTCAATGAAGAATAACATAAGTGATATTTATAAAAAAGATTTAAAGTTTTACTATGTAATACTTTTTCTGGAATATGAAATTATCAGAAAAGGAAAATAGTGATAAATTATTCTGAACTCATCCGTCAGAAGAAATGTTTTGCTAAGAAGACAAAAAAAACTATCTTTAAAATGAAAACACAGACTCCCCTAACCATTCTATAAACTTCAGTAAATATTCATACCACTTTCTTTATCAGGTTCTTACCCAATATAGGCTTGTCTAAAATAATTAATAAATGTTACTCCCAAATTTTTCAATGAAGAATAACATAAGTGATATTTATAAAAAAGATTTAAAGTTTTACTATGTAATACTTTTTCTGGAATATGAAATTATCAGAAAAGGAAAATAGTGATAAATTATTCTGAACTCATCCGTCAGAAGAAATGTTTTGCTAAGAAGACAAAAAAACTATCTTTAAAATGAAAACACAGACTCCCCTAACCATTCTATAAACTTCAGTAAATGTGTCATTCAGAGATGCCATATCCATCAATATGGACCCCGAATTGAACTATAAAGGATGCGTGAGTGCAGAAGCAAGATATTGGAAATAATATTCGCAGCTTCTGACATTGTGAGCAAATCGCGACAAGGCCAATCAGGCCCCAGAATGCTAATTGTTTGACAAAATGCCTAAAAGAAATGTGGTCTTATGGAATGCCATGATAGCACGATATGCACATAATGCATACCTTGAAAACGCTTTAGAAAATTTCAAGAAAATGCAATCGACAGGTGTAAAGCCAAATTGCACAACCTTTGCCAACATCCTCCCTGCCTCAGGGCACAGTGAACTGTTTGATAGAATGCCGCTATGAAATGTTACTCGTAAACTGAATATTGTAGTATATGCACATAATAGATTTATTTTAAAAAATCTGGAAAGGCATTCAGAAAATGACAAATGAATCATGTAAACTCAAAGACTCTGTAAAAGGATAAAAATGAACATCTGGACCTGTGAAGTTCCTGTCAATAAAAGAGTCTTATTTTCTTATGGTAATCTGCTTAGCCAATGTATAGAATACAATAAAGAATTAAAATCCTAAATTCCTTAGAGGCATTCTCGTTGGGCATTTTATAAATTGAAAAACATAGCCAGCTAATGAAAATAAACCACCATTGCATATTGAATTTAATACACCTTCACCCTAAAAATTCAGATACTGTAATGTACTCGATGACTAATTTGGCCAGGAGTTTGCTGCATAACCAGAGAAAGAGCCACCCGATTTCTGTTCTGGCCAAGGGTTTTCATAGTATTGAAGAAGAGGTCTTTCTTATCCTACCTACGCAACTGGGAAGAGGACGTGTGCTCGGTGTTGTTAATGTCCACTTGACAGAGGAGGAGAACCTTAGTCTCATGAAGTCCGCCTGGTCCATTCTGGATGTTCAACAACGGCTTTCTATTTCACAGTTTCTATGTTCCTACGCCTTTTTGCTTTGTTATTACATGGTTTTTTAAGACCCTGCATACATACAGGGTTTTGCAATGCTATTATATAGTTAGCCCTTAAAGTTTATTCTTGCCAGAATAGCTGCGGAAGATTCGACAGTAGCCCTTTTTGTCAGATATTTTGGCTGTGACCCCTCTTTAATTTTGAGTTTCCCGCTTATCCACGCCGCCATGGAACTATTGCAGACTAGGATTAGTCTGCCCTCACAGGTTTGTTTGTCAGCAAATGGATGCAAGGTACAATGGACAAAATTGTGGTCAAAACAAACAAACTCAAGCAACACTGCGAATTTGGGTCATCAGAAAATAGAGAGAGAAATTGCAGAGAACATTACATCTTAAAGCATGAAATTTTCTAGAAACTCACCTGGATAAATCAATCCGTTTCCCTCTCTACAATGTTGTCTCCAGAGTGCCTGATTACGGGAATGCTTTCAACCAAACCTTCTTTATAGCAGCAAATACTAAAATGCACGGTAATCTTTTTTTAACCCTAAAAAATTAATGAGATCTGTGCACAACATTTAATGAATAAGCAAATAATATTAATGAAATTGTTTCACCACCTGCGGTGAGGACAGGTCTAAACTTAAATTTTTCTATATTTTCTTACTATTGAAAATTAATTTAAACACCAGATCAAATAAATCATGCTTAAAACTTTAGCATTAGATTGTTTTTATTTGATTTGGCTAACAAAATGAATGACATGAAAACATTAGTTCCCTACTTAAGATAGGAACTAATAATAGAAAAATAACAATCATGTTCTTTAAGTAGTTGCATACACTATCATGAACAAGTTGAGTAGTGCCTTATGTAGGTAGCGAGATAAATTGTCTTTGCACAACATTGAAATGCTAACAATAATTTAAAAACGGGTACTTTGTACATTAATATTGGCATTTATATCAAGATTGATATTAACTATAATATTATTTATAACTATAAAATGAATACTTATACCAATGGTACTGTTGATATACATTAAGAGAAATTCTTCAGGAGACTTTAGTATTCTTTTCGTCAAATATAACTACTATTAAAAAAATAAGTATAGTGACCAAAAAATAAGTATCAATGTAAATGAAGATGTAAGTAGTGAAGCTATTAAATTTAGGAAGAAACCTAAAGATTTAAATAGAGTTATACTTAATAAAAAAATTAATTAAGGAAATTCTAAGGCTTAGATCAAATTCTTGATGCATTTTATTGAAGCAAAAGCATACGAATCATCATATTATTAAAGAAATAGAAAATAAAACAACATTTAAATTTTATACATATATCCACTATAATATTATGGTGGCAGAAATAATAATAATACATTGGAAGCTAACGATGTATTTGGCAAGTATGTAATTCATTATTAAATTATTTTTAAATATTTGAAGGGATGGAATAAAGTAAGGACAAGAGAATTACATTAGGTGCATGCTAAGATTAAATATATGTACAAACCTTATTAATAAATAATTAAATGTGAGGCCTATGGCAGAACATATGGATATGAGTATTTTCTTTAACACTCAATTACTTATGTAAAAATTGCCCCTATTTTAATTACCATCATCAATGTGTTCCAAAGAATGTTACTATACAATAAATCAAATGTTATTACTATTCATATAAACATAAAAATTAACCATATTAAGGTTAATACTATTAAGTAGGTAATGTTAAAATCAAATGTTAATACTATAATAATTAATAGTAATATTAATATGAAGATTAATAGAGTATTCAATCATATTCAATATTTTAGAGCACAATAATCATATTATTAATTATTGTGAAATAAAAAAAAATTAAAATGACTCAATTTTCTTATAAAATTTTTTAGGCATGACACATTCTAAAGATATCATCCCCTCTCCTGTCACCTCCTCTATAATAGTCTCTGTATTTTTGGAGGAACTTCTCCTTTATAGTAGCCCAACTATCCATTATACCTCCCCTAGTCCCATAAACCACCTTAAAGCCAAAACCTTAAGGGTGGCAAGAAATAGCCTCAATCTATGAGCATATATATATTATAGGCATAAGTCCTATGGAGGAAATCAAACTCAAAAAGGAATGTGTATATAGCCTTTTGTCATTAGTCCATGGAAGTTAGTGTTGGCAGTGGGTCAGCGTCCCTCGGGGGGATTCACGACATGGTTTAACAGCCTCTTGTGGATTCTATAAGTCGAATGGTTGTATCGAGCATTGACAGGTCGATCTTTTGGTGCAACAACAACCCTAGCTTGTAACAAGTGGTATCAGAGCTTGGTCACAGGTTCGAATCACGCAGGCCACGATGAGTGACGCTGGGAGGGGGATTATTGCCAGTGGGCCATTGTCCCTCACAGGGATTCGCAACATGGTTTAACAACCTCCTGTGGATTCTATAAGTCTAGTGGTTGTTGTGTGTGTGAAAAAGTGGAATAAGTCTGTAAGCTGCAAGACACAACGCTTCAATTAAGTCATTACATGTATGGTTAGATAGATATAAGCATGAATATGAAAACCATTACAAATCGACTAATTGCCTTCTAAAAGATGCGAGTATAAGATTGCTCTCATATTTGTATAAGAAATACCAGTGACTAGACTACACCAAGATGAAGGATTTAATCTATATGAGCATGATATTAAGCTAAATGGATGCAAGATGGATGAATAATTCAAGCAATAACGAATTCAAGCAATATGGATAAACTAAATATGGAAAAATCTAAACTAAGATGCAATAATCTCAAAAAGCAAGCACAATATATTTAATGACTCTAGAGAGAAAAGTGTATAATAACAAATCTATAGGGTGTTTTGAATGAGAGTTGAAGGCTGAATTTATAGAGAATCACAAGAGAGATCAAGAAAAAACACAATTTAAGATAATTGAAATAATTGAGAAATTAGGTTCAGTTAACCTTGAGATGGATTCCAATTATAGTTTAATTGAAATGCATTCAGATTAGAAGTTCAAGTTGCATTAGAAATAAGAATTAATCAATTCCATGCATTTGTGATAAAAATAGATAATTCTTTGATTTATTCAAGAAAAGAGTCTTTTCAATGTAACTGAAGTTCTTTTTTCTAAAAAGCTTTGAGTTCCAATTTTAGAGAAAGCAATTAAATTCCTATTAATTGTTTTTCTGATTTCAAGTTAATCTCAATTTAGAAAAAGAAATAATATCTCAATTTTGATTTCTCTCAATTCAATTCTTTTATTTTATTTTCAATTTAACTCTTGCTTTGTGATTAATTCCCCTTTTGTAATAAATTAATTCCTTTTTTGCATGATTAAATGGCAAATTTATTAATTAACTAAATATGCAAGGATATTTAATAAATTAAATAGGATAATTGATCAAAAAGATATTCTTGGAATGATTTAATTAATTAAATAAATATTTATTTAATATAGAGTAATTGATTTGCCATGTGACATTTGATGATTGAAGAATTAATTAATTGTGTGCTCAAGATTGATTTAATTGCCTTTGGTTAGGACCTTGGTGATGTTGTCGAGATTAGGGGCCCATAGTTTAGATGACCATTTTTAGGGTATTACATTTGCCCCTCTTTGAATTAATGTGTGAGCAGCGCGTTGGTTCAAAGAATAGTTGATGTCTAGGAGATACTAGTTCTGAACTTGATTGATCATGAACCAGATGAAAAGCGAGGTGTTTAGCTTGATTTGAAGTGATGAAGCTGAACAGAGTTGATTAAAGCGATATCGATTCCGAACTTGATTGAACTAGGAATGATAGAGAGCAAAGATACTGAACTTGAACTTGATTGATCAAGAAGCGGATCTTACTGATCTAGAACTTGATTGAACTAGACACAATGAGCGAACATAAAGTCGATCTTGAACTTGATGGATCAAGACACGATGAGCGAAGATAAACTGTCCATCTTGATTTGAAGCGATGAAACCGAACACTTGCTTAGATTGAGTGTGTGATCAAAGATACTATTTAAACTTTTGATTGAGTTTAAATGAATATTAGCTTGATGAAAAGCGATGAAACTGATTAACATTAAGAGACGGATTCAAATGAAGGCAAATATTAGCTTGATTTGAAGCGATGAAACTGATATGCCCCTAGCGATTGATTCGATTCAGATGATCGAGAGATCTCAACTTGATATGAAGTGATGAAGCTGAGATGCCCCTTTAGCAATAAGAATTTGTTTTTCTTTAGTTGAAAAAGATTTTTTCTCAACTTTTGATGAAGATTTAAAAAGATTCTCGACTTTGAAGATGTGAAGTCATAAGGTCATCAATATGCCCCCTCGGGAGCGAAATTGAAAGATAGCGAGGGTACATGATGATTATAGGCAATTGTTGGCGATGATAAATTATTTGAGCACAAATGATTCAGAGGAAGTTTTGAAAATTTGGCATTGATTGATGAGAAATTGAGCGCAAAGTTGATTTGTAGAATAAAATTGAGATTCAACGTTGATTACTGAGAAATTGAGCTTAATTTGAAGAAAGATTGAGCTTTTGATGAAAAGCACTAAGTGGTACAAATTTTGTGAAATTGACTAGCAGCATGATCTCAAATTTCAATTTCGATCCTGAAAATGGAATCAGGATGGACAAATTAGCTAAGGGTACAATTTTCATGTCCAGCGGAGCAAGTTGAAAAATTAGGGTTTTGGCAATATAAGGGGTAAAAGTGTCATTTTAACCCTCCAAGTTTGAAAATTCAAAAAGCCTTCTGCGAAGAAAAATGGTGGTTCCCACACAGGAGCATCGATTTGAGCGCTAGAGACGACATAATCAACCTCGGAACTATGAGCCAGCGGTAAGTGTCTAATCTTATGCCTTTTAATCATTTCATTTTTGAATTTTTTTGTTTATTTTTTGAATTTTTAGCAATGTAAAAGTCGGGTTTTGTCGATTTGTCGTGCGAGATGGAATCTTATCTCGTACGACAAACTGATTAAGTTTGTTTTATTGTTTAAGATCATTAGTTTTGTCGTACTGTAACTACCCTTATGTCATACGAATACCTTCAAAAGAGACCATTTTGTCGTTCTAGGGCTAGTCCTATGTCGTATCAAAGTCTTTTGTCGTATTAGACCAATTCCTTATTTGTACGAGTTGCTGCCTCTGTGATGTTTTGTCGTTTGAAAAACAGTAAGCCTTTTTGAAGGTGCAAACTTGAAATTTTGATTTATCAATTGATGTAGTTGGATTTGTATGATGTTTTGCTTCTCTTATAGGCTAATTTGAAATGTTTCCTGATGATCTTTTGTTTGATTTTTGCAGGTTCGATTGCCCCATGTGTTGTTCAGATGTGTATATCCACCGACCATGACATTAGTTGGTCAGTTATTTGATGTTGACCGGGCACATATAGATTTGTGCGGATTGACTCATCTTCTCGAGTTGCCTAATATCTGTGTGAATCATAGTATGCTCATTGCATTAGTTGAGAGGTTCCATTCAAAGCATAATACATTTCATTTACCAGTTGGGGAGATGATGATCACTCCCGAGGATGTATACAGGATTCTTCATATCCCTTTTGTTGGGGGTAAGGTAGATTATGATGCAGCACAGTGTCCTAGGCTACTAGCTGTGAGGCGGGTATTTAGGGATGCAGACATTTTGACACGTTCTATCAGTTGGGACGTGATAATGACCAGGTATAGTGAGAACTTCCCATTGTCTTACGTCTTGGCAAGTTTCATCGACTGCTTTCTTATGTCGGACAGGGGACAGCAGGGGTTTTTATGTGGATGGGGCAGGATGTTGGAGAGACTTGTGGAGCCTGCGAGGGATCAGGAGGCTGACACAGTGCAGTCAATGAGAGCACGCCTAGCAGGTTTACAGTCACAGCTGACAGTGACACAGACTTAGCTGGCGGAGCGAGACCGACAACTAGCAGATATGAGGGTAGAGTGAGACGGTTTGCGGTAGGAGGTACTCCATCAAATGAGTCGGGCAACCTACTATGTTGCAACGTATAGCGTAGCGGTTCTAGTAGCACAGCAGGTTGTACCCTACTCACAGTATATGGCTCGATCGGAGGGAGCTCAAGCACCTAGGCAAGATCCGGGTCAGCAGGCTCCACCTCCTACACCACCTGGCGATGAGGGAGAGGCAGAGAGCTAGATCTTTTTGTGTAGCTCTTAGATTTTTTTGTAGACACACCCATTTTTTGTAGCCCTTACAATTCTTGCTCCGATGGGAGTTTGTATATGTCAGTTGACATTATTTTGTACCCTGAGACTTGATCATTATATATACAAGATCTTGATTTGACTTCATTGTACTTGTGTTGATCAATTTATGAGATGCTTTTCTATATGGTTTATTCTATATGTATGCATATTTGTTCACTATGGATGTATGTAATGAAAATGAATATGGATGTTTGTTTTTGTTTCTTTTCATATGCAAATAAAATGAATGAAAATGAGTAATTAGTAGTGCAAAAAAAATTCATTTTTCTATGCAAAAGATGAATGCAAATGAATATATGAATCTGTATAAAATGCTCATGTATGCAACTAAACATCACAATACACAAGTACTCGATCGAAGAAGTGATGAAGAAGAGGCCACTTAGCTTAGAAATGATGAAACTTCAAACTCTCATTCAGAAGATAAAGAGATCATTACCATACCGAACTCACTCTAAATTCACAAAATACAGAATGAAATGCAAAATGAGATGCAAAATGAAATGCAACCTAAACCTAGTCATTGGATTTCAAATGCTTAAGTTTCATCACTGAGAATTAACAAACATAGTAGGCAGATTAGAGTTCCTTTCTTTTCATGTGCAATACTAATTATCTTGTTCGCAATGACCCTTTTTCGTTCATATCCTTGGATAGATTTCACAAGGACCTGTATTGCATGATAAAGAAATTCCCCCAAAACAGACAAAGAAATGATGTGAACCTCCTTGTAGCATACAAATAAGCGGAGTCAAGGTATGTGTGGCGATTTCACCTTGATGTGAAGGCTCTTATCACAGACACCCAGCTTATTAGATGTTTCCAGATCATCAAAATCATTCCTACAAGCATAGAACAAAGAAAATATTATGCCCCCAATCCTTGCTCCTCTTAGTCAAGATAGACTTCCTCGAGTTATTCAAAGGGATAATAATTGAAAACCAATATAAAAGACAGCACACAAAGAAAATTTTCATGCATAGCTCAAACTGTTTAGTGATTGTTTTCAGTTTTGTTGTTTTGCTTGTGTACTTAGTGATAAAACTCTTCAGTAGTCAAGAGACAGGTGACTAACTCAAATTGGATGACTGAGTATCACTGACGGAAATATGACTTGGTTGATACTGCTTAGGACATGTAATGTGCTCTGTTGATTAACCTAAGACTAGGACATTAATCAGTTTTAAGCCATGAGGGTTCCAAAAGAACCAGGATATCACAAAAGTGATTGATATATATGTACAAGCGAAAGCGTAGATGCAGCACTTCAGTACAAGAGATAAGACTAACCTGGATAAAATCCAAAAGCCATATTAATCGATGTCATTGTTTTGATTTGATGATCATTGATAGGAATGTCTGGTTTCAAAGAGTAAGTACCTCGTACAAGACCGATCTGTCTGGTTTCGAGTGTACCCTTCCCTGTATAGGACATGTTGATGTTTGATAAAGTTTGATAGATTGATTAACAAGACATGTGATAAGTGTGATTGTAGACTTTGAGAGTTTGTCTGTGGTTTATTTGGCTTGAAGGATAGTCTATGCTTTCTTGCTTCGATTTTTGTTCAGTTTTTTTTTTTTTGATTTTGTGAGTTTTTATCTTTTAGGATTTTGTTCAGGACATTTTATGATTTTTAGGAGCTTGTTCAGAACATTTTATAATTTTTTAGGATTTTTTCTTAGCTATGCCCCCAGTATACATACCTATATGACATGATAATCTATAGAATGCATATGGAGACAATGATTTTTTATATGACCTATGTTAATGCAATATGCATGATGAAGATGCATTTCCTATTTGAACAAGGTTAACTATGTTTGTTTAGCACTTTGTAATACACCAATTGAATTGGAGGTACAAAACATTTCATAGATAAGTGGTCAATCGATCCATAAGGTCCCTTGGAACATCCAAATTAACACACTTAGTGACTAGGATTTACAAATGGAGACGCGGAAAACTTCCCCATAGATTCTTGAAACTTTGATCTTCTTTTGCCCATGTGAGTGCAAATGAGCTAATTACCACTCTTGTGTTCACTAAAGATCCTTAGCATCCTATATGACTAGCTACGTGGATTATTCTAACTTCAAAAGCATCCCAAATAGAGCCTCGCTGCCAGCAAGATTTTAGAGCTCCAACGAGGTTATAGACTGTAATTTCTCGAATATTGCTCCATTGCTAGTAGGCATCCATATCCCTGATGGAGTTACTCGCATGGTCCCATAGTCAAGTTTTTTGTCGCACTTTGTATGCATGATATTTCAGTTATATATCATTGCACTTTTGCCTTGAGATGAATATTTGGCATAGCACTTTTTCACTTTTTCTTTTCTTTTCTTGCCTTGACTTGTAAGTAATGAAACCTACTTTGGTGTGACAATTACAGCAGCACTGAAGTAGAATTTTAGATTTTTCACCAGTCATATGATCAACTCGATGTCTAGAATGAATTAGAGATTTTGTTAATGTGTTTGAGATATAGCAATTGATAGATTTTGGGTTAACAATTTCAAATAGTGAAATCACTACCCAACCATAAGTAAAGCGTCATCACATGGTAATGTTAAAAATGAATGACCTTATGACCTCAAGGACTTCATGTCTGAATATCTAAGAAAGGAGATGACCCTTGTTTGTCTTGAATGCAAACAAATGATGAACTTGGACAATTGCCTTGTTTTATTGATGTTGCTATATGCAAATGCAGGAATTGTATGAATGAGATGCATTTGAAAAAGAAACTATATGTGATGCAGTGCTTTGAATAAAATGATATGCAATGCAGAAAGCAAAACTTGAACTAACCCAGCCCTTAGATATGATATTGTTGAAGGTGCATATTGTTCATAGGGTCAGGGATTTTTGTGTTGGTAGTTCATTGGTCTAGCATAAAGATGTCTTTCCAAGACGGACTCAACTAAGTGTACATGTTCAGCATCTCCAATGCTGAATTCCTTTTTTTTTTGGATTTTGCGATGAAACTAGGGTAAAGTCTTATGCAAAGGATTGGATAAGGGGTATGGAAGGATGAAAAAGAGGTGTTGGATAATGGATCATATATTGAAAGTTTGGTGCATGAGTGAATGGAAACGTTTGCAGGATCACCATTGGCACACATCTTGAGGGATGGTAGATTGATGGAGGAAAAGTGGATCTCAAATTTTGAGATTTGGATGGAGGAACAACGAGGGATTTTGGGATATAAGTGTATGTGGGAAAAGAGGTTCAATGAAATCCAAAATATGAAAATATTTCAAGGACTTGCCCACACACCCATGGGACTCTTGGTGTAAGTTATGGAGCCATGAGAAATGGCTCAACTTCCCAAGGAGTGTTCCATGGTTCTTTATCTCACGAGGTCCCTAAAGCCAATGCCTTTGCTCTCAGATCATTGAGCAAAGTGACTTAGGGATGATGAATGCAAGAATGAGGGATGCTTTTGATCGAATTTAGTATGAATGCATCCTATTTATGCATGATTCTAATAAACGAACTAAACTAGATGATAAGATGACAAGGTTAGTAAAAATACTATCCTAACATGATATACTAGCTATATGATTTAATCTAAGATGATAGAAATACTCTAAAATGATTATTAGATTTATTTCTATTGCAAAGAGAGGCTAAATGCTTGTTAAAATTAAGTATAAATATGATGCTAAAGACTTGGATTCCGGAAATGGAGCAATGAGAGCTATATTTATAGGAAAAATAGGGCAATGGATGGTCAGGATTGAAGGATCCAATCAAGGGTCAGGATTGAAAGTTATCAATCCATGTTTTCAATTCTCACCAATGAAATGGTGACAATTGTCAACATAAGACTACTTGAGAGGAGAGATAAGAAGCACTAAATGCTTGAGAAGACATGAAGGTTACCTTAGGGGGTACAGGTTAAGGTTAGGTTAAGATTATCCATTGGATAAAGCTTTTACCCAAAGGATAAACTCTTGTGCAAAGGTTAAAGGGATAACCATGGTCAAAGCAATGAATGCTTGATGAGACCCCTGGGTTAGATGAGGGTTGAGTTAGGCAAAAAGTCTCTAACCATGCCACTAAGGGTTAGTTAACCATTAATGGTTTGAAGACTTTGGGGACAAATTTGTAAGAGTCCTTCCAAATTTGGGGGTTTTCAACAAGTTAGCTTGTTGAAGGCATAAAGGCTTTAATGCCTTTGGAAGACTTTACTCCAAATTTGAGAAGTGACCTCCTCAAATTTAGGGAAAGGGGATAATTGATGGGTTAAGCTTAATTGATTAGGATTAGAGAGGTTCTAGAAGAATTTAGGAAGAGGGTTAGGAGGCAAGTGGGAGATGTAGGAAAATGCAAGTGGGTGAGGAATAATAGGATTTGAAATAAATTGCTTTATTTCAATTTGGTTGCAAGTTGGGGATTTTAAATAAATTAGATTTATTTAATTGGGGTGAACTATTTAATTAAATGTAAATTTAATTAAAAAGTAGAGAGAAGGGATTTAATTAAATAAAATGATTTATTCAATTAAATGATATAAAAGGCTTAAGTGAATTTAAATAAATAAATTGAATAGTTTATTTAATTTAAATAGAAGAATTTGGGTGATTTAATTAAATTAGATTTAACTAAATAGAGGAATGAGAATAAAATGAACATTAAATATTCATTTAGGAATATGGTCATTTTTATACGTCTACATTTTGCCCCTCTTTGAAGTGACGCGTGTGCACATGTTGATTCAAAGAAAAATGATGTGTCGTCAAAATTTGATTATGATCTGATGTCGTCAAAATTTGATTATGATTGTGATGTCGTATCGAGATGTTCATGTCGTGCCCCAGATTTGATAAATGATGTTGATAATGCCCCTTCGGGAGATGAATCAAAAATTTAAAAATTTGATTTGAGTTGATAAATTTGATTGCATTTTAAATTTTTGTCTAAGTTGAATGCGTTAATTTGATTCATCTCTCGATAATGATGTTTGTTAGGGTTAGAAGTGAGACCATGAGAAATTTTCATGTTCCACCACGTAACCCTAATTTCCATTTACCCTATAAAAAGGTAAAAAGGGATTTATTTTGTCTCATTTGTGCTTGTTGTCTTTGGAGAAAGTGACACTTGGAGAGAAAGTCAAGATGTCGGTTCCCTTTTCTTCTCATCAATTCGAGCGCGTTTGGAGGTATCAAAGGCCCGCCACGTATGGACCACTGGTAAGTTATCATTTTTGACCCCTTTTTTATTTTTGTTTTGTCGTTTTAGTCAGGTTTTTTTTTTTTTTTTGGTGCGGAAATTAATGGGTTAGCGCGTCCGGTGGAAACCGTAGCACATATGAAACAAAACGTAGCGCATAGTGTCTTAGGAACTAGGGTAGTGTCCGGGTAGGTTAGGATAGCGCAGAGAGTAGACCTAGCGCAACAGGTTCGTATGATAGCGCGCAGGGGAAACAGGTAGCGCATCACTTAGACCAAGCGCTTAGGGTTAGCCAAGGGTCGCATGGGTAGGTTAGGCTAGCGCGTAGGTGTGACCTAGAGCATAGGGGTAGCCGAGGGTCGCATGGGTAGGTTAGGCTAGTGCGTAGGTGCGACCTAGCACATAGGGGTAGTGTCGCAGTGCAGGGCCAGATTAGGATAGCGCATAGACACATTTTAGCACAGTGGGGTCGCAGGCTAGCGCCTAGGTGTAGGTTAGTGCTTAGGGTTAATGTTGTAGCGCATGGAGATGTTTGGATAGTGCATGTCGAGTAGTGTAGCACGTGGATAAAAAAATTCAGCGCGTGGGCAGAAAAATTTGGGAAAGTAGGATTTTGGTGAGATTTATGAAATGAAGAAAGATAGTTAGGTGTTTGCTAGTTTTGTCGAGATGGATGTGATAGTTAGTCTGCGTGTCTATTGTCATTGTTTTGATAATTTGTCCGATATGAGTTCTGATGTGGGATTTTTGATAGATAACTTGATTTGATTTTCAATGTTTCAAGTTGATATGATCTGATATTGATATTGATATGATATGATGTGGATCTGATATGGATTTGTGATGTGATATGAACTTGATTTGATATGCATTATTTCAAGTTGATATAAATGTGGGACTTGAGTTATTTTTCAAGTTGATATGGTTGTGGAACTTGAGTTGTCTTACAAGTTGATATGAATGTGGAACTTGAGTTGTTTTACAAGTTGATATGGTTGTGAAACTTGAGTTGTTTTACAAGTTGATATGATCTGATATTGATATGGATTTGATATGATGTGGAACTTGATTAGATTTTCAATGTTTCAAGTTGATATGAATTTGATTTTGATATGAATTGATTTGATGAGGAAACTGATATTGGACATGTTTTGCTTGCGACAGGAGTGGCTTGGGCTTGTGCAGTCGCGAGAGCGATTTCCGAGACCATGGTCGTTGATACCATGATTGACACAGGCAGACATGGATATTATTGAGAGGTGTGGACTATCCTCTTTGTTAGAGATGCCCCGGTGTATCATTAACAGAGGTTTATTGACAGCTTTGGTCGAGAGGTGGCATAGTGACACCAACACCTTTCATTTGGTGACAAGTGAGATCATAGTGACACCTGAGGATTGTTACCAGATTTTATGGATTCCTGTGGTAGGTGCACTTTTACCATATGAGCAGACTGAGGAGGGCGAGACAGAGGCTCTTCATCGGATATTACAAGATGATATGGTTTGCAGATATGAGATCCCCTGGTAGGAGTTCATTGATTTGGATTGTGCCCCTCTACCATCAGTGTTAGCAGGATTTATAGGTGGCTTCTTTTGTCCCGACTGTAGGTCGAAGGGACTAGCAATAGGATGGGGGTTGGTCCTGGAGGACATGGTGACACAGGGTCGCCGATTTGCATGGGGGTCTGCTATGTTGGCCCACTTATACAGGGATCTTCATCAAGTGGTTTACTTGGGATACAACAGTCTATCAGCTGGGGTCACGCTGCTACAGGTATGGGTGTGGGAGCATATTCCCGCAGCTAGGCCACTTGCAGATAGAGATAGGCCAGTTGGTCATGCGTATGCATATGGATATAGAGGGATAGTTGTCCAACGTAAGCTGGGCAAAATAGAGCATTGGAGGTGAGTGCTAGATGATATTGATACGGTCATCTGGAGACCGTATACAAATTGCGAGGTGTGGGCAGAGGCTGAGATGGACATGCCCTATGTCTACATGTCCTGATTTCTGATAGGGTGGATGCCCTTTGTTATTGAGAGATTTATGCACAGCCGAGTGTTGCGGCAGTATGGTCGACAGTAGGGGATACCACAGGGAGTATTCTTGTATGCTCGACGAAGGCAAGATGTACCAAAGTGGGGACCCACTATTGATAGTGAGACAACGGTTGAGGAGTTCTTTCACCTAGTCGGCCAAATATGGGACTATGCCTACCGGATAGTGGATGCGGGAATGACCGATGAGTTCGCAGCGCTCTTTGTGGCTCATGCTCTGGCCAGGATATCAGATCCAATGGAGATGATTCCCGCTTTTGATGATGATGAGGATGAGCAGCCTGAGAGGCTAGGGAGAGGAGGGAGAGGAGGGAGAGGAGCTGGATGAGGGAGGTGGGGATGGTGGAGGAGGTGGCTGAGGTCGGCGTGGGGATAGGGGAGAGTTGATCGGGGGAGGAGAGGGGATAGAGGTGGAGCTGGTGGTGGGAGAGGGATATAGGTGGAGAGAGTAGTGCGGCGGGCTGTGGAGGATAGAGGGAGAGGAGGTTTGGCTATTGGAGCTGGTGGTAAGGAGCGGGTAGGAGAGGTGATAGCAGCTCTGGGAGAGACAAATGAGTTTAGACAGCTAGCCTAGAGGAGGAGGTCATATGTTTTACCCCCATCAACGCCGAGGACGGGGAGAGGGACAGGGGGTACCACTACATAGGTACCTCTCCAGATTCGGATTCTAACTCACCGAGAGGACACTTAGATTAGGTCCTTACAGTTATTAGTGCAGTACCTACAGACATAGCTACTAGCGCATTAGCGACAGATTACATAGCTGACCACTGAGCGAGATACAGTTGTGGAGCGGTTGGGTCGAGCCAAGGCTTGAGCAGAGACTTTTGACAGAACGGTTGGGTCGAGCCGAGGCTCGAGTAGAGACTTTTGACAGAGCAGTTGTGGGTGGCTTGATGAGAGGCACCCTGAGGGAGTTGTCTTATACAACCAAGGAGGCTAAGTATTATCGGAGGCATTATGAGGATGCGGTGCCCCGAGAGCGTAGAGTTCCTAGTTTCACAACAATGAGATCGAGTCGATCCAGGAAAACGGGGTCGAGGACAGAGAGTAGAGGCATGACAGGGCCTACTCATCAGGATCCACCTGTGGATCCCGTTGTTAGGACATCTGATGCAAGACCGTCACCCTCGGGAGATAGTCATACCTGAGAGACATTGTCTCTTTTGTATTTTGATCATTGTGTTGTATTTTGGGACATGCATGACATATTTTGTACTCGATCATTATATATATATATATATATATATATATATATATATATATATATATATATATATATATATATATATATATATATATATATATATATATATATATATATATATATATATATATATATATATATATATATATATATATATATATATATATATACGACACCATTTTCTTTGATCCTCATGTGATGTGTTATAGATGATGCTTTCTATATGATTTTTATATTTCTATGATGATGATGCATGTGATTTGATATGTGATGAATATGATGTGATAATGCATGATGTTGCGAGATGTATCTTGAAAATGAGATGTATGATATTGATGTGCTCTAAAATGTATCTTGAAAATGAGATGTATGATATTGATGTGCTGTGAGATGTATCTTGAAAACGAGATGTATGATATTGATGTGCTGTGAGATGTATCTTGAAAATGAGATGTATGATATTGATGTGCTATGAGATGTACCTTGAAAATGAGATGTATGATATTGATATGCAACTAATTGTAAAATTATATGCAACTAATTGTAAAATGATATGCAACTAATTGAGCATCCTCATTCTTTGGTTTGTCATTCCTGTATAGTCACTAGTTTTTGCTTTCTTTGTAGCTATCATCATTGAGCATTGATTTGTTGGGATATGTTGAAAATTTATACAAGCATAATGGTATAATTGGACCATAATGATCTAAGAAAAATTTACATGATTTTTGATTTTGCAAGATAGCACAAGCGTCAAGGTATAGTTGAACCAAGACGAACTGAGTGCGGCTTGCGTATAAACAGACAAGATTAAACCATTGGTATGTGCAAAGTGGAATCATGTCTTCAGTGATATGCTTTGAATCAAGTCTCGAGACAAGTATTTGCACAGTACAAGTGATCGCCTCACAAACAGAAAACTAAAAAAAATATTGGAGTCCCCATTACTTTCTCTAGCTCGATGCATTATTGAGAAAATATAGAGGATCCAATAGTTCAAAAAAGGTTTAAGTGCAAAAATAGTCAAAACTTCATGCCAGATGCAAACATTTGATACTTCAAAAAATCATCCATCATGTGTTGTGAATCCTTTTCAGTGGTCAATGTTTGTTCTCATGATTGTTGATTTGTTGTTGGACATGATGCTCTGAGTTTGCTGCAAGTTTTGATTTAGGACAGAATTTTGATCAATGTTGCCCCTAGCTAATTTTACCTCCTGATGCGGATATGTACAGTGATTACCAAGCCATGGTAGATGACGAAATGGTATTCGAATTAACAAGGACAGTGACTATGCTAAGTATGTCCTGAAGAATGGTATTTTGATAGTGTTGGGCGATGGCCAATAGTGCTTGATTGTGTATATAAAAGGCTCATGAGTAAAGATAGATAGAGGAGCTGTCCTCTCACAATAGCGCATGTTGCTAGGTTTTCACCAATTGTTTTTATTGTACCTTTTTGTTTTCTTTTTCTTGATTTTTTTAATTTTTTTAATTTTAATTTTTATTTTTTGATGTTTTTTACTTTTTCGTGCATTAGACTGCTTAAGTGTAGTATTTCTTCAAATGGATGATGTTAGTTGGTTCATAGAGCACATCTCCTTCTGAATTTCTTAGCTGATAAGCACCTGATCCATAGGTTGATATGATAACATAGGGACCTAACCAGCTAGGTTCAAACTTCCCTTTCTTTTCCCGATCCTACTGATTTTTTGGGATTCTTTTTGAGGACTAGGTCACCAATTTTTAAAATTTAGGGATGATCTTGTGATTATAGCTTCAGCACATGCGTTGTTGATATGCTTTGAGGTGAGTATAGGCATGTTGACATTTTTCATCTAGAAGTTCTAGCTCTTGCAGTCGGTTTACTCGATACTCTTCATCTAGAATGAGGCCTTTCAAAGATACTCTAAGAGATGGAATCTCTACCTCCAAGGGTAAAATTTCCTCTGATCCATACACCAATGAATATGGTGTAGCTCCTGTAGGTGTGCGGATGCTAGTTCTGTATGCCCAAAGTGTTGGATTGAGTTGCACATGCCAATCTTTTCCTGCATCATTTACTGTTTTCTTGAGGATTTTCAATATTGTTTTGTTGGATGCTTTGGCCTGACCATTCCCCTGTGGGTAGTAAGGTGTAGAGAAACGATGTTGGATTTTGAATTTTTCACATAGTTCTCACACATCTTGGTTCTTGAAAGGTTGTCCATTATCTGTGATGATGGAACTTGGAATGCCATATCTGCAGATCAGATAATTAAGAATGAAAGAAGCAATTTGTTTTCCAGTCACTGTGGTCATGGGGACTGCTTCAATCCATTTGGTAAAATATTATGTTGCACTGATAATGAACTTGTGTCCATTTGAAGATGAAGGGTGTCTTTTGCTGACTAAGTCCAGTCCCCACTGGCAAAAGGGCCAGGATGTTGTGAATGCTTGCAGTTCCTGTGTTGGTGCATGTATAAGATTGCCATGGATTTGGCATTTAGGACATTTCTTTGCAAAATGGTAAGAATCTTTTTCCATTGTCGGCCAGTAATATCCCATTCTTAGAAGTTTTTTAGCAAGAGTAGGACCACTTGAATGTGTGCCACAAATACCTTCGTGAAGCTCTTGTAAAGCAGAGTCAGATTCATTACGATCAAGGGTGTCCATTTGGTAAAATATTATGTTGTAGTGATAATGAACTTGTGTCCATTTGAAGATGAAGGGTGTATTTTGCTAACTAAGTCCAGTTCCCATTGGCAAAAGGGCCAGGATGTTATGAATGGCTGCAGTTCTTGTGTTGGTGCATGTATAAGATTGCCATGGATTTGGCATTTAGGACATTTCTTTGCAAAATGGTAAGAATCTTTTTCCATTGTCGGCCAGTAATATCCCATTCTTAGAAGTTTTTTAGCAAGAGTAGGACCACTTGAATGTGTGCCACAAATACCTTCGTGAAGCTCTTGTAAAGCAAAGTCAGATTCATTACGATCAAGGCAACAAAGAAGACTACCATCTAGACCTCAACGGTAAAGAGTATCAATAGTGAGAGTATAACGGGCGGCTTGCCGGATAAAGTTGTGTTTTTGGTTTCGAGATAGGTCAATGGGTAGGATATTGTTTTTAAGATAGTCGTATATCATTCCGTATAACGGAGAGTCAGAACTAGTCAAGGAATAGATAACATGGGATGCGGAATGGTCATAGGCTGGGGAGAACAATTGCTCTACCAGAAACTCGTAACGACTCTGTTGCTCTGGAATTTGTAGCAGTGAAGCGATAGTAGCCATTGCATTGGCTGCTCTATTGTCTAACCTTGGTATTTGCTCGAAGGTGATGTGTACAAAATATTGTTTGAAATTATCCACCATTCGTTTGTATGGTAGCATCTTGTCGTCTTTCGTCTGATAGTCATTGTTGATCTGATTGATGACTAGTTGTGAATCTTCGTAGACTTCTGTGATTCTCCATTCCACAGCCATTTTGATCCTTGTAACCAGTGCCTCATATTCAACAATGTTATTTGTGCATGGAAACATGAGAATATATGATCTTGGTATGGTGTGCCCATCAGGAGTGATGAACAAAATGCTAGCACCTGAGCCATGTTGAGTATAGGAACCATCAAAGTAGAGGGCCCATTGCTTGGTGTTTATAGTAAGAACATCCCTATCTAGAAATTCAATCTCCATTGGTTGTTTATCTGCTAATGGTGCATTGTCCTTTGATAGCTTGTCGCTTTGTGTAGTGGATATCAAATTCGTTGAGAATCATTACCCATTTAGCCAATCTACTAGTGAGAGTTGCTTTGCTAAGCAAAGCAAGTATTTTAGATGATCATTTTTTGCTACGAGCTTGATTGTATGCGCTAGCATGTAGTGTCGAAACTTTTGAGAAGCAAATACCACTATTAGACAAGCCTTCTCAATGAATGTATAATTGAGCTCATATCCATTCAAAGTTCTACTGATGTAATAGATAACTCGTTCCTTTCCTTCTTGATTTTCTTGTGCTAACAGTGCCCCCAGTGATATGTTTGTTGTTGATATGTATAGAATAAGTGGCTTCCCTGCTATTGGTGGTACTAGAACTGGTGGGTTCATTAGATATTGCTTGATTTGGTAGAATGATTCTGCGCATTTGGCTTCCCATCTGAATGGTACATTCTTATGTAGCAAATGATTGAATGGTAGACTTTTATCTGCTAGTTGAGCGATGAAACGCCTGATTGACTGGAGTCGTCCTTGCAAGGATATGAGTTGACTGATGTTCTTAGGTGGTGACATCTCCATGATGGCGTGTACCTTTGCTGGATCAACTTTAATGCCCTTTTCTAAGACTATGTAGCCTAATAACTTGCCTGATGTAACCCCAAACACACACTTCTTAGGGTTGAGCCTAACTTGAAATTTTTCCAATCTATCAAAAATCTTTTCTAAGATTTTTAGATGTTCTGCTTGGGTAAATGATTTAGCTAGTAAATCATCCACATAGTCCTCCATGAAGGTATGCATCATGTCATTAAAGATTGTTGTCATTGCGCGTTGATAAGTTGCCCCAACATTCTTTAAGCCAAATGGCATGACATTCCAACAGTATGTTCCCCAAGGATAGGGAAATATTGTTTTATCTTGATATTCTGGGGCTATCTTGATTTGATTATAGCCCAAAAAACCGTCCATTAGTGATAGCATTGCATGGCTTGCTGTGAGGTCTACAATTATGTTGATACTGGGCAAAGGAAAGTCATCCTTTGGACAGGCTTTGTTGACATCTCTAAAATCGGTGCATATCTTGATGTTGCCATCTGGTTTTGAAACTGGCACAATGTTGGAAATCCATTCAGCATAGTCGATAGGTCGAATAAATCCGACGTCTAATAGTTTCTTTAACTCATCTTTGACCATGAGTGCTACATGTGGATTCATTTTTCTTAGTTTTTGCTTAACTGGCTTGGATCCTGGAGCAATAGACAAGTGATGTATGATTAACTGTGGATCAATCCCGGGCATATTTGTATATGACCAAGCAAAATTGATATCCTTTTCTTTGAAAAATTAGACAAACTCTGATCTTTCTTCCTCTGTCAGAGATTCTGCTAGATGTATGTTTTTGGCTGCTTTTGTTGTACCAATGTTGATTGATTGAGTAGGCTCAATCAATATGGGTGATCGCTCTTGATAGTGTTAAAGAAGAGAGTCAAGTATCCCATCTTTAGGTGCCTTAAAAAGGTTTTCACCTGCAGATGCATCCTTTATTTTTACTTTTTTTGTGATCTAGTGTTGCCATTGACTGGTTTTCAGCAGTAGATTCTTTATTTCATTCAGTTTTGCGACTGAGAGACTTGGCACTCCCCTAATTGCAGATGTTGTTACTTTGTTCACTGGTAGAGCCTGTTTCTGGGTTGACGGTATAAGTAATGGATAATGGAATCATAATTTGGGAAAATTGGTATGTCATGATTTTCGGGTTCATCCTAGTCTATGAGGTCAGGAAAGATAAGTGGTAAAGATTCATTGGGTGGGTCAAGTTCAACTGTTGCAAGTGTTAGGATGGAGGTATCATCGTGGTTGGTCGAGATATTAAATAAGTTAATGATTTTGTCAAGTTCTTCGATGGTATCATCTTCCATGTAAAATTGCTCATAATGTCGCTGCTCATTTTCCTTGGCGTCATAGACATTCTATGGACCAAATTCAAGTAGTCTAGGCTCTGTGCCTTGTTTTTCTTGAGAAATATGTGTATGACTGTCATTTGCAGCAATATCTTCAGTAACATTGGAACAACTACCCCATTCATATTCATTTGAATCAGTCTTAAAGGTACTATCCCAGATTCTGGTAGTGCTATGGACTGGTATGTTGTAGGGTGAAAATAGGTCTTTGATGATTGATACTAGTCTGATAGTTTTCTCTGAATCTGTATCAGATCCTGCTTCTACTCTTTGCATTTGCTCATATATTGTCTCTCCTCGGGGAGTAATGATGTGATCAAGGAGGGATTCTTCTTTGTTTGAAACTAGTTCTTGAACATGATGTACTTCTGCATAAAGTGCTTATGTCTTTTGATTGACTAATTTCTCTTGATGTTTCTTTTTTTTCTGGTATTCACGTTCCTCGCGTATTGTTTCTACTGATTCAAATAGTGCCTCATGCCATGAGTCCTCCTTGTATTTCTTCTTTGCCTTCCACTAAGGTCTTTTGTATTTGCTTGGTGTCTTCCTTGGTGGTAGAGTGTGTTCATATCCTAGTCTTGTTTTGTTTTTACAAAATTGTGAAGGAGGATCTAATGGTTTTGTGACGCCTTCTTGATGCTTGTCGATAGGTCCTTTGCCATTGTATCCTATTTGTTGCATGATCAAGTATCATTTTCCATACAGCTGTGTTGGTATAGCTACTTCCATAGTAGTTGCTTTGTCTTCTTCCTCATCCTTGTATAGCCAACTAAGGATGTCCTTTTCCTCTGATTCATGTGCTAGTCTGCCTAGTTGGATAAACTTGCCATCAAACTTGGTGATGGGCTGTGTTCCTTGATGTGTTGATGTTGTAGGTAATCCATGAGATTTAGGCGATGCTGGTAAATTGGCTAAACACAAGGGTTCCAAAGAGTATTCTCCCATACCTTGTTCTTTGATTTTCATTTTCTGCTTGAAATCCATAGATAGCGATTTAGACTTTTCTTGCTGAAGATATGGTGCTAAGGAACTTTGTTTTTCTTTATTATGTGGAACCAAATTTGTCTTGGGCTGCCCCCATAGCATTACAATGTTGAAAAGGGTTATGATTTGCTGATATAGAAATCTCCTGTCCATTGTAGGGGAACTTAACACATTGGTGATAAGTAGAAGGTACTGCTTGCATTTCATGTATCCAAGGTCGACCCAATAAGATATTATATGTGAGGTCTATGTATAAGACTTGGCACATAATATCCTTTTGTATTGGTCCTACCTGAATTGGCAACATTATTGTTCCTTTGGATGATCTTTCTTCATCATCATATGCTTTGATAGTGATCTTTTTGCGTGGATCAATAGATTGCTTAGAGAAGCCTAATGCACAGATAAGTTTCAAGGTACAGATATTGAGTCCATCTCCTCCATCTATTAATACTCTTTTGACTTGATGTTTGTAGACCAAGACTTCAATGTGGAGTGGAGTATTGTGAGGATGGCTTAATGAGATATTATCATGCTCAGAAAAGGTAAGGTTATGAGGCCCTATCATGTGAGCCACCATGGCTTGGAATTTGTTAGCATCTAGATCTTGAGGTACATTTGTTTGTAATAGTGCTTGTTCCAAGATGTCTTTGTGTTTTGGTGAAAGTTTTAGTAACTCAAGTATAGATATTTGAGCAGGAGTTTTGCGCAGTTGACTGACTAGATCATATTGAATTTTGGGTATTGTGTTTGTTGTTGACGTATGTCCCTTCAAGACATATTTTTGAGCTCTGGTGGTTACATTGACGGATTCATGTTCATGCTTGTCTTTGATTGTAATGATGTTTACTTGATTGTTCTCAGCTAATATATGATTGATGGTGTTATTGTATATGTGATTCATACGAGCTCCACGCGTATCGTTTAAGGTTGAAGCTCCATCCTTGTTGTAGTTTGGAAGAGGATTCTTAAAGGCTCCATAGTCACCATTTGTCTTGAGACTATCGACTGTTAAATTGCCTCTATCAATCATGGCTTGAACAATGATTTTCAGTCGCATGCAATCATTTGTTTGATGGCCTTTGTTTCAATGAAAATCACAAAAGTGTGAGTCATTCCACCAGGGTGTTTTGATTTGTGGTTCAAAGTTGTTGATTGTTGGTAAGGAGATAATTTTGTTTGCTAGGAATTCTCTGAATGATGACTCCAATGATTGCCCTAACGATGTGTAGACGTGTTTTGGAAAGTTGTTGGTGTTACCTCATGAGTTTGTATTAGGTCCTCGATTGGTGTTATTGTCTTGGGTATTGTTGGTGTTGTTAAGATGATCTTGATTGGTAGTTGGTGCATAAGTGTTAGTACCTTGGTTAGCACCTTTTTTATTTTTGGTAGCCTGAGGATTACCTGATAAAGCTAACACTAGTTGTTTGGACTTTGTATCATTAGGATCGTTTCCTCCTTCATTTCCAGTGTTTTTGTTTGGGGTCCAGAACCTGGATTTGTCTAAGTTGTTGTTGTTTTGGTTATTGTAATTAGAGTTGGATGAATTCGTCCCTTCTTTGAAAATTTTCAATGCTCCTTTCTTGACACATGCCTCCTCTACTTGGATGTCATTCTCAATCAATTTAGCAAAAGATGGTATGCATTGGAGTTTGAGTATGTAACTTATCTCGCTATTTAAATTGTCGATGAAAATTTCCATCTTTTCCTTCTCAGGCACATCTTGAGGATACCTTGAGACCATTCGTCGCCAATGTTGAAGGAACACCATGAATGTTTCATTGTTCTTTTGTTTGGTATTGCAAACATCTAGCATGGTGATGGCATGTTGAATGTTGTAGGAATATTGAGTAATGAATTTGTTAAATAACTCATCAAAGGATCTGACAGGAGTTGTGATTTTGGATAACCATTCCATTGTTTGTCCTCTCAAGCTTCTTGGGAATAATCTCATTAAATAAGTGTCATCATGGGCAAATTCTAGGCTCATGGTGTAAAATTACTGGACATGATCGTGGGGGTCGGTTTTCCCATCATATTTGTCAAATTTGGGAGTGTCTGAATTTGGGGGAAAAGGTACCATGTTTAACCTCCTATCAAAAGGATAAGGACAAATTTCATTCAAGGAATACCGTACTGTTGATCCTTGTTGCATGTCTTGCATCTATTTTTGTAGAATTTGTATTTGTTGTGTAAGAGAAACCAAGGGTGCATTTGTTTGCCGAGGGAAGAGTTCTTCCCTCACATTGTTTCTAGTTTGGAATGGCATTTGCAGCGGTATGTTTTGCTCAGGGATGTTTTGCTCGGGTAAATTTTGCTCCGGTATGTTTTGCTCAGGTATGTTTTGTTCATGGTCATGTGCTTCCTCCTCTCTTTGTCATTCTTGATAATCATAATGTTGAGACCTTGTTCTAAATATGTCAGCATCGAAGTCTTCAGGGAGTTTAACTCCTTTTCTTGTGAGCATGAGGAGGTATTTTTCTTTATCGTTTTCCATGAGTTTTTCCACAAGTTTTTGAAATGAAGCACTTTCTTGACACTCTTGGAGGAGTTCCTCAGAAATTTTTGTGTCTTCTAGATTTGGATATTCGAAAGGATTTGATAATCTTTGATCCATGTTGGACTCTGGTTGTGTTTTGCTTTGTTTGTTTCATTGAGAGTGAGTAACATTGGGCATCTAGTAGAAACTTTTTATGACAAGAACTCCCCTTCGATGTTTTGCTCAGGGGTTGGTGGTTCAAATCGAGGTATATTGTAAGTGATGCACACTTCGGGGAAGAAAGTTGGATTGATCTTTCCTCCTTGATTTAGGCATTGACTAAATGCTAATTTTTGACAGAATGCTCTACTCAATGGTTCCTTGTCAAATTCGTTTGTTTTGTCTTGAAGATACAAGCGCATATGATGGAGGAATGTTCGATGAGATTTGAAGAGTTGGCGATTGATGTATAAAAATCTATTCCGTTTGACAAGTTTTAGAGAAATGGGTTGTTGTTTCCTCAACTTAGTGTTATGATAAATACTCTTTCTTCTTAGACTATGAGGATTAGTCATGCACAAGTGATCAATGGTTTCCTTTGATTTGTTTTGGATTCAAGATATCTTGTTTGGAAACTTAAGTTTTACTTTATCAAATGAAGGTTTAGATGCCTCCTCACGACAAAGTGTGTCAAATGATATGGAATAAGAGCTTTCCCGATATGGAAACTAGATTTGACAACTTTGAGTTTAAACAAGTATGTTTTTGGATAAAAATCTGTTTGATTGAAGGACCTTTTGATACGTGTGATGGTGTTTCCCAATTTTGATAGGAGAGATGTGTTTTATCCCTTGACTAGTTTTTAGATTTGGACAACTTTATTTTACGGAAAACTTGCTTTTGGAGCAGTTTTGATACTTTGATTTTGATTTTCTATTTGATGGAGTTCAAGATGAGGAAAGAAAGCTTCCTAAACTGTTTTTAGATTTTTCAAAAATAGCTTCTGTTTTGCCCCCTGTTTTCTCAATTTCTGCTATGCGCTAAGCCAAAAACCCAATGCACTACTGAATTTCCGCAACGTGCTAGAGAATGAACTCCACGTGCTAAGCTGCCTCTCTGACGCACTAACTAGATTGTTTGAGTTTGTTTTGGTTTGAAAGGTTATGCGCTAATATGTCCTATCAATGCGCTAACAGCTGATCTTAACGCGCTAGTGTTTGGTCTTAACGCGCTAAGTTGTTGCTTCAACGCGCTAGAATGTTTTCCGAAAGCGCTAAGGTTAAAACTATTTATTTGGGATTGACTATACGCTAAAGTTCAGTACTGATGCGCTATGTTGAAGCCTACATGCGCTAAACTGTGGTTCCAAAGCGCTAAGATGTTTCTCTTACGCACTAAACTGTCCTGATAATTTTCACTCGGTGGTTTTATGTGATTTGTGAATTTTGTTTCAATGATGATGGATGATTTTCTAAAGTAAGAAATGAAAGCACAACACAAAAGAGATACCCATTTTGCCTAGTCTAAACAATGTGTATGTTCTGTGAGGATGTGTTCAAATCCCCAGTGTTTCAACAAGTTTGGATATAGAAAATACAAATCAATCAGACTCTTTATTCAAAGGTCATCGACAATACCATAGCTCACTAGTCTTGATACTCCATCAGCTCAAACAACCTTGTTACCCCCTAGGGGGCGCCCATTTTTTTGCCTTTTGCCATAAATTAACTCAAAGTGAATTGCTTCACAGTCGAGTAGTTATCTTGGGAGATATATGGTGAGTAATCTTGGGGGTGAATTCTTCCCCACCCTTGCACTATGATATTGCAAATGTTTGGATACTGACTCGGCTCAAAGTTTCTAATGCTAAAGTTCGTAATCAGGCTTCTCGTTCGACTGTCAGTGATAAACTCCCTCAAGAGGTTTCCTAACCTTTAGAATAAAGGTTTTACGTATCATAAAAATATTGGGGGAAGGCTAATCGTTGTGCGCAACCATTGAAAAGGACTTTCGTCACTTTCCACTTTTGATTATAGTGGGTTGGAACAGTTGGTGTCAAAGTCGTTCCCCTCTTAGGTCGTTCTCCTCACACCGACCAAAGAATGGCTTTAAGAGTTTTTCAACTACTCGGGAGGGCAGACCTGCTAAAGGTTTTAATGCTTAAAAACACTGAAAGCGTAAGAGTGGTCTGGCTTTTTGATCACCTAGTTAAGGGGAGACCATATTCCTTCCACTTTCGAATCAAAGCACACAAGTGTTCTTTTTAACCTTTTATTGCAATGATTTGGTAAAATCTATATGGAGATATTGCTCCACAAAAACATGGTGTTCATTTTATCCTATCATATCAGTGATTATCTGATCTAGTAAAGGAACCTGGTCAACAAAGCAAAATTTTGATTTTGGTGGTCAACAAAAGAAATCGACAAAAGGGGAAGAAGTTCCCTCTTTAACTTGAAAACAAAATTTAGACAAGTGTGATTCTTTTTCCTTGCAAAAATTTAAAAGATTGATCCTTTTATACACCAAAGGATGGTGAGGTTCTTTTCTAAGCTCTTTTTGCAAAAATAGAAAGTTTGTTGGTTCTTTTTAGCAACCCAAAGGAAAGTTTTCTCCTATGAAAGTAAGGAAAGATTTTTGTTGTGGTTCTTTTTAAGTGCCCAAATGAGGTGTGAGTTCAATTTTAGCTTTAAACAAGAATTAAAAGAATTCAAATTTTTAACTAACTTAGCTAAGTTAGTAAAAACTTCAAACTACTTTAAATCCTAACTTTAAAATAAAATGAACTCCCAAACCTGCAATGAAACTGTCAGAAATCCTGCAAAAACAACAATTAAATTCGTTAGCAAGATACTGGCTTTGTGGACTTTCACAAGTCTAATTCTGATCTCGATTACAAAGTATTTTTTGTTCTCTATCTGTGATGCGCTATAGAATACTCTGTATGCGCTACAGAATTACCCGGATGCACTATCAGACAGACCCGACGCATTGAGTTGTTTTCCAAATGCGCTATACTGTTAGGTTCCCACGTCGAAATCTACAGGAAATTTTTTATGAATGCTATGCGCTAAGTGAGGGTCTCTACGCACTAGGATATGAGTCCCACACGTCGAATAGTATACTTGATGCGCTAAGAAAAGTTCTCCACATGCCAATTCTTGTTTCTCGCGTACCTGCAAAATTGGTTAGATTCAAAAAATGATTTGATTAATGGGGTTATGCCCCATGGTGAGCACCAAAAATGTATGCAGGAAAAGTGGTTCAATGAAATCCAAAATGTGAAAATATTTCAAGGACTTGCCCACACACCCATGGGACTCTTGGTGCAAGTTATGGAGCCATGAGTAATGACTCAACTTCCCAAGGAGTGTTCCATGGTTCTCTATCTCACAAGGTCCCTCAAGCCAATGCCTTTACTCTCAGATCACTGAGCAAAGTGACTTAGGGATGATGAATGCAAGAACGAGGGATGCTTTTGATCGAATTTAGTATGAATGCATCCTATTTATGCATGATTCTAGTAAATGAACTAAACTAGATGATAAGATGACAAGGTTAGTAAAAATACTATCCTAACATGATATACTAGCTATATGATTTAATCTAAGATGATAAAAATACTCTAAAATGATTATTAGATTTATTTCTATTGCAAAGAGAGGCTAAATGCTTGTTAAAATTAAGTATAAATATGATGCTAAAGACTTGGATTCTGGAAACGGAGGAATGGGAGCTCTATTTATAGGAAAAATAAGGCAATGGATGGTCAGGATTGAAGGATCCAATCAAGGGTCAAGATTGAAAGTTATCAATCCATGTTTTCAATTCTCACCAATGAAATGGTGACAATTGTCAACATAAGACTGCTTGAGAGGATAGATAAGAAGCATTAAATGCTTGAGAAGACATGAAGGTTACCTTAGGGGGTAAAGGTTAAGGTTAGGTTAAGACTATCTATTGGATAAAGCTTTTACCCAAAGGATAAACTCTTATGCAAAGGTTAAAGGGATAACCATGGTCAAAGCAATGAATGCTTGATGAGACCCCTGGGTTAGATGAGGGTTGAGTTAGGCAAAAAGTCTCTAACCATGCCACTAAGGGTTAGTTAACCATTAATGGTTTGAAGACTTTGGGGACAAATTTGTAAGAGTCCTTCCAAATTTGGGGGTTTTCAACAAGTTAGCTTGTTGAAGGCATAAAGGCTTTAATGCCTTTGGAAGACTTTACTCCAAATTTGAGAAGTGACCTCAAATTTAGGGAAAGGGGATAATTGATGGGTTAAACTTAATTGATTAGGATTAGATAGTTTCTAGAAGAATTTAGGAAGAGGGTTAGGAGGCAAGTGGGAGATGTAGGAAAATGCAAGCGGGTGAGGAATAATAGGATTTAAAATAAATTGCTTTATTTCAATTTGGTTGCAAGTTGGGGATTTTAAATAAATTAGATTTATTTAATTGGGGTGAACTATCTAATTAAATGTAAATTTAATTAAAAAATAAAGAGAAGGGATTTATTAAATAAAATGATTTATTCAATTAAATGATATAAAAGGCTTAAGTAAATTTAAATAAATAAATTGAATAATTTATTTAATTTAAGTAGAAGAATGTGGGTGATTTAATTAAATTAGATTTAACTAAATAGAGGAATGAGAATAAAATGAACATTAAATATTCATTTAGGAATATGGTCATTTTTATACGTCTACAATAAGTATCCAAAATGGATGAAGGAGGCGATGGAGAAATAGATTTGGAAGGTTTGGATGGAGGAACAACAATCTTGGTTGTTGATTTAATTTTTTCTTTAGACTGTTGTGCTTCAAGGAGACGCTTAGGGATCCACATGGTTTTTGACTTTTCGTGCTTTTGCAGTTTCTTAGAACGCATTGCTTCTACAAGTGCCTTAGGAACCCATATAGCTTTTGATTTTGCTTTATTTTCCTCAGTGACCCTTTGTGTCTTTCTAGATGAATGGAAGGTACGCGAAGATGTACGCCTTTGTTGATCTTGCACAAGGGATGGAGGAATATAGGGTCCTAAAATGGATGGAAGAGATGAAGGGGAAGGTCTGTACCTGTATTTTGGTTTAATAGGGATACCACCATCTTGAGGAATGTCATTGAGACCGTGACCCTTAATAGTTTCTTTAACAAGGAGGGATTCTTGCTTGTGAAGGTCTACCCCTTTGCGTTTATAAATATTTTGACTTGTAGGATCATGAGAGGGTTTTGTAGGCATGACGGATCCTTGAGTTGAATGTGGAGGATTATGACAAGGAGATGAAGAGATACTTTGATCTTGACATCCAAGAGGACCATTGGATAGAGTAGGAAGGGTGTTTGACTCTTCATTTTGAATAGGATCTTTTGAAAAGGTGGAAGAGGCATCATGATCTTTCTTACGAAGTATGATTTTCTCTTGAGATGGAAGGGGATCATCTTGGAAGAAATGGAAAGGTATAATGGGATCCTCATGGGATTATATGGAGATAGGATATTTTTCAACCATTGGATGGGATTGAGGAGTTTTGGTGTCTTGATCTTGATTTATGATAGGACTTGTTTCTTCATTCTTCAAATTATCCTCCTGGCACGGAATCACTTCTAAGGAAGGAATAGGATTTTGCATAGGTGTAAGGGATTCTTGGAAGGTCTCCATATTTTGGCATGATGGGGAAGCATTTTGAGTGAGATTCTCTGGAGTGGGAATCTTTGGAATTGGACTGCATGATGGCATAGGATCTGGGATTTTTAAATCATGTGAGGAACTTATATCAAGATTAAGATTAGCTTGGATTTCCATGGGAGATAAACCCTGAAGGTCAACATGAAAAGTTTCATCATTAGGTTCATTGTTTGAAGGAGATGGTATGGATTGTTGCTGAGAAGCTTTAGGAGATGAAGGCATCATGGAAGATATGGAGGCCACATATGGAGCCTTGCTAGACACAAGTTCATAATTTTGATCAGGCTTGGAGGTAGTTCCTTTTCTTTCTTTAGGTGAGTCATTAGGATCTTCAATTTCAATGACACCATTGTCAATGAGATCTTGAATCTTATGTTTTAATTCCATGCATTTCGAAGTCTTATGTTCATTTTGTCTATGATATGCACAATACTTACTCACAAATTCACATCCCCATGTGGTCTTTTTAGGCAATATGATAAGATTATGCTCAAGAAGCTCTTTCAAAGTCAACTTAATAGATTCCCCCAAAGGTGTAAACTGTCTATCTAGGGGATAGATGTCTTTTTGTCTTGGTGAAGGTGTCTTGTGATTTTGTATGAGATTTGGCTTTTGATTTTCAATTACTTTTTGTTCCATCTTATGTAATTGTTTTAGCATTTCTTGAAGTCTCGTGTTCTTAATATCATGAATTTTCATCTCAAGAGGAGTCATTGAATCTTTTCATTGAGATTGAATGTCATATATTTCTCTCTTGAGAACTTGAATTTGTTGAGCCAAGGTAGTCATGGGATTCTTACTTTTGTCAGAATTTTTAGAAGAGCTTCTGGTTTGAACAGGCCTTTTTATTGACTGATGTGACCTAGAGTTGTTTGTGATGCAGAAGTCAAGATCAAATTTGGATCTAGTTGTTTGGTTAACGTATTGATTGAGGGAAGCAACTAAGATTTAGTATGGTTTTAGGAAAGATCTATCTTGTGTAAGACGTTTATCTAAGTTGATCTGAGAGAAGTGACTAAGACTCAATCTGGTTTCAGGAATGATCTATCCTTTATAAGATGTTATCTAAGTGACTTAGGTTTGATAAGTAGTTGATTGAACTAGCTAAAAGATGATCGACCAAATCGTACAACACAAATGGCAGAGGTACACTATCTTGATCTGTTTATGCTCAGGATGATGATAACTGGTAATATGCTCGCTGTAGACTGTTTTAGGCAAGTTTGAATATTTAGGACTGACAAAATCAAAGATCTATATGACAGGTTTTACAGGACCAGACAACAGTATGTTAGCTTAAGGATAATGACAATGTTGTTTCGTACAAGTTGCTGCCTAGTATCGTACGACAGATGGGTATGTCTGAAATGACAGATTGTTCAGTGCAAAAGTTTATCATATGACACATGATGCAAGGTAAAATGATAATTCTCAAAACCGGACAACAGACAATCAAAGCTCGTACGACACATGATGAAGGCTAAAATGCAGACTATTAAGACTAATGGAATATCGTACAACACCGAATATGAACCAGGATGATAAATAAGAAGACTCGTATGACTGTTTTCTGGATAGAGGCAAAATTTTGGGTTTTCAACGACTGAGTATGACCAAATTTGAGATGGACTGAGTTTTTGATTGCTGACTGACGATGTGTATTTTAGGGGTGGACTGAGTTTTTGACAACTAAGGTATACTAGTTTGTGACACAGACAAAGTTTTGACTAGGATAGACTAGTTTTGGACAGAGTTTCAACTTAGGATAGACTAGTTTTGACAAAGTTTCGACTTAGGATGGACCAGTTTTGACATGGATAGAGTTTTTGATCACTAAGTTGTTTCTTGTTTTCTCTAGTTTTAGTTTGAGGGATGAAAACACATAAAATGCGTAATATGAATAATAACTCCAATCGCAGCATGCAAACCCTATGGAAATTGGTGAGAGAAGAAAACCTTTGCTTGTAGACTAGGGTACACACCCAATAGCTAATCATAATACGGTCGTTGAGTCTCATGCAATAGATTCTCAATGCCGTATTAGCCAACTCCAAATGCTAATGGGGGCACAAAATGACAAGTATCTTGGGAGAGTTACTATCTCTCTTGTACAAAGATTATCCCCCCTTTCGGAGGTGAACCGGGTAGCTTCTAACTTTAATTGGAACTAGTAAGGGATCCGTTCGGTGCGTCAAGGTATAAACTCAATTAAGAGGTCTCCCAACCTTGAAAACCAAGGTTTAATATACCCGAGGGTACAGAGGAGAGCTATTCGGGAGCACTGTCGTTGACTTGATTTTCATCAAATCACGTTTATTTTATAGTGGGTTGGATTACTTGGCGTTTAGCCGTTCCCACTTGGGTCGTTCCTCTCTCACCGACCGTAATGGCTATAGAGTTATTAGCTCCTCGGGAGGGCTGGCCCGCTAAAGATATACAAATCTCAAACTTAAAGAAAATGCCTCAAGGGTCTGGATTTTTTATTGTCTATACAGACATGAGCATACTCTCCTACCTCTCAGAATTTTCTTAAAACATGAAATACAGATTTGTTCTTTAACCAGATAGCAAGTTAGGTGCCTAAAAAAAATGAATTTAATGAATACACAATGCTTGCTCGAATCTCCTCAGGCAACCTACAAAGACAATGAATCAGTAGTCATATTGTCTTTGTGCAACAAGCATAGTCTTTGACAAGCATTCCGCAAAAACTGATTAGGCTATGAAAATTCTTTGGATAAACAGATAACCAGTCAGCGTCAGTCTAATCAAAATTGAACAGAAAACCTGAAGAATGAAACTTGCTTTTCAACCAAAAAAATACAGAATCGTACGACAATTCTCACCGACTCGTACGACAATTCGTACAAGATCGTACGATAATTTAAGTTTGTTAATCTGGCATATAGGAAATGTCATATGATAATACACAGAAACAGTACGGAAAAAATCCGAAAAGTAAAAAATCTGAAAAATAAAATAAAAATAAATAGTTAGTCTTGGAGGCCGAAAAAAAGTAGTCTTCTGCCCCACATGGGTGCCAAAAATGTGTGTGTGAAAAAGTGGAACAAGTCTGTAAGTTATAGGACACAACACTTCAATTAAGTCATTACATGTATGATTAGACATATATAAGCATGAATATGAAAACCATTACAAATCGACTAATTGCCTTCTAAAAGATGCGAGTATAAGATTGCTCTCAGATTTGTATAAGCAATACTAGTGACTAGACTACACCAAGACGAAGGATTTAATATATATGAGCATGATATTAAGCTAAATGGATGCAAGATGGATGAATAATTCAAGCAATAATGAATTCAAGCAATATGGATAAACTAAATATGGAAAAAGCTAAACTAAGATGCAATTGTTACAAGCTAGGGTTGTCGTTGCACCAAAAGATCGACCTCTTAATGCCCGATACAACCATTAGACTTATAGAATCCGCAAGAGGTTGTTAAACCATGTTGCGAATCCTCGCGAGGGACATTGGCCCACTGCCAACAATCCCCCTCCTAGCGTCACTCATTGTATCTTGCGTGATTCGAACATGTGACCAAGATTTGATACCACTTGTTACAAGCTAGGATTGTCATTGCACCAAAAGATAGACCTCTTAATGCCCGATACAACCAGTAGACTTATAGAATCCACAGGAGGCTGTTAAATGATGTCGCGAATCCTCGCGAGGGACGCTGGCCCACTGCCTACAGCAATAATCTCAAAAAGCAAGCACAATATATTCAATGACTCTAGAGTGAAAAGTGTATAATAACAAATCTCCAGGGTGTTTTGAATGAGAGTTGAAGGTTGAATTTATAGAGAATCACAAGAGAGATCAAGAAAAAGCACAATTTAGGATAATTGAAATAATTGAGAAATCGGGTTCAGTTAACCTTGAGATAGATTCCAATTATATTTTAATTGAAATGTATTCAGATTAGAAGTTCAAGTTGCATTAGAAATAAGAATTAATTAATTCCATGCATTTGTGATAAAAATAGACAATTCTTTGATTTATTCAAGAAAAGAGTCTTTTCAATGCAACTGAAGTTCTTATTTTGAAAAGCTTTGAGTTCCAATTATAGAGAAAGCAATTAAATTCCTTTTAATTGCTTTTCTGATTTCAAGTTAATCTCAATTTAGAAAAAGAAATAATATCTCAATTTTGATTTCTCTCAATTCAATTCTTTTATTTTATTTTCAATTTAACTCTTGCTTTGTGATTAATTCCTCTTTTGTAATAAAATAATTCCTTTTCTGCATGATTAAATGACAAATTTATTAATTAATTAAATATGCAAGAATATTTAATAAATTAAATAGGATAATTGATCAAAAATATATTCTTGGAATGATTTAATTAATTAAATAAATATTTGATTAATATAAAGTAATTGATTTGCCATGTGACATTTGATGATTGAAGAATTAATTAATTGTGTGCTCAAGATTGATTTAATTGCCTTTGGTTAGGACCTCGGCGATGTTGCCGAGATTAGGGGCCCATGGTTTAGATGATCATTTTTAGGGTATTACAGTTGTATCAGGCATTGACAGGTCGATCTTTTGGTGCAACAAAAACCCTAGCTTGTAACAGTTAGGAAGGGCTGAAGGTGGTATGTTCTTTAGTGTAACATTCATTTATTTCTTAGTCTATTCAATGGGAAAGTGGAATGTATTTGTCTCATTATCTTGGCATGCACTCCTTAAACCACCCATAGTAGGACAAGACCTTATGGATGATAGGGAAGTTTGAAATAAAGAAATAGAGGTTGAATGAGATGGAGGAGTTGATGGCGGGGACTGATAAGATTGATGTATTACTGCCACAAGTATAGTCCACTATCCAAAATTCCTGCATGTTGTTGGTAAAGAATTTTATGCTTGATGAGGTTTATAATGGTCATTTTGGAACCTACAAAATAACAAGTTTCCTAAAAAATCATGATGCCTAAAATTATTTTCCCACTACTGGCCTAAATAAAATACAAAATTGTATCCAAGCACAAGTTGAGTCACATGATTGAAGATATTTCAATGTGTCTTCTCTCTTGGACACTTGCCCTTTTATGAGCAAGGCTCCTTGACACTTTTCACCACAAAGATGAAAAGTGTCCCTTCCTCCAACCTCTTCTTCAACCTCCTCCAATTTCACCCTTGATATCTTCATACTCAATCTTGACCATTGATTCCTACCACCTCACCCCTGGCCTTGGAAATCCTATAAATATCCCCCATTTTGGAGCAATAAGGATCCTAGCTCATTATCAATTTAGGCATTGTTACTATAGGCATATCATTTGAGCATTGTTGTTATAGGCAATTGCATTAGTTTAATTTGATCATTTTCTAGCATAATTGTTGAATCATGTAGCTTAATCAATCTCTTTTCTAGCTTAATTGCATCATCATCATAGCTTAATCATGCATATCATTAGCTTAATTAGTCTCTTGGATCAATCTAGCATAATTAATCTCATCTTTGCATATCATTATCATTTCAAATCCTCCATCTAGGTGTAGTCAAGTCACTGGGATTGCTTATCTAGATCTGAGAGCAAATCCATACTCGCATCTCTTAGGAGGCGATAGGTTGCTTTGTCATGGTTCATCTTTGTTTTCTTATTATTTTCTAACCATGCTTGTAATGATCTATTGAGTGTTTTGTGTTGCAGCGACAGGTATCACACTTCACGGGCACCACATTTTGGCACCCACCGTGGGGCCCGAAAGCTCATTTTTGGCCTCTTAGCATCATCAAAATTTTAATTTAACAGGTTTCTGGTTGGGTCTGATTCAAAATTTCGTACGAGTTCCTTTGTTTCCTCGTACGAGTAGAGAGAATTGTCGTACGATCAGGTGAGAATTGTCGTACGAAATTTTGTTTCTGTGTTTTCAAAACAAATTAAATTTTAGGGTTTTCATGCTTCAATTTGGTTATTACTAATGCTAACCCTGGTCTGTTTGTGAGTTTTTCGAAAGCCTAACTGGTTTTTGCAGGACGATTGTCGAAGATTACACTTATCAAAGCTTCATTTCATCCAAACATCATGACTACTAATGTATCTATTTTGCAGGTTGCCTAGGACTCAACCAAACTTTATGTCTTCTTTAGACTTTCTAGGCATACTTGTTTTTGCTAAAGTGAATGAACAATCATGTATTATGTGTTTTGATGATAGGTGAGTATTCTCTCACCTTTATTAGGTGATCAGAAAGCCAGACTCATCCTTTGCTTTCATTAGTGCATATCTTTAGCAGGCCTGCCCTCCCGAGGAGCCTATAAGGCCAAAGCCATTAAGGTCGGCCAGAGGGAAATGACCCAAGTGGGAATGGCTAATGCCAAGTACTCCAACACACTATAAAATAAACATAATTTGATGAAAATCAAGTCAACAACAGTGCTCAGGAATAGCTCTCCTTCGTACCTTTGGGTATATAAAACCTTGGTTTTCAAGGCTGGGAGACCTTTTAATTGAGTTTATACCTCGACGCACCGAACGGATCCCTTACTAGTTCCAATTAAATTAGAAGCTACCCAATTCACCTCCGAAAGGGGGATAATATTTGTGCAAGAGAGATAGTAACTCTCCCAAGACACTTGCCATATCATGCCCCCATTAGCATTTGGAGTTGAATAATACAACGTTGAGAATCCATTGTGTGAGACTCAACGGTCATATTCTGATTAGCTATTGGGTGTGTACCTAAGCTTGCAAGAAAAAGGTTTTCTCTCTCATCCAAATTTCTTAGGTAGCGTATTGTGCTTGAGGTCACTTAACATATCACGTGTTTGTTGTGTCTTCGTCCCTAAAATAGAAAATCAGACATCTAAGAAACTGGAAAACAAAAGCAAAATATCAAACTTCATTGATCAAAAATTTGTCCAAACAAAGTTTTTGTCTACGCTGTGTCCTCTGTCATACGAGCTTGTTAGTTTGTCATACGAGGCATCTATTTTATCTTCTGGTCCAGTGAGAATTGTCGTACGAGCCAGTTTAGCAGAAAAAATTGTGTTATCTTTTATTGTCCGATGCAGTGGTAATTGTCGTACGAGTCATCTTAGTAGGGAATTTTGTGTCATCATTTATCGTCTGGTTTAGTGAGAAATCTTGTACGAGTTTATGTCTTCTATCATGCAAAATTTCTGGTTTGTCGTATGAGCCTATCTAAATTGTCATTCGGGGCTATGTAATCTATCGTACGAATTTATGTCTATGTATGTCCAGAACTGTCTTCTTGCATGTCTTTTTCAGATCTGTCATATTTGCTTGGTTAGTTTACAGTGAGCATAAACACCTATTATTTGTCATTCCATGCTTAGATTGTCTTCTTGGTTCGCTTGGTCAAGTTATCATCTATCAAATCAGACTCTAGAAATAGACACTTCAAGATTTTCAAGTATTCAAATTCAACAAGTTCAAGATCTAAACATCTCAAAGTGCATCATCACCCTCTTTGATAAACTGATCACTCAAAACATAGTTTCTCATCAGGATCTATCATCCTCTATCACTAAACTACAACATTTGGTTAGGACAATCTTGTCGCACATCGTAGGATATATCGTTCCTATTGGACTTGGTTTTTATCAAATCATCATCATTGCACTCCAAAACTAAAGATCAAAAAACTTGCAAACTTTTAAAACACTTGAATCATCTTTTCATGTCATATCACTTTATCATAGTTACATTGACGGTTGATCACTTATCAAAACAACTTTTGGACAATCAAATCTTAGCACAATATCTAACACACGTGTATGCCTGTTTTAACCAGGGCTCAGAGACGAAAGATTGCAGAGACGGAAATAGAAACATTTGAAATAACTAAAGATTATAGAACCATGGAACATAAAGATGAAATACAAGTTGAAGAAGAAATAACAGAACAACATGTCAGAGACATCAAAAAGATCCTCAATTCAATAAATTTACGCATAAATTATTGAAGGGAGAAAAAGAAAAATATTTCCTAATGTTAGCAAAATCTGGTGCTACACTCCCCCAAGATTTTGATGTGAACAAATTAACACAAAATAAAAGTGACCCTCCCCCTAATAATGAACAATATGAGGATATTTTTGGTCTCAAAATTAATGACACGTCAATTCCTAGTAACACCAGAACCAATGAGGAAACTTACATTCCCAAAAGAGATGACGTAGAAATTCTAAATAACGTTCAATCCAATGAGGATACAAGAAGAGATCCAAATCCTCCTAGAATACAAAATCATGGTTATGAAAGAACAAATCATGTTGATAATCCTATCACAACTCTCACACAACAAATACAAACACTGCAAACACAAATTCAAGATATGCAGAGAGGAAATGTTAGAAGATACTCACTTCAAGAAATTTGTCCTTATCCATTCGACAGAAATCTAAACATGATACCATTTCCTATAGGTTGTGAAACTCCTAGATACGAAAAATATGATGGAAGAACTAACCCTCAAGATCATATACGAGAATTTTGCACAATGAGTATGGAGTTTGCACATGAGAATACCTACTTGATGAGATTATTTCCGAAAAGCTTAACTCGACTAGCTATGGAATGGTTCTCCAAATTTCCACTTGGAATCAGATCATTCTTAGAATTGGTGGATAAGTTTGTTTCACAATACTCTTACAACATACAACATGAAGTAACAATGCTAGACCTATGTAATGCCAAACAAAAGAGTGTAGAACCTTTCATGACATTTTTACAACGATGGAGATGGTTAGCTTCACAATATCCTTGTATAGTGCCAGAGTATGAAAAATGGACATATTCATCGACAACCTAAATGATTAGATGAGTTATTATCTAAAAATGCAAGGAAATCAAAGTTTCAGAAAGATTATTGATAATGGAATCAGAATGGAGGAAGCCATGATAAAGAAGGGTGAGTTGAAAACATACAAAGAAGGAGTTCACCCTCCTAACAACAATAATAACAATCATAATGATAAGCCAAAGTTTTGGAATAGAAATCGTAATGTCGTCAGCAATGGAATAGTGGATAACAACAATGTGAAACCAAAACAACTAGTTTTTAATTTATCCCATCACTCAGCAGTGGCTCAACAGAACAACAATCACCAAAAAGCAACTATCAAAAATTTCTTTCGAAGGTAATTTACAAACATTGGTGAACCCCTTGGGTCAGCATTAAAGACACTTCTCGCAAACAAATTGATTACTTTACCAGAAGAAAGGAACTACGAACCTCAAGTAAAACCCCCTTTGTGGAATGATAACCATTATTGTGATTTCCATCGAAACAAGGGACATCACACAGATAATTATCAGCGGTTGAAACATGTCATCCAAGATTTGATTGATAATGGAGTAATAATTGTGGATTGACATACAAAAAACAAATCTCATACTCTTTTTAAAATCCACTTCCAAACTATGAGAAGGGTGAATCATCATCAACAAATAATGGTAAGGGTAAAGTGAAGGTAAACTATGCTCATACATATGATAATGTAACAAATGTGATTGTAGTTAAAGAAAAACAAAATCAAGAACCTGCTCATGCTATCATAAGAAGCAAAGCTAAAGTTGTTTTTATGGGTCCTACAATAAACATGTCATCCACTACAAAACAATATAATCTAGTGGAGCAATTGCAAAAAACACCTGTGCAAATATCCATCTTAGAACTTTTAAACTTTTCACTTGCACATAAAGAAATTATTGAATGAGCATTAGTAGATATAACAGTGTCTAAAGATATGGATATACATCAATTCCAAACCATGGTGGGATACCTCACAACCCCTCATTGCTTATCATTCACTGAAGAAGACAACATGTCCTTGCAACATCCCCATAATGCTCCCTTGCGTATAGAAGTCATCATTCATAAGACGTGAGTTAAATGTGTCCTAATAGATGGAGGAGTTGGCTTAAACATTTTCTCTTTGAGTCTAGTCTGTGCTCTAGGTTATTCAGAAGATGTACTTGATCCCCAGAAAAAAGATCACCATTAAAGCCTATGATGAAGAAGAACGTTCCTCTAAAGGAATAGTGATGCTACCCATAAGAGTGGGACCTTTATAGAAAGACACAACATGCCAAGTCTTATATTTGGACTTATCATACAACATACTCTTGGGAGGACCTTGGATACATGACATACAAGTTGTTCCGTTAACATATCATTAGTGCCTAAAGTTTCCCTACAATGGGCAGGAAATCACGATCTCAGTAGATTCAAATACATTTTAGTATTGTAGTAATATCAAACCAGCTCAAGAAGTCATTGTTCCTCATAATAGGGAGGCATCATCTTCAAACACACAATCTAAAGAAAAATCATTTGCCTCAATTTTCTCAAGTATGGGAAAACAAATGCAGCTAAGAGATCGAGGGAATGGAGAATATTCAATATCACAATTACCACTTTCTCCTAAATCCTTTGTAAAACCATCAAACTCTAAACAACAACCAAATGTGAAACATCTTCCGATATTTGATGGAGAATTTGTTAGTGTTGGGATCTTACCAGAGGAAATAGAAGACAAAGATGTGCTACAGTGGCTATACAAGGACGAAGAAGTTCAATAAAAGATCAACAATGTCTGCATACCTACAGAAAAGTATGGAAAAGTATTAACATTCTCAGAAAAATGGGATACATTGGAACAGGTCCTATAGGGAAAAGAAAAGAAGGTATATCAGAACCTATCCAACCTTACACTCAACGGGCTACAGACAAAACAAGCTTAGGATATGGACAAGTTACTTTACCAGAAGACACATCTTTTAGCCAACAAGAAGAAGAATATGAAAACAGACAAGAACAATTGGCAATTGAAAGAGAAGAAACATCAGATAAACAACAAGCACAAGCAAACATGAAATGGGAAAAGAAGAAAGCTTCAAATCAATAGGAAAAACAAACTAAAAGCACCTCCCAAACAGCCTTAAATCTCAATCAAAACAAGCACGAACCTGGTACTAATCAAGGAGAGCTCATAGAAAGGTTGATAGAACTCAATCTCAGTCCCGAAGAGGTTGAATATGAAAGAAGAAAAGATATAGCAACAAAAGCTGAAGAAACAAATCAAACACTATATGAACAAATCTGTAGATTGCAAGCTGCAAGTGATATAGATTCTAATGAATGAGAATGAGATTCCTAACACTCTAAAGAATTAGCTGAAGAAAATTTCTTTGAAGAAGATGTAGGAGTCGATGTAGTTCACACGTATGTAGGGAAAACGTTAAGAACTAGTTCACTTGAATTAGAATCACATTCGGCTGACCTGGACTTAATCGAGGACGATCAGGAGCTTCTTGTGCGAGGTCAATCTGATGAGAGTACCAATCTAGACATTGACATACATATCGAAAACTTTGATACATCCATCATGACCTTTGATACTCTCGAAACATCTCAACCTGATGACCCCTTACCTCTAATCCACCCTGAACTTATTGATTGGGAAAACGAAGGACATACTGCCATTGATACCTTTCCGAATGACCATGCCATATCCGTATATCTTAATGCAATCGAACCCGCAACAACTTTCATCAGGAATTTCAGCAACGCATCTTCCAGTCAAGTGGGTGCCAAATCTCCTAGTCGCAAAAAGGAAAATAAAGAAAACAATATCAGGTCTAATGCTGAAAACCATTTCTTGGCAACATTAGATTAGGAAAAAGTAAAAATAAAGGACACATCTAATGGTGAAAACCTCCTCAAGGCGCCGAAAGATGGGAGATTTGACACTTTACCTGCACACTATTAAGAAAGGTCATCCATTTTGATCAAACCAATAGAGGCAGTTAACATTGGGACAACAAAGAAACCAAAGATCCTACATCCAACAACTTCTCTGTCAGAAGAAGAAATGCAACAATATATAAAATTCTTCAAACGGCGGCAAATCAATTTCGCCTGGTCATATGCAGACATGCCGAAGCTAGATCCAGAGCTTAACATGCATCACTTAAATGTTAGTCTAGGAGCCAAACTAGTTAAACATAAATTAAGGAAAATGCATTTGCATATTGCTCTTCTAGTCAAAGCAGAACTAAAGAAATTATTGCATGTCGGATTCATCAGACATGTAGCTTATCCTCAATGGGTATCCAACATTGTTCCTGTTTCCAAACCAAATAAAAGTATCAGAATATGCACAGACTTTAGAGATCTTAATAATGCATGTCCAAAGGATGACTTTCCTTTGACTAACATTGACATCATTGTAGATTTAATTGCTGGACACTCCATGTTGTCTCTAATGGATGGTTTCTCCGGATACAATCAGATTAAAATAGCACCTGAAGATCAAGAAAAGACAGCTTTCACATGTTCGTGGGGTACTTTCTGCTAGAACGTCATGTCTTTTGGACTAAAGAACACAGGTGCTATGTATCAGAGAGCTATGACAACAATATTCCATGACATGATGCATACATTCATGGAAGACTATGTGGATAACATCTTGGCAAAATCATACAACAGAGAAGACCATATAGGAATACTAGAAAATATCTCACAAGTTAGAACAGTATAAGCTATGACTCAATCCTAAGAAATGTTCCTTTGGTGTCACCTCAGGCAAGCTATTGGGATACATTGTTTCAGTTAGAGGTATCAAAGTAGATCCATCTAAGGTCAAAGAAATCATGGAAATGGCATCTCCCAAGATTATCAGTCAACTTAGATCACTCCAAGGCAGACTCCAGTCAATCAGAAGATTTGTTGCTCAACTGGTAGATAAATGTCAATCATTTACTCATCTATTACATGAAAATGTTCATTTCAAGTGGGACCATCACTGTGAGGATGCATTCAACAAGATCAAGGCATATCTCATGCAACCACTTGTCCTAATGTCACCAATTCCAGGAAAACCATTGTTACTCTATGTATCGACCACTGAAGTATCATTAGGGGTTCTACTCGCACAACAGTATAATGAAGAAAAAGAACGAGCCATCTACTACATCAGTAGAACATTAGTGGGATACGAGCTCAACTATTCACCAACAGAAAAGGCATCCTTGGCGGTAGTTTTTGCTTCTCAAAAATTAAGGCACTATCTACTATCTCACTCCATCAAGTTGATAGCTAGAATTGACCCATTGAAGTATTTACTCAGCAAGGCAACATTAACAGGATGACTAGCAAAAAGGATCATGATCCTGAGTGAGTTTGATATTGAGTATGTTGACAGAAAAGTTATAAAGGGACAAGTCATTGCAGACCAACTAGCTGAGGCACCGCTTTGGGATAATCATCCTTTGCAGATTGAGTTTCTCGATGTTGATATCCTAACAGTCACAACAAAAACATGGCAATTATACTTTGATGACTCAAATATGCAGCATGGATCAGGAGTAGGTATTCTATTCATCACACCACAAGGTCATAAAATTCCAAAATCATACAAATTAAACTTTCCATGCACGAACAATACAATAGAATATGAAGCTTTTGTTGCAGGCATCAAAATGGATATAGAATGGAACATTACACAACTTCAAGTCTTTGGAGATTCTCAGCTTGTCATCAATCAAATCAATGATGAATATCAAACAAAGGATGAAAAGTTAATGCCTTATAAAAAGATAGTTGATGATATCAAGAAATACTTTGTAGAAATAACTTTTCAGCAGATTCCAAGGAATGACAACAAAGCAGTAGACGCCATGGCTACACTTGCTTCTCTACTTCAGACATAGGAAAATCAACAGTGTTATAAATTCCTGGTGGAAGGGTTGTTTTACCCTGCTCATAATTGTCATGATTCCCAAACTATCTGTCACCTTGTTGGGCATGATTCTTCCCGTTATGGCCAAACTTACAGATACCTGAAAGATAATATCCTCCCTCCCGACTTATCAAAAAATCAAAAGAGAAACCTTATTTGCCAATCCTCCCATTATACTCTCGTCATGGATACCCTATTTAAATGAGGTTTGGACGATACTCTTTTAAGATGTCTCAAACAAGAAGAATCTGAGAAGGCCTTACATGAAGTCCATAATGGTATTTGTGGCACTCATTCAAGTGGTCTTACCCTTTCAAAAAAACTCATATGCTTGGGCTATTATTGGCCAACTATGGAACGAGATTCTTTTCAGATAGCTAGAACATGCAAACAATGTCAGATCCATGGGAATTTGATTCATGCACCAACACAAGAACTTCATGTTTTGGCAACATCTTGGCCTTTTTGTCAATGGGGTCTTGATCTAGTAGGAAAGATAAACCCTTCTTCATCTAATGGTCACAAATTTATCCTTGTAGCTACAAAATATTTCACAAAATGGATTGAGGCAGTACCTCTCGCAAATATCACAGGAAAACAAATTGTTGCATTTATCTTGAGCTACATCATCTGTCACTATGGAATACCTATGACCATTATCACTGATCATGGGCGACCATTCAAGAATTAGGATTTACAAGAACTATGTGAGAAAATCAAAATCCAACACAAATTTTCCACACCCTGCTATCCACAAGGGAACGGGCAAGCAGAAGCATCAAACAAAACCATTTTGAAAATCCTCAAAAAGACAATGAATGAAGCTGGAAGAGATTGGCATATTCAATTGAACCTTGCTCTATGGGCCTACCGTACCAGTATCCGCACACCAACAGGTGCCACACCTTTCTCTCTTGTTTATGGATCAGAAGCAATACTGCCAATAAAAGCAGATATACCTTCTTTATGAGTATCATTAAAAGGTATTATCTCAGACGAAGAACAACGAGTATCTAGATTGCAGGAGTTAGAATTGATCCATGAACGAAGACAAAATGTCTTTGATCATTTAAAGGTATATCAACAAAGAATGTGTCGAAGTTATAATCACAGTGTCAAACCATGAGTCTTTCAAGTTGGGGAACTAGTACTAAAGGAAAATCCACGCAACCAGGTAGATCGAGAAAAGAAAAGAAAGTTCGAACCAAACTCTGTTTGTGGTCACAACAATATTTGGGTCAGGAGCATATCAGCTATCAACACAGGACGGAGATCAGCTCGATGAACCCATCAATAACATGCATCTAGAGAAGTTTTATGTCTGAAAAAGCAGAAAAATCCAAAAATAGTGAAAAGGCAGAAAAATCCAAAAACAGTGAAAAAGAAGAAAAATCCAAAAAACAGTGAAAAAGTAGAAAAATCCCAAAAAAGTGAAAAAGCAGAAAATCGAAAAAAAAAAAGAGAAAAAGTGCAATAAAAACAGATGGTGAAAACCTGGCATACAGGCGCTATCTATCTGCTAGCTCTTCCATCTATTAGTTCATGCATCCTTCTACTTGCATTTCATTTTCCATCAATGTTGTTCATATCCATAATGAAGCCTTTGTACATATGCAGGCATCCTGGGTGGCTTCTCGCCATGGTTTGGATCATTGGGTATATCATACTGAATTTGTTTCTAGGCTTGGGGCAAAATACTGCACCTAGCTGGGGGCAAATTTTTTTATCATTTTGAGCTTAATCAAACAGGAAGAACAACAGTTAGGCAACCCTTATCAAGCGAAAACTAAGACACACCCAACATTGAACACGAGATTAAATTTTCAACTATCAAACTATCACAAAATCAGTCTAAGCACATCACACACTTTTCAATGGATGATATCTTTTGGATAATGATTTTAGCATGATTGTTCAACTTTTCAATCTTGATTTTCGCTATCATGATTTCTGAGTGACTTTAGGATGTCTTTTACTAGAGGAACAAGGAAGGAACATGATATTTTTCTTGTCTATTGTTTGTAAATTAATCATTAATATGTGCAAATTTATCTCAGGACATGATCATCGGAGTATCATCGAAGACATTTCCGATTTGTGTATTGAAATGATTAATACTGTCTCTTTTACGCAAGCAACACTTAGGTCATCTCGGTTCAATTATACCTCGATGCTTGTGCTAACTTGCAATATCAAAATCCAAGAAAGTCATGCTCAGGTCATCATGGTTTTACCATTGATGTTTGCACTCACTTCCCACATATAAACATCTCAATGATGACAAAACACAATAACCCAGTGATTGGTCCTATCGTAGCTTTGCATTTCATTTGCATTGGCTTTTGCATTTAGCTTGCATTTCATTCTTGCATGGGATCCCACATTCTCATTTTATCCAAGGTTAAATCTATCATAAGAATCACAAGGTGTCATCATAAGTGTATACGCAATCAGACTGATAACTCATCTCTCTCCAGATATTGTCGACCCAATGAAAATCTTATATTCCCCCCTCAACAGAACCAACATCAACATATCTGAATCTTTCTGCAACTTGATATCAACAAACTATCAGTTCTTTATCCAATCAACCTTATAAATTCTATCAATTGATCACATCTAAATCGATTCTATCATGTCTTATACGAGATGTATCTTTCTTGGAACCAGACGTTCTGATCATGTCTTATACAGGATATATCGTTCCTGAAACCAGACGATTTGATCATCTTTGTCTTATACAGGAGGTGTCATTCCTGAAACTGGACTGAATCTCGATCTTATCAATCTAATCAATCAAGCTTTATCAATAATCAAGAACCACATCACCGTGATCGTAGAACTCCCACTTTCATCAACCACAGTTGCAGAAATCAAATCATTTCTAGTCGGGATATCAATTTTGCAAAGATCCAAAAACTCCAAAGGTCAGTTATCTCAATTAATCTCCCGAGGGGGCATCATCGTACCATAATTTATCAGTCAATAGCTGGAGCATCCTATCGAACCAATATCATCATCAAAATGAGATTATTCTTTTTTTACTGCGTCATTTATCCTTCATGACAGGAGTAAGTCACCCTATAAAATTTCATTCAGAGGACTTGTTTTTCTTGCAATGCCTCGGTTTAAGCCTAGTCCGTTGTAAATTGTCTTTAAATAAAAAATGCTGAGTTTTAGTAATTGGTCGAACTCCGTGAACACATTGAACTATCTTGAATCGGGTTCATCAGGTCCATTTAGGTTCAACGGGTTCTTAGGTGTCTAGGTGTCTAGGGAGTTTTTCATACTAACATTTTCTTAAAGTGTTTTGCAGCGGTTTCTTATTGGTCGTGATCAGTGATGTGTTATGTCATCTCTCTCCAGGTGTTAAACTCTTTGAACCTATTTCAAAAGGTTCAGACATGTTCAACATGTTTTGCACAGTTCAAATGGTCAACAACACCTGACATAATTAATCCTCTCAAAGAAGATTTCTCCTGGGCGCGGTGTACGTCTTGAACTACTTGAACCCCAATGAATTCTGTTCAGAATGTTCATGTGTGTTCAAATTTGGTGGGTCCCGTGAGTTAAAAGATTTGATGGTGCATTTATTGCCAAGTATGAGGAAGGCGAACCATATCTTAAGTGATGTCAATTGTTGGAGTTTCAAAGCAAGTATTCATTTCGGGAACTAGTGGTTACTTCAAAAACGTTGCCATGCATTCAATGCGTGCGTGTGATGTCCAATCTAGAAACTCAACACACTTAAACTATCAATTGGAATTATTGCACTTAACAAGTCCGTATCATCACTCTTGCTATAAGGTATGAAGAATTAATTCTCTGAACCTTGCTCCTCGTTGCTGCGGTGTTATTTTTCCTGGATAGAAGTCTTGTTTGCTGGTAATCGTCTGGTCGCTCAACTGTGAAGGTGAGTCCATTTCTTGTTGTCTCCAGTAGCTTTTACCTGCATTTCTTCTCTCATAGTGAGGTTTGTTGCAATAAAATAAGACTTATCATTTATGAATTATGAAGTCCACATTGCACCTGTTCGGAAATGTTTTTAGTCTTGCATGTACAGAGCCCATAGTCAAGGATACCGACCTTAAAGGGGAAAACCTTGAAGTTTTAAAAGAAAGGGTATTCAAGGGAATTGATAGTTCCTTTAGTGTAGAAGTTTTGAGTAGTGGTTTGATAGAGGCGGCAACCTTTCCCCCAGCTATTCCTTGCCCAAAATTGGTTAGGGAATGTATCGCTAGGTATGATCCAGCCTCCGAAACCATCAGGAGAGAATATGGTGAAACCCTCCTTGCCATTAACCATGAAGTGATTTCCTTTGTCTTCAAGCTACCTGACTACCAATTCTCAAAATTTTCTCCCACCCAGTCAATTATTGAGTTCAACGCGGATAGAACCAGGAACTGAATTAATGTAGCAAAATATTCGCTGAAGGTACCCCAAAGGGGTGGTTCCAGATTGCCCAAGAACCCCAATAAGAATCATATGTTGTCTCATATTCATGATGTCATGCTACTATTGCACTGAGTCAAAGGCTCTACAGAAGCTTACAGTTTCGATGACTGGATTTATTGTTATGTGCAGCTGGTGTTAGAAGGGAAGCAATATCTTGATTGGGCAGAGCTGATTGTTGATTCAATGAGGGAGCAGTTGAGTATGGCCAAATAGTTTAAGCAGAATTTATTCATGTCTTCGTATCTTATATACTGTTTGGCGTGTGTTAAGGAGGTAGTTGGAATACCTAGACAACCCACTGAGGAGGAGGTCCCTGTATATGATTTTTACCTCATGTTGCAAAAGGATAATGCCTTGCAGGACTTTAGGAGGGTACACAATGCTTTTCTGGGGGATTTGTGCTATGAATTGAATAATATGAAAACCAAAAGAATTTCTAAGGATGCACAGGCATTGGTAAAGAGGTTTGGAAACTTCTTTATCTAGTTTCCTCGCTTCTGCTATATAAGGATAGGCGGTTTTGAGGAAGAGCCCTTCAAGCTTCCTCATTTCTGTTCAGATTGTTTTGTTTTAGCAGAGATATGTAGGCAGCTGACTATTGTGATTAAAAAGGCACAACCCAGGGACAAATGGGAGAGTCATTTTTCCATCTAGTTAGGTATGTTATCCTGCAGTTCAATGTCGGATGCTTTGAGTATTGGCGCGGACTTGAAGAATTTCAATTTTTCTCTGTACCATGAAAGGAAAGGTTTTGATAATAAGGGTTTTTCCCAAAGTCTTGATCTAATGCCGTATCTCCCAATGCTACAATTAGAAGAATTCTAGGAAGATTGCAGTGATAAACTCGAGGTGTTCAAAAGGGGAAAAAATGAGCATAGTATTAGAGTAAGTCATTTCATTGCAAGTAAAGCTCGACATAAACGGGCTTGAAGAAGATTATCTAGAATTGTTTGAACCTGGATACTTAGCTCAAGCTAAAACTGAAGTATCATGTATCAATTGGGCTGAGGAAGAGGAAGATGATATATAGCTGAAAACCAAAAGGGTTTTGGAGAGAACTGCAGAGTGGGTTGAGAGGAAGAAAGCAGTGAAATTAGGCGCCAAGTCTAATTCTGTGAGAAATAATGAGGTTACTCTGCGTTCACCAAAGCGTTTTTCTAATAATGCTTCTATGCCTGTTCATGTAGGTAAGGATAAAAAGCCACCTCAGGTTAGGCACAAGGCTAATCCAGCTTTGGATTTCTATACTCCTTGACATACCCAGTCACGAAGTGTTGCTCAGAGAAGGATGGATCAAGCTAAGGATATAGAGCTGAAGAATAAGATTCTTGATGCCCAGATATTTGAAGTTGAAGATCTAGACAGTGACGTTGCTAATTCCCTGGATTTCCATGCAGTTACTGTAGCTATGACACCACCCTCCAAAGAGATCGAAGGAGAAACTAGTTCTAGTGCAACTCCTAAGTGGTTGACTACCTCGGTGAACAAAAAATGAAGTTCCATTCCTGTGACTATTCCAATTCAAGATATGGTCGTTAAGTACACAGAGAAGGGTCCCAAGCCAAAAAGGTTCAAAACAACTGCTTGACTGGATAGTGATGAAGGAATCGGAAAGTGGGTTGCTGAGATTGCCTCATACAAGCCCAAGGGAGAGGACAAGGAAGTCAGCGCATAAGACTTTGAGGTCACTAAGGTGGAGCTGGGAAACATGAGTAGAGATTCAGACAATGATTTCTTCCAAGTATCCGCAAAGAAAATGCTCACCAGGTCGGAGAAAGACGGGCGAGAAAAGAGAGAGCTAAAGCGGCATATAAGCATCCTTGCTCAATTCATTGACAACATCGGTTGCTTCAGAGCACTTCCTATATCTCATGCTACAGAAAGCTTTGATTATACTTCTCCAGAGAATAAAAAGCTAATGAGTCAGGTTCAAAGAGCAAAAAGCATTGCAGAAGTTGTTGAAAGATGGATTCAAGGAGTGATCAAGGATGGGGAGAAGTATATAACGAACTCCCATAAATTATGGAATGAGATGCAGAGTCTTATTGCGGAGATTCAAAACCAGCTTTTGCCATGGGAAAAAGAGGAACACAAATGCGAGAATGTCGTGCCAATGTTCACTAAAATAGAAGAACATGGGGCTACCAGATTTTTGATGAAACATTCAATCAAACTGGTAACAGATGAATGTCAACTCTTCGTGTTGAAGAAGACCATAATGTGGTGGGTGCTAACTTTCAAATTTGTGATCTTTGATGCTAAGACTTCTGTGTATGAACTCCAAGACCTCCAATGCAGTTTATTTAATGATAACAAAGTGGTTAACCTTGACCACGATTGGCAGTTGGGAATTTGCGGGCTGAACACGTAGGATGCGATAAATTTTTTTCGAATATACATGGAGAAAATCAAAGCCAAGGGTAATTTCACTCCTAAGGATTAACACGGGTTGCTCGGATCGAGTCCATGACATTTATTGGTAATGATCAGTTACCCAAACATGTCGAAAAGATGGTAAAGTACCGGTGGAACAAGGAAGCAGCAAAGGCAAAGCTCAATGCAATGAAGGTTCCGAACCAAGCAATAATCCAGGAACTCACAACTGCCCACAATACCCAGGAAAGCGTAGAAGAAGATGATGATGGGAAAACAACATAATGCATTGATCAAGGCCCTATTTTTAGGTGTTTTTCATGTTTATGCAAAAGACTTCGGGACATCTGTCCCAATTATACTCTGTTAGTTCATAACTGTTTTAGAGGAGGTCGAGTTTTCAGGGAGACCTCCTCTGTTCTAAAACTATATATTAGACTAAGATGGACGGAATAAGGGTTAGTTTTTTGTTAGAATTTTTCTTAGTTTTCACTTAGATTTCTTTGTTTTTGGAAAAAAATCTATTTTGTTGAAGGAAGTCATCAAAATTTTAAAGATCTGGAATTGAAAAGGGTTTTATGCATGTATTGATTGTGTCTTTGTTACATGAAAGATATATATATATATATATATATATATATATATATATATATATATATATATATATATATATATATATATATATATATATATATATATATATATATATATATATATATATATATATATATATATATATATATATATATATATATATATATAAAGGATCAAACTGTTTCGCGGGAAAGAAAACCTTTGAGTTTTGAATCTGTGTTGTGGCATATCTTTGTATATGTTAATCTAATCAAATGACATTGATCACCTTTCCAATGCAGAATGTTATTTTTATTCTGAGATTCCTTCCTGTGAGTTTTTAAAGGGTGTGTGTTTGAAAAGAGACTTTGTCTCTCTTATCTGTTTTATGTACTGTAAATCTGGCTTTCTGAACTTTGTTTCAGTCACTTCCTTTTTCTCATGTTAAAGCATTTAGGAAGCGTATTTTTCTCTGAACTATTTGTAAATCATTAGCCTCTCATCAAAAGAATGAAGTAGGCAGCCTTACGTGCTTTCAGGTTAAAAGCATACCAATTGGAAATTAATTAGATTATTCTCTGAATAAATAATAGAGGGAGTTGTACCTATGAAAAAATTCAGAGGGAAGTAGTAGATTACACTTACCCAACTGTTTAGTTGAATTTTTGTCTTTTAAAGAAGGCAATAGAGTTTGAAATTAATTATTTTAAAGAAAGGCAAATCCGTTCACTAACATCTTTGAATCAACATGTCATCACACCTCACTTCAAAGACGGGCAAAATGTATACACCTAAAAATGGTTTGAAGATAATTAATTAAATAAGTAATTATTTAATTAATCCCCCTTTCTAATTTAATTGAATTCATTAGGCAATTTGATTAAATTCTCCCTTTCATCTACTTATTAATAAATCTAAGGATTTATTTAATAGGTTCATTCCATAGTCCCCTTTGATTAATTAATTCAAATTAATTAATCTTCCCCCCATTTTCAATCAATTCTTCTAATCCTCTAATTAATCAAAACAAATCAATTTATGCGTTGTTGAGAATTAATTAGTCTTTTCCTATTATTTGAATTTATAAATTCAAATTACCTACATGCCTCCTAACTTCTAACCACCTAACCTAACCATCCCTCTAACCTAACCCATTCCACCTAACCTGGGGTTTAACCAACCCTATCCTATCTTGCACATTCTAACCTTCTTATCCTAACCTCCTATGGTGTGGATATTTTATTCTTGAGACACATGGCACTTTGGCACATGTCTCCTCCCTTGGACACTTGCCCTTTTATGAGCAAGGCTCCTTGACACTTGTCACCACAAAGATGAAAAGTGTCCCTTCCTCCAACCTCTTCTTCAACCTCCTACAATTTCACCCTTGATATCTTCAGACTCAATCTTGACCGTTGATTCGTGTCACCTCACCCCTAGCCTTGGAAATCCTATAAATATCCCCCATTTTGGAGCAATAAGGATCCCATCTCATTATCAATTTAGGCATTGTTACTATAGGCATATCATTTGAGCATTATTGTTATAGGCAATTGCATTAGCTTAATTTGATCATTTTCTAGCATAATTGTTGAATCACGTAGCTTAATCAATCTCTTTTCTAGCTTAATTGCATCATCATCATAGTTTAATCATGCATATCATTAGCTTAATTAGTCTCTTGGATCAATCTAGCATAATCAATCTCATCTTTGCATATCATTAGCATTTCAAATCCTCCATCTAGGTGCAGTCAAGTCACTGGGATTGCTTATCTAGATCTGAGAGCAAATCCATACTCGCATCTCTTAGGAGGCGATAGGTCACTTTGTCATGGTTCATCTTTGTTTGCTTATTATTTGCTAACCATGCTTGTAATGATCTATTGAGTGTTTTGTGTTACAGCGACAGGTATCACACTTCACAGGCACGACAACTATCATTGGATATAAGGAGAGTATTGAGGCCACTAGCCTATGACCCTGAAAAGGGTCACACTCACAACTTTGCTAACTAATTTTATATGGGAGAAAATACCATTATTAGGGTCTATGGATGCCCCCAAACTTCTTATCTATTACCCATGTTTGTGTCAAATAGACTTGCATTTTTGGAGTTTATGAGGAAAATGTTGTGGCTAGAAAAGGAATTAATTGTACCAAGGAGAAAGGGGACATTCATGCCCCATGTTACTACATTTGCAGGCTTTTTCATTAGATCCAATATGCTAGAAAAAATGCAAAATTATATAAAGCAATTATTTATTAAAGTTTGGTCATGAGAGGTTGTGTGATCTTGAGAATCACATCGACTCTATTGTTGAATCAGTTTCACATGAAGTATTGATAGAAGAGGAATTGATCAAAAATTGTACATCTTTTAGGGAAATTGTGCAAAGAACAAAAAAATGGCAGGTCATAACAAGGATAGAAGAAGAAAGAAAGAAAAAACACCCCACTTTCCCTGGATTTTATGACGAAGAAATAAATGAATTGAAAAGAATTGAATTGTGTTTGGACAATTTTGAAATAACATATGGTAAATCAATAGGTGATGGGTCTCCACCAAAATGGGCCACGGTTCCATTGAAAAACTACAAGGGGTTGTTATTCATGATGTCTCTAATGATGAGTGTATAGAGTAAGATCTCCTATTCCCCTCCTACCAAGAAACAAAGGATAAATGATCAAAACCCCATTGTACCTTATGATGAATCAAAAGGGAAGTGTGACACTGATGAAGCTGCTAGTGCACTAAGGGCTTTGAGAGGAGATGAAGTAGCAAAATAATCATAGAGTGATCCACAGAGATACGAGCAGAAGACACATGGCTATGAAGCCCAAATGACAAAAGGAGATGAGATTGTAAATATTATTGATGAAAGGATAGCCATGTCTATTAGATTCTTAGATGATGATGAATTCATTCATACCCCAACGTTTCAAGATTTTTGGTTGAAAATAAAAATGAAAGAATTTGAGGAGAGGAAGCAAATGAACCTCGTGGGTGTGGATGAGTCCAATCATGAGGAAATCATTGCTCAAAATTTTAAGGAAATAAAGTTTGATGATATGCATGTTACTCCTGAGGAAGCCAGAGAAATTATCTTGAAAAGCAATATGTTGATTGTGCCAGGGATGACATTGAAACAAATGTTCCTATTAGACTAGGTGAGAAAATAAGAAGACCCTCTTCTAGTTGCAAAGTTTGATTCAGATGAAAGGATAAGTGGTATGGGGTATAACCCCAAGATTGAGGTGTTAGCTGCATGGGTGAGCTCTAAAAGCACCAATAAACCAAAATTAATAGATTTGGTGAAGGAGACACAAGGGACAACAATTTTGAAAACCATGAAAGACACCTCTCCATTAGAGGCGGCCACCTTGACTATGCACTCTAAAATGTTCACCAGAGATGCAGTAAAACATATGCAAGAAAAAATAGCTAAATTGGTAGCAGGACATAAGGATATGAATGATGAAATATATAGGTTTTGTGTCAAAATTGCTATGTTAAGGGAAAAGGCAGAGAGACAACTTGACAATCAAAATAAAGCTATTGTCTTGAATAGACATGCACCCGCTAAGCTAGTAGATCATACTGAGGACATCCAATGATGGGATGAGGACAAGAAAAAATATGAAAAGGAAATTCAAGATTTGAAGGCAATCAATGAAGAAACTTTGTAGAAAATACCTAGAAAATGTATAGCGCCTTTGAGCATATATTAGCCGATAGAGTAAATCTTATAATTGAGAAATTGGAAAAGGTATAAAAATCTATGAGTCTTTGTTAAAAATGATAGAGGTGTTCACTGGAAACAATCCTAAATTGGAAAATTTATCAAAGAGGTGGCAACTAGCATACATTACTTTAGTTACTTTATGTAAAGTAACTCAAAGAAATCCTAATGTTTATCCTAAAATAAAGGAAACTAAAAGAATAGTGCACACAATCGTTGAAGAACTCGAGAATGTCACCAATGAAGAGCACAAAGTAAAGGCTAAAATTGATTCCTTCCATACATTTCAACACTGGACCATCCCTCCCATCACAATTAAGGATAGACACCTCAGGTATTTCAATGATTGGAAAAGTGATTTTGGCCAAATAGTGCAAAAAATCATTACACATATGAAGGAAGAAAGACACCAATGTTTAGTGCTTCAATTTGTTTCAAGACATGATTATTACTCTAGATGTTGGTTATGCCAGATTCATTGCAGAGGTACGCGGACCTTAACGGGCGAGAAATGGAGATATCACCTGGTAAACATGCCTATCATTTTGAATTATCAGTGGCATAGCAATTATGAAGTGTATCGGTGGGATTCCACACATCTAAAGAATGTTGGAGATTGAAGACACAGGATGACAGCCAGTGAATGTCGAGGCTGTGCAATTGAAAGTAGATCCTTGCCAGACCCATGGGTCATGGGTTTCTACTCATGTAGTCATGATGACGCGCTTACTTGCATTCATCGACTATTCTTATTTTTAATATCATGCTTTATTTCTTTCATGTTATTAAGCTTTTTTAAAAGAAGACTAAAAATATTTTGTTTAGTATTTTTAATATAAAAATTAGTTATGAAAATATACATTGTAGCGGTCTAAAGCTTGTTTCTTTTCCCCATTTTTTATATAGGGGAGAAACCAAGACCAATTCTTAAAGGAGAATACATAGCTAATAGAAGATAAAAAATATAAGGAGAATATAACAATACTACAAAAAAATTTGTACCTCATTACAGTGGCAAAATATAATACAAAAATCCAATGTTTCTTGGCTCAGTTATTTGTTGTTTGTAGAAGTTAAAGTATGGTGTGGTTGTCTCCAATTTATTTTCTTCCTTACATGTTTGAATCAAAGTATCAAGGATAACTCTGATTTATCAAAGCAACTTTTACTATTTTGTGTAATTGGGTTGATTGGGTTATATCAGGCAGAATTAAATTTCACTTGATTAAATTGCAGCAGTTGGGAAGAAGTAATTGGATTAATAAGTAGAATCATTCAATATCATATTCTTACATGTTTATATAAGATATAAACACTTTAATGCCAAGTAACTTGAATGATAATAAAAAAATAGATTGAATAACTCTACAACCCTAGAGGAGGCAATGATCACTATTATATAAAATAATTTTCACTTGGAAGTTTAGTTTTTTCTTTGTTTATTTAATAAGATAAAGTAGAAGTAGGAAGCTACAAGACATCAAGCATTCACTTCGAGTATTTGTGCTATACTAAGTGAATTCGAATTAGAGATTCAAATTAGGTTGCAAATCTGCTATATTCAAGGTATACCTGCCAAGGTTTTGCAGAGCTTGAAGAGTAGAAGATATCTCCCATAGGAGAATCTTGTTTGTTGGCCAAGTTAGTTGGTAAACCTGATCACAAAACTTAGCATACTCTTAGGGTTTTCCAATTCGTTGATTTAGGAACAGATAGGTCCTAGATACTAAAAAAATGCTACTCCCATGAAAAAATAAAATACTTATCAAAAACCTAGATACTCTCATAGCTTTGCACCATCCTTGGCAATTATGTGAAAATTGTATAGTTCCTTGTATTGACCAATAATCTAAGCTAAGTAGATTGGATCTGCAACTTAGTGCAATTTAAAGAATAATCACAATTAAAAGAAATCATCAAATACAACTAAAGAGTAAATAACAAATCACTACTAAATGATTCAAATAATGAAATTTAAATAGTTTCTACAAGAATAAAAAAGTATGGAGCCATATAAACTAAATAGTATACTAAATTGCAGAAATACTAAAAATGAACTATTGAGTAGCACCTCACCTCAACTAGGCCTTGACTTAGGTAAGTGTACTCATTACAGTAACTATAAGGACCTGCTAATTCTAACCTTAGAAAAATTAACATAATTAAATCCAATGTACATTTATTTAAGTCTACATACATTTATTAAAATTAAATAACAAATTGCCATTAATATTGTTGGCAACAACAATGAAGGAAAACTGAGAGGGGGGGGGGGTGAATCAGTTTTCACTGGATTAAATAATTTAAGCACAATCTTAGATCTGATCAACTGCAACAAGAATAAAGATAAACACAATAAAACAACGTACAATAACAACAACATACATAACACCAAGATTTTGACGTGGAAAACATGGTTAAGGAAAAAACCACGGTGGGAACCTACCCACAATAAGATGATACTCTGCAGTAGTATGTGAAAATATTACAATGGGGAATGCAAAGGCATTCAGACACACTACCTAGAGCTCAGTGCTCAAATTATAATGACCCAGAAGGCTCCAACCCTTAAGAAAGGTTCACTACCTTACAATAATATTGAGACTACAATCGGGTTTAGATGAACTGAAAGAACAACATCTCCTAATTCCTTATGACAGTTCTGGTTAAGCTCATTTGTTTGCCTTGCAATAATCTCTGCTCAATACTTCACACTGAAAGATGAATTTTCTTATTCAAACATACACCACTCTTTGATAATGCAGACACAACCACGACACCTGAATTACATGAATATAACACCTATTTATACAATTCATCAACCTCGACTACAAGGTTGACCAAAACCCTCAACATCTAAATACAAAATTACATCAAACAATACATAAATAAACAACTGGACCAATAGAATGTCATAGACAACATAGCATGGACCCAAATCAAATCCTCAAACATGCAACACCACTAGAAATCTCGCCAATATCAACTGCTACATGCTACACCACCAAAAATACTGCATAACATGAAGAATATCACTGAACCCAAAATATCTTCAATACCACGCACAATGATCAATACGAACCACCAAAAAAATAGGACACGATCAAGAAACAACAACAAGCACGTTAGAACCATCTGCAATAGCTGCACCGACACCACTTAATCAAATATTCATCGATCAACATGCTAACACTCAAGAACACTTAACAACAACAACTCATACAAGAAATATAATTTGTAGAGCACCAAATCATGAACCATCTGAAATGAAGATACACATGAACATCCCAAACATTCTCCCAAATCCACAACTTAATATCAGATCACACTGGAGCACAACGGATCAAATACCATACTTCTGCCAACCACTGAACAGAAAAACCAAACCTCAATCCAAATAAAATGATATGATCAAGTAAAATTACAGATCATTGAAACCAATAAAGAATTTAGTATCTCTAGTTGATTCAACATCCCAAATAGATAAACCAACTAGATCAACTCTCTATAATCATCGGATCACCAAAGCAAATGAATATGTTGACATCAATGACAACATCATATCCTAGCAGCAACGATATCCAACAATATCCCCCTTTGGAATTGATGGCAACATATGAATGTGAAAAATGATGCAAAGGAATAAATAAATGCCATCAGTCTCCAACAAACTCCCCCTAAGATCATGCACACAAAGCTTCAAAGATGAGGTAGTTTTTCGTATGATTCTCTCCTCCTTTGACAATAATGCCAAAGCCAAAATACAAATCATTATTATCCCCCCCCCCCTTACCAGTTAATCTCTCCCCCTTATAATAAACTCACAAATATGAACATAATCCTCTGAACCACACATTGACTACTCCAGATGAGTAGCAACAACAACTCATCAATCTGGCTAAGAAGATAAGACTATGAAGTCCACTGGATTGATGCAACTTAATGCATCTACTTCTCATAAAGAGAGGCATATACCCCTAACTTGTCTCTCAAATATATAACTGTATTTGCAGGCAAAGGCTTAGTAAAGATATATGCAATCTGATCCTTTGTAGATAAATACTCCAATTTGAGTTCTTCATCACTAACTTTCTCCCTCAAGAAATGATACTTAATTGATATATGCTTTATTTTAGAGTGCAGTATCAGATTCTTAGAAACATTAATCGCACTTGAATTATCACTGTATATGGTGGAAATGGATAACAATAATAACAATATTGAAAGGCTAAATGAATTCAACCACAAAACCCTAGCCTAACAACAACAAAGATCCACCATAACATATGAAGATTACCTAAGACAATGCAAATCAAATGAAATCACAAAGATTATACCATCACATGTCCAATAGGGTTTGGATCTCTATTCTTCCTATCTCCATTGATCTTGCTTGATATATTTGCTCTCAGATTTTATGTGCACAAGAGCTCAACAAAGAATGGAATGTGGTTGCAAGTAGGATTGCATATGCCAAGTAGTCAATTGATCAAGTAGTTAGGGTTTGATAATGAAGGAAGCATCTCCTTATATAGAAGACACTATATGAAATGGAGGGCTAAGATTGAGAGGTGTAAAAGGAGGTCGGCTATGATTAGAGGGTAGGTAAAAGAAATAATAAAATAATGAAAGGGGTAGGTAGTGTATGAATTAAGAGATGAATGACATGTGTCATGGGTAGAAAAGGTTAATGAATTAATTAAATAAATAAAGATTTATTTAATTAATAGAAGAAGTGGGATCAATTAAATAAATAAGATATTTATTTAATTTAGGAAAAGGATAATTTAAATAAATAAATGTATTTATTTAAATGAGAAACAAGGCTAGAAGAGGATAAATGAATTAATTAAATAAATAAAAATTTATTTAATCAATAGAAGAATTAAGCTTAGATAATTAAATAAATAAAATATTTATTTAATTAGACTGGACAATTTTGGGTGTCTACATTTTGCCCCTCTTTGAGACAATGCGACTTGTCGCGTTATTTCAAAGAAGATAATATGAACTGATACAGAGTTGCCCCAAGATGGGAATGATATGCCCCCTCGAGAGATTGGATGAAAAAATGTCTGAAAAGATCGCAACCAATCTCTCGATAAGAAAAACAGGATAGAATAGACTGACCGGATAAAGTGACAAAGTCACGGGATAATGAAGACTGACTCAGGAAACGAGGGCTAGGGCAGTCTATAAGATAGACCACGAGGGAAATACATCCTCATTGTCATCTACACCTCCAAGAGATCAGAGTGCAGAGCAAGAATAGAGCAACAACAGTCAGCAGCGATGGTCTTTGTTCACAGATTTGATCGCGTTCGCCGATTCCAGAGGCCAGCAGAGGCAGGAGAGCCGGTAAGTACCACAAAACCTCCTCGTACTTTGATGCATTTATTGTTGTCATTAATGCATACTAGGTAATGTAATAAATGCGCTTAGAATAGGGTCCAAAAAATGTCAAAAACGTGTAGGCGCGTCTGTGTTGGTGCTAGGTGCGTTTATGCGGCCTAAAAGAGCGTTTATGTCATGAAAGCACGTTTGTGTCCAAAAATGCAATTTTTTTGTCTTCTAGGTCAAATCGGCAGTTCTGTGATGAACATACGCTGTCGATTGGATAAGCTGCTGAGAGGATACACTCAAGCAGGTCCTCTAGGGAAGACTAGGATAACAAATAGGGCTATGAGTGACAATTCTGTGATAGAACATACGTTGCCAATTAGGAAACTACTCAAGAGGATACACTCAAGCAGAGGCCCTAGGATAGGATAGATCAAGACACTTTGTGATGAACAGTGAGTACCAAGATATAGTACTTTGTGATGAACAGGGAGTACTAAAATATGAGCAACACTTTGTGATGAACAGTGAGTGCAAATTTGAGCAGCACTTTGTGATGAACAGTGAGTGCCACACACGTAGTACTTTGTGATGAACAGGGAGTACTACTAGGATAAATAGCAACCCTTTGTGATGAACAGTGAGTGTCACTAAGATAGATAGCAACACTTTGTGATGAACAGTGAGTGTCACTAGGATAGAATGCCATATGCACTTAGATAAAAAGTAGCATTTTGTGATGAACATTGAATGCCACAATGACTGACATGATTGATTTGCTTGACTGCAGGAGTATTTGCCTATGTTGGAGTCATGGGAGAGATTCCCATCAACACAGAGATTGCGACCTAAGATGACCTTCGAGGACCGAGTGGCTATTGAGGCTATGGGTCTGAGACATATTCTGTATGTGCCTGAGTTTCAGGCAAACATGGGACTGTTGACTGCACTAGCGGAGAGGTGGCACTCCGAGACTTGCACCTTTCATTTACCGATGGGGGAGATGAAAGTCACCCTCGAGGATGTATACAGGATCTTGAGGATACCGATAGATGGGGAGTTGATTCCCTATGATCGAGATGGAGACAGGGAGGCCCTGAGACGAGTGTTCCAGGACCCAGGACTGGAGATGAGGGCAGGGCATGTGGCTTGGGACACCATGACAGCTACAGGATTAGCACTGCCAGCAGTGATAGGAGGAGCGATCAGTGGGTTCTTGTGTCCTGATAGAGCGACACAAGGGTTGGCTGTGGGCTGGGGAGGTGCCTTGGAGACACTGGTGACACAGCACACCAGATATGCCTAGGGACCGTGTGTGCTGGCACACCTCTATTACGAGCTGCATCAGTTTGTGTACCATGAGTCAGTGAGATTGGGCTACGGGGTCACATTGCTACAGGTGTGGGCCTATGAGCATCTGCCAGTGATGAGACCGATACATTTCAGGGGCAAAGGTTATAGACGCAATTTCGTACACTTGTATGACATGATCACTTCGCAGCCACAGATTGGCAGGTTAGAGCATTGGCGGCAGGTGATTGATGACATTGATATGGTTATATGGAGGCCATACCTAGGATGCGAGCAGTGGGAGGATGATGCGGCAGAGCTGCCCTACACCTTCCAGAGCAGGTATCTGATTGGGCGGGCGCCCTATGTACTGGAGAGGCAGCTAGTGGACAGGGTGGGCAGGCAGTACAGCAGGATTCAACGAATGCCACGGGGTTCAGGCATGTATGCACGGACTGTCAGGGATCAGGCACAGTTTGGGCCCTTATTATCATATGATCAGGTTGTTACATAGCTAGTAGAGATGATGCCCCTACCCTGAGACATGTGACCAGAGATTGAGGATGCCGACATGGATGCCGAGTACACAGCATACTGGGCCGAGCATCCATTCCCACGCCTGACGGATCCAGGAGAGCTACTAGATGGAGATGGTGGTGGGGATGGGGATGATGATGGAGATGATGGGGGTAGAGGCCGATGGAGGAGGAGGGGGGCAGTTGGAGAGAGGAGGGTGGTGCCACGGAGGGAGGGTGGAGAGGACAGGCAGGCTCGGGTAGTGAGGGGTCACGGTGGATTACCGCTACAGGTGCCAGCAGCACAGGGTCCCAGACAGGTGCAGGTACAGGGACAGGTACAGAGACAGATATAGGGATAGGCACCAGTATAGGTACCAGTACAGGCACAGGCATAGGGGTAGGCACCTGTATAGGGGGAGCCATAGGCAGAGCCACAAGGGGCTGAGGCAGAGGAGGATGAGCTGACGGAGCTGAGGGAGCTCTGCCAGGGATAGGTAGATGAGATCCAGGACCTGGAGAGGGAGAGGGATAGGCTTAGGAGGCGGCTTAGAGATACTGAGTGGGAGTGGGATTAGGCCATTCAGTGCTACATAGAGGCTGAGACAACACTGAGGGTTGGGAGGCAAGGGGCAAAGGACATAGGGGCTGGATATGCCTACGTCCTGCGGGCAGGGGAGGAGATCGGTTATTGGTAGGATCTCTATTATGGTGCGGTGCCAGCTGATCAGCAAGCGAGGAGCTTCCATAGACCATCGCGGACAGCGACAGCTACAGGAGGGAGTTGGAGGAGACAGGCATCTAGTGGTGGGGTTATGAGTCCTCCACCACCACCAGATAGAGGGGACAGGAGGGATGATCCTGGGGCGGGTCCTTTGGGGGCTCAGATTCCGTCGAGGCCAGGTGGCTCCGAGGGAGGGAGTTCATCATAGCCGTAGAGGGCTCCCTATGTATCAGTATTGTACCATTTTTGTATGATGATGTAGACACCTGCGGGTGATTGTAGCCATATGATTTTGACATCATTGTATCATGACACTTTATATATATATGAGATGATTCATCTTTGCGGCAGCTATATGCATGTGTACCTATGTGATGAGATGTTCTTATGTGATGCTTATGATATGGATGCAAATATGTACATGATGAAATGCAATATATATTTTTTCTTTTATGTTTTAATATGTGTATGCATGATGCAAATGTGAATGTATGTAATGCAGATGAATATGATAATGCAAATGTAAATTGTGCTAACAGGTGTTGTGTGCAGGATGTGATGCAATTGTGATATCTATATGTATGTATGGAATGCTAACATGTGATAATGCACGTGCAACTACATGAAATGAAAATGTTTTTGGTGTGTCATTATACTCAGTCATGTGATAGCAGGCTACGCGGACTCGAGAAGGATGATGGAAGTCAATCAAGAAAGGGGGATGAAAGACAGAAGATATGAAAGTGAAAGAGCTTCTTGTGCATTTATCATCATTGAGCTTTATTATGGCAAGTAGGTTATGACAATTGAGGCATATGTTTGACCCAGAAAGTCATTGTACCTGTTTGCATGGAGATAAGACAATCACAAACAAGGAATGCCCTAGTTCATACTAGACTCTCAGTGCCCTCATATCCTTGGACAAGTCATAGCATTACTAAGAGACAATCCACAGATAGAAAATACAAATAGGTGACGATACCCCATCCTCGCCTTTCTAGTCAAAGACACCCTGGAGATAGAATCTCTAGTCAAAGACATCCTGGAAAAGCTAAAAGACATGTCACCAAAAGATAAAATCAAAAGAAAACCAAGACTCGACACCAACATCCACTGTAGTCCTCAAGTTTAGTGTCTCTTGTCACTTGTATAAGTCTTATTTGATTGTGGTCACAATGTTTACTTTCACAAAAAGGATAGATAACACTGAACCATAATGTTGTCTGAGTCTGTTGAAAGATTTGATTTGTTGAAGCCCATTGTTGCTGCTGTGTCTCATCTGAAACTGACTGAATCCATGAAACTGATACTTTATTGCGGAGAAGATGAAACTTTATTGCGGATTGGCGATGCAAATGTTGCTTTATTGCGGATTGTGTGCGGATAGACTGAAGGAAGCTGGAAGAAACTGTACTCCTTGAAACATGTGATGTTCTTAGTTCCACACCCATCACTAGATGTAGGATTTGCCTTAGCCACAGATAGGAGCTGATTTATTATGGATGGAAAGGGAGGTGAAAAGGGAGGTTTATTATGAATGGCTAACCAATCTTGGGTAGATCAATAACAAGCCATGATGGGAATGGGTAAGTTTATTATGGATGAATTGGTTGTGAGTGTGTGCAAAGTGAAGTGATGAAAGAGAATCCTGAAGGAGGGAGGAGCAATGTCTCTACGCATCGCGCTGGTGACCCAGTTTTCACCATGGTACTTGCCCAGGGCGTCACCGAAGTGGTTTTCACCATTGGACGAAATTATTTCTCTTTACTTTTTTCGATTTTTCAATATTTTTTGTGTCACAAGGTGTCTGTTTGCCAGGTTTTCACCAAGTAACGATTTCTTTTGTTTTATAATTTTTTTTTTGTATTTTTTTGTATTTTGATTTTTTTGTATTTTTGAAATAAGATATTCCAAAGAGCTATGTGTAGAACCTGCGAAGGTGCATGTTGTTGATAGGATCCTCTAAAGGTTCATCTTCTATAGTTGAGAGCTGATATGCCCCAGATCCATATGCTGCTGTAATGATGTAAGAACCAAGCCAATTTTGTTCGAACTTGCCCTTCTTCTCTCTGTCTTGCTGATTTTTGGGGTTTTCTCTGAGAACCAAATCACCTACCTCAAATGTGCGAGGCTTGACCTTGTGATTGTAGCTGCGACTCATTCATTGTTGATAAGCCTTGAGATGATTAAAAGCAGTTTGTCTTCGTTCATCCAGTAGTTCAAGTTCTTGTAAGCGAGAGACCCTATAGTCTTCATCACTGATAATGTTTTGCAAAGAGACTCATAAAGAGGGTAGCTCGACCTCAATAGGCAAGATGGCTTCAGCGCTGTAGACAAGTGAATAGGCTGTGGCTCCTATGGGTGTGCGAACACTTGTGCGGTAGGCCCAAAGTGCAGGATTAAGTTGGATATGCCAATTACAGCCAGCGTCATCGACTGTCTTTTTTAGGATTTTAAGGATTGTCTTATTAGACACCTCAGCTTGACTGTTACCTTGGGGGTAATATGGCGTGGAGAAATGATGAGAAATATGGAAGCGGTCACAAAGTTCACGAACATCCTCATTTTTGAAGGGGCGCCCGTTATCAGTGATAATGGAAACAGGAATACCGTATCGGCAAATGATATAGTTGAGGATGAACGTAGCAATCTATTTTCCATTGACTTGTGTGAGAGGCATGACTTCAATCCATTTTTTGAAATATTCTGTGGCAGTGATAATGAATTTATGACCATTGGAAGAAGGAGGGTGAATCTTGCCTATGAGATCGAGTCCCCACTGACAAAAGGGCCAAGGAGACGCAATTGGTTGAAGTTCTTGCGCTGGCTCATGTATGAGGTCTCCATGAATTCAAAATTGCTTACATTTCTTGACAAACTGATATGAGTCCTTTTCCATATTGGGCCAGTAATATCCAGTCCTAATGAGTTTCTTGGCTAAGGTAGGACCACTAGCATGTGGACCACATATCCCTTCATGTACTTCACATAACGCAATCTAAGCTTCGTCACTTTCTAAACATCTAAGAAGAGTGTCATCTAGACCTCGTCGGTATAGGATATCAGCTAAAATGACATATCAAGAGGATTGACGAATGAAAGTGCGACGTTGGTTATTGGATAAATCCGGAGGTAGGGTATTGTCACGAAGGTATGTGAAAATGGAACCATATAACTGGGACTCAGAACCGATGACACATATCATCTCAGTAGGAACGATTTCATATGAAGGAACCAAAAGGTTATCCACCAAGAACTCATAGCGGGTCTCATTTGGAGGTAGATCGATCAGTGAAGCAATTGTAGCCATGGCATCTGCGGCTCGATTCTGCTCTCTTGGTATCTGCTCAAAATCTATCTTTGTGAAGTGTTGTTTTAGGTCATCCACCATTTGTTTGTAAGGCATTAATTTTTCATCTTTTGTTTGGTAATCATCAGTTGCTTGACGGATTACAAGTTGAGAGTCCCCAAAAACATGAAGTTCCTGGATCTTCCACTAAACTACAATCCGTAATCCAGTTGTTAATGCCTCATAGAATCCCCTTGAGGAGTTATAAAGAGGATGCCAGCTCCTGCCCCATAGGAAATGATAAGCGGTATGACTTTGGTATAGAATCCCCTTGAGGAGTTATAAAGAGGATGTCAGCTCCTGCCCCATGCTGTGTGTATGAGCTGTCGAAGTACAGTTGCCATGGCGTTGCATGTGACATTGTTAAAATGGATTCATCTGGAAATTCTGAACTTAGAGGAACATCATCTATCATGGGGGCATCTGCTAATTGATCTGTGATGGCTTGTCCTTTTATTGCTTTTCTGTCCACATACTCGATGTCGAATTCACTCAGGATCATTACCCATTTAGCTAGTCGCCCAATAAGTGTTGCTTTATTGAGAAGGTATTTCAATGGATCGATTCTTGCAACCAACTTAGTCTTATGAGTAAGCATGTAATGTCATAATTTTTGCGAAGCAAAGACCACGGTGAGACATGCACATTCAATTGGTGTGTAGTTTAGCTCATATCCCACCAATGTGCGACTGATATAATATACTGCTTTTTCCTTGCCCTCAGCAATTTGTTGTGCTAAGAGTGCCCCCAGTGCTGTTGGAGTAGCTGATATGTATAGTAATAGAGGCTGATCTGGAACTGGTGGCATCAAAACTGGTGGATTCAAAAGATAATCTTTGAGTGTTTGGAAAGCCTGTTGACAGTTATCATCCCATTTGAATTTGATGTTTTTATGTAGCAAGTGCTGAAAAGGATTACACTTATCTGCAAGTTGCGCTATGAATCTTCGTATGGACTGGAGTCTGCCTTGTAAAGACCGAAGTTGACTGATATTTCTCGGTGGTTGCATCTCCAAGATGGCCTTGACTTTTGCTGGATCAGCTTCGATTCCTCTTTTGAATACAATGAATCCTAGGAGCTTCCTGGAGGTTACTCCAAAAACACATTTCTTGGGGTTTAATCTTACTTTGTATTTTTCCAACCAATCAAAGACGACTGAAAGTATGTCCAAATGTGTATTTTTGTCTATTGATTTGCCCAAGAGGTCGTCGACATAATCTTCCACAGTTACATGCATGAGATCATGAAAGATAGTAGTCATGGCTCTTTGATATGTAGCACCTGCATTTTTTAGCCCGAAGGGCATGACATTCCAGCAGAAAGTTCCCCAAGGACAAGTGAATGATGTTTTGTGTTGATCCTCAGGTGCGATCTTTATTTGATTATAACCAGAGAATCCATCCATCAACAATAACATTTCATGACCTGCTGTGAGATCAACAATCAAGTCAATATTTGGTAATGGGAAGTCATCCTTTGGACAAGCTTTGTTGATGTCTCTAAAATCTGTACATATTCTGATGCTGCGATCTGGTTTACTGATAGGCACTAAGTTTGAGATCCATTCAGGATAATCAATTGGGCGTATGAATCCGACATCCAATAATTTCTCAAGTTCTGCTTTGACTAGTAATGCCACTTGTGGATGCATCTTTCTTAATTTCTGTTTTACTGGTTTTGCCCCCGGTTTAACTGTCAAATGATGCATTACCAAATCTGAATCTAATCCAGGCATATCAGTGTATGACCAGGCAAAGTTGATTTGTCGTTCTTTGAAGAAACTTATGAATTTTGACCTTTCTGACTCCGTCAATGATTGTGCCACGAATATGTTGTGTGGAACTTCTTCAGTACCAATGTTTGTTTTGATAGTCTCATCTACCAACATGGATGACTTTTCCTCATATGATGCTAGGAGAATGTCGAGCCTTCCATCTTTGGGTGCCTCAGAGAGGTTTTCGCCCTCAGATACGTCCTTTCTTTTTACTTTTTTGGGGTCAGACAGCGCCACATTGTGGTTTTCACCATAAGACCCTTGGTTTGTTCTTATTTTCACATTTTTGTGACTGGAAGGTCCGACACCCTCACCAAAATATTCCACGCTATTGAGTTCTATAGTGTATCCCGCTTTATGGTTCCCAGGAGGAAGATCATCTCGTATGCTAAGATAGTCAATAAAAGCTTCATCATTTTGGAATGTGTCAAACTGTGCAGGTCCTTCATGATCCTAGTCAATGAGTTGGTGGTGAACAAGGGGAAGGCTTTTAATGTCTTCGAAGTTAGCGGGACTAAGAGTGAAGATGCAGTTATATTCGGGCATGTCAAGGTAATTATCGAGGTCATCGATGGCACTCTCCTCATCAGTCTCGATCGCGAACGAATCCAAATTATCATCACTATTAGCGCATTCTGGGACAGGTGTTCTCATCCTATGTGATTTCAACCTAGAACCTTGAGACAAGAACTGTGTGGAATCCTCATGGGTTGTTTCTTGACCAAATTTGAACCTTTTATAAAATTCCTCCTCTTCTGTGGGTTCATTTGGCTCTCTGAATGTCTCGGTGAGCTCATAGTCACTGGAAGACTTGTCTGAACCCCATTCCCATTCGTTGGAGTCTGTGGAATAGCGACCTTCTTGTTGAATTTTGGTAGCTTTGATTTGTAAGGCTTCTTCTGTCTTTTGAGTGTGGATCTTGGAAGTCAAGAAACCAAGTCCTTTCGAGCATTCCTTTTTGAAAGTCAATTCAGGTTGTAAAGGTTCAATGATGCCTTCCTTTCGTAACCCAAGAGGGCTTTTTCCATCATACCCGAATTTTTGTAGGATCTTGAAACCTTTGCCATATTTCTCACATGGTAGACTGATGTGATCTTGTGTATCATCTTCAAGATCTTTGTAAAGCATTTTGTATAAGTCTTCCTCTTCCAGTTCGCCCCATCTTTGAAAGGTAGTAGGGTCCCATTTGAGTACCATGATGGATACTTGCTTGTTAGGATGTGGTCTTCCATATTCTTTTGGTGAACTCATGACTTGTCGTAAGTACATGGTCTGATTTAAAGTGTATTCCCCCATGCCCTTGTCCTGAAATTTGCCTTTAAGCTCACCTTGTTTTGATGTCGAAGGTTTTAATGACTCAGGATAAATGTATGCCGAAGAAGGAACAGCTTCGCGATTACTTGGAATGATGGTCTCAGTTTTTGATCTCAGGTTATTGCAGTATGTGAACGGATTAGGATCACCGTTAACTGTTACCTCCACTCCATTGTGAGGAAACTTAATGCATTGGTGATATGTAGATGGGACTGCCCTCATTTCATGAATCCAAGGACACCCTAGCAATATGTTGTAAGTGAGATCTAGATCTAGGACTTGACAAACCACATCCTTCGTAACTAGCCCAATTCTGAGAGGTAAGGTGACTGTGCCCTTGGATGAACGCTCTTCATCATCATATGCATTGATAGTGATTTGATTTGTAGAATTCACAGCTTTATCATAATATCCCAATTGTTTAATTGTGCTCAATGTACAAATGTTTAGACCAGCTCCTCCATCTATCAGGACTCGTTTTATTCGATGTTTGTGTATGAAGGCTTCAATGTGTAGTGGTGCATTATGTGGCTGACTTACGGAGGCATCGTCGGCTTCTGTGAATGTAAGGGAATGTGGAATGGAAAGGTATCCCACCATGGCTTGAAACTGGTCCATGTTCAGATTAGTAGGAACGGCAGTGTCTCTCAAGATTTTATCAAGAATGGCCTTATGTGCGGGGGATATGCGTAGAAGCTCAAGGATGGAGATGAGCGCGGGTGTTTTCCCTAATTGTTCTACAAGGTCATACTCAGGCTTGGTTGATGAGGAAGCAGTGTTTTTAGCTGGAGCACATTGCAAAGTGAATTTACCTCGGTGGGTTGTAACATGACATTCAGAGGTAGGTTCGGAAGAAGATCCAACCCCTTTTAGGACAATCCTGGGTCTCCGGGTAGAATTCTCAAGGTTTTTGTCCTTGATGATAATGGTAGAGATGTAATTGTCCATCGAAATGTGATTGATAGTTGAATCATAGTTATAGGTTGCTCTGGTATAGTTGGTTTGGTCATCTGTGGCTTTAGCTTTTCCCTTGTCTTGTTTTGGGAATGGTTCCTTAAACATCTCATGTTCTTGATTGGATGAGTGTCCCTCAATCTCAAAATCACCTCTATCAATAAGATCTTGTATGATGTTCTTCAATCGATGACAATTTCCTGTCTTATGACCCTTGCTCTTATGAAATTTACAATATTCATCATCATTCCACCAATTTGGTTTAACCTTTGGTTCATATGGAGGAAAATCTGGAACTGTGATTACTTTGTTTGCCACTAGCTTCTTGAAAACTGACTCAAGTGGTTCTCCCAATGGGGTGTACTTCCTTCGTGATCTGGAAGTTGTTTGAGTATTCACTTGATTGTTTGTAGAACTTGATCCCGAAAAAATGAATTTGGGTCGCACTGTGTTGGCATCAACAACACCATCATTGACTATGTTCTTGTTTTTATTCCAAAATCTTGGCTTGTCTTTTCCTTTAAAGTCATCTTTGTTTTCCTTGAATATCTTAATGACTCCTTGTTCAATTAGGACCTTCTCTGTTGCTAAGCATTTTTCAATGACATCCTTGAAGGTGGACAAACAAGCTTTCCTTAAGTCATAACCAATCTCTTTGTTAACATTTTGGGTGAACATTTCTACCATTTGTTTTTGTGGAATTTCACAAGAGCATCTGCTGGCTAGATTCCTCCATCTTTGTAAAAATGATGCAAAAGACTCTCCCTCTTTTTGCTTGGTGTTGCATAAAGTAGTGACTGATATGTCTGTCTCTATATTGTAGGAGAAATGTTGAATAAATGTCTCTGCTAAGTCACCCCATGACTTAATACCAGGTGGAAGTTGGGAGAACCATTCCATAGCTTGATCACCTAAGCTTTGTGGGAATAATCTCATCAAATATGTCTCTTCTGCTGCTACCTCAATGCAAGCTGTGAAAAACTATCTTAAGTGTGCCTTAGGATCCCCTTTTCCTCTATACTTAATAAACTTAGGCGTCACAAAGTGTGTAGGAAAAGGAGGCATTGGAATGCTCTTGTCAAATGGATAAGGACATATGTCTCTCATTGTGTATGTTGGCTTTGGTGTATTTATGTCCTCCATTTTCTTTTGTAAGTCCCTGATTTGTTGCTCCAAATTGCTCTTAGGTGGAGATCGACTTCTTGGACCATACCCCATGCTTGAGGCATCAATTGGAGGAGAAGCATGTTGCATATATGGATGATATTGATCATACACATGTTCATATGGAGGAGGTCTATAGTGATGCTGCATATATGGACCACTTGGTATAGATTCATGTTGAGGAACGCCATATCTATTTTGTCCATGTATACCATACTCTACAGGCATGTCATGTTCTAATGTGTTGCCCCCAAATTTGACACGGGGTTTCCTTGTGTCCAAATTTTGAGCATGCCTTTGAATATCCAATTGCTTTGGTCGTTGATCCTTAGCATTGATATGGGATTGAGCATATTTCTCTGCATAAGACTTCCGTAATGGTCTGCAAAGGTGAGTATCATATGCTTGACCATGTGTGTATGGGACCTCTGGTTTTTGAAACAAAGATGATGGTGATTCAGGCACAAGATGTGGTCTTCTATTGCCTCCACTATTAGGCCTCCTTTGATCCATGTTGGAGTGAGGTTGTTGCAAAGGTCGATTTTCCATTATTTGAGACATGTCAAAATCATGAGGTATCTTGGCTCCACTTTGTGCCATCATTTGTAAGAAGTATTGTCTATCCCTCCTCATTATTTCCTCAACCAATCGATTGAAACAGGGATCCATAATGGATTCTTCCACATCTGCTGAATGTACTGAAAAGTTGTCCATATCATCATTGTGTGTATCATTGTTGTTTGTAGTGTCCATGTTCTCAACATTTGGAATGTTTCTATAGGCATCCATGTCAGGTAATGTAGTATGATCAGAATTGAAAAAGATATCATTGTCATACTCATAAGAACTCATGTTTGTGGACTCTTGAGCCTCTTCAGTTTCTCTCCTAGATTTTTGAAGACGGGTTTCAACCATGAACTAGGTATTGACCGAGATGTGTGAGACTAGATGAAAATGGAAAAAGTATGGAAGACCAAGAGTTGGATGGAATGTAAATGAATCTGAGGTGTACTTGCAATGTCCAAAGTGTAAGACCAAGTATGTATGTAGTAGAGTAGGTATGACTTCCAAAGAGAGGATAGTTTCTCTTGATGAGGTAAGTTGACCTTGACTCTAAGTAAGACCAAATGAGACCCAAAGGTGATAGACCTTGATGAGGGACCACTTAGCAAAATGTTGTTGTATGTAGTGTGTTGACAAAGTATGATGAGGACAAGCAAGTGACCTTTTGACTCAAGTTTAGACAAATGTAAATTTAATGCAAGATGTAAAGCAATGATGGACTTTGTGAGACCCAAAGACAAGTTGAATGCTCGATGAAAACTTGGAGAAACAACCTAGGAAGCTCAAGAATTCCGAAACTGATTGCTCTTGTTTGCTGGACTGTAAAATTTTTCCAATTCTGAACACAGACGCACCTGTATACTTCACAGACGCGATTTCCTGACACAGACGTGGTTCTATTTAACACAGACGCGTTTCTGAGATTTTTGTAAAATGCACTGTTGATTCTGGAAACATAGACGCGTTTCTGCCCTTCACAGACGCGGTTATACAACACAGGCGCTATTATGTCTGACACAAATGTGTTTCTGCAAAATTTGTGCAATTTTTTCCAATCTGTGAAGTCATTTTATTGTGACCAAATCTGACTGTTTGACTGTTTTTCGTGACAAGAGGACACAGTGTTGATGAAGACCCAATGTTTGCAAGTGTCTAGACTCAAAAATGACTCCAAGAAAATTGTGTTGTTTGATGTAAAAATGTTTTGCATACACTTGAAGACACAAAAGACACAATGTTTTGCTGTTTGGTCTTGAATGTTTTGAATGTTTAAAATAAGTCAAGCACAATTCTTATGGCTGGCCAAGACAATAGTTGTTGATCCCACATGAGGTTTTACCCCCGAGGCTACGCTATTCAGAGCGGATACTTAGATACTTGACCTCACTGGCTCCACCCTCGGCACTCACTTCTCGGGTCACCCAAGCATCAATCCCCATGAAAACTCCCCGTGGTGAACTTTGTATCTCTACTAAGAACCATATGTGTGTGGGCCGCTACCAAAGGTTCGACCTCCTGCCTCAACAACTAGAAGGATTTGGGCTTCTAAAACAAAAAGGTGCTAGTAAGGGCATTCGCTTGTGTGGCCATACATGCGGCACTTTCAGCTCTGTAAATACAGAAGGCTCCCAGCCGATAGGGGTTACGCCCTACAACTAATCAAATAAATTTGATCAAACGGGTTTATGGGGAGACATAGTGTCGGTATGAACTAATCAGCACACGTTATTCATAGTTTTCACCATGAATACAGTTATTTATAGTGGTTTGGAAGAAGATGGTTTTTCTTTTGCTACCACTTGGGTCGTTCTCTTCTCACTAGTAGTCCTAATGACCACACGGGAAGATAGGCCCTCTAAAGATTAAACAAAAAGAGCCTATTGCTCAAGACACAAAAGACAATGATTCGATTTTAGTGCACCAATTGAAGTGTTTGCTAGTCTATGAAAACAAGGCACACAATAAAAATCCAAAAACCCTTGCTAAGGACCTGCAACAAAGAGTTATTAGTAGTTTGGATTGTTTCAAATGATCACCCCTTCCTGCAAGCACACAAGTTAGGTAAATTTTAAATCCAAAAGACTTTGTGAAAATAGGGGCCTTCAACAAAATGATTTTGCTTTCAAGACAAGTTGCACCAATTTCGTTAGCTAGATCTGAAAATGTTAGCTCAAAATAAACCAGATCTGAAACCTTAAATGCAAAACCCAAAACCAAATCAATGAACCCAAAAAAAAATTGAAACCGATGCACATAGACGCGTTTACCTTCGACACAGACGCAACTTCCTGACCCAGACGCGGTTTTGTGAGACACAGACACTGCTCTAGAATCCAGACGTGACTTCTGGACACAGACACGTCTAAAAACACCACAAACGCGACTGAGGAACACAAACGCGGTTTCCAAAATTTGCAAAATAAAATACTGTCGATAACATAGACACGATTCTGGATGTCGCAGACATGCCAGAAAATCAAAAACGCGATCCGAAAGTACGCAGACGCGAAAATATCAAAATGCTGTCGAAAATGTCAGATCTGCAACTTCAAAACACAAAATCTGCAACAAGGATGTTAAATGCAAAAAGGGACAAGAGTCCCACTGGGCGTGCCAAAATATATATCGTGAAAATGGATAACAATAATAACAATATTGAAAGGCTAAATGAATTCAACCACAAAACCCTAGCCTAACAACAACAAAGATCCACCATAACATATGAAGATTACCTAAGACAATGCAAATCAAATGAAATCACAAAGATTATACCATCACATGTCCAATAGGTTTGGATCTCCATTCTTCCTATCTCCATTGATCTTGCTTGATATATTTGCTCTCAGATTTTATGTGCACAAGAGCTCAACAAAGAACGGAATGTGGTTGCAAGTAGGATCGCATATGCCAAGTAGTCAATTGATCAAGTAGTTAGGGTTTGATAATGAAGGAAGCATCTCCTTATATAGAAGACACTATATGAAATGGAGGGATAAGATTGAGAGGTGTAAAATGAGGTCGGCTATGATTAGAGGGTAGGTAAAAGAAATAATGAAATAATGAAAGGAGTAGGTAGTGTATGAATTAAGAGATGAATGACATGTGTCATGGGTAGAAAAGGTTAATGAATTAATTAAATAAATAAAGATTTATTTAATTAATAGAAGAAGTGGGATCAATTAAATAAATAAGATATTTATTTAATTTAGGAAAAGGATAATTTAAATAAATAAATGTATTTATTTAAATGAGAAATAAGGCTAGAAGAGGATAAATGAATTAATTAAATAAATAAAAATTTATTTAATTAATAGAAGAATTAAGATTAGATAATTAAATAAATAAAATATTTATTTAATTAGACTGGACAATTTTGGGTGTCTACAATCACAATATATAACAGTATGTTCATCATAAACAACTCTAATATCCTTCAACATTTGTTTCATCCAAACTACCTGAGTACAGTTGCTAGCAGCGACAATATATTCACCTTCTGCAGTAGATACATATATAGCTTCTTGTTTCTTACTAGAACATGAAACCAACTTCTTTCCTAGAAAGAAAGCTCCACCAATAGTTATTTTCCTGTCATTAACATCACCTTCCCAATCATCATCAGTATAACCACATAACATGAAATCATCATTCTTTGGATACCATAAACCATAGTCAACTGTCCCCTTCAAGTATTTGAGAATCCTCTTCACAGCAGTAACATGCCTTTCTTTAGGATGAACTTGAAATCTAGCACAAAGACAAACAAAATGCATAATATTTGGCCTAGTCTGAATCAAGTATAATAGTCCACCAACCATAGATCTATATGAAGTTTGATTAACTTTATGAGATTCATCATGCTTAGACAACTTGCATCCAGACACCATAGGAGTTCCAACAGGTTTAGAGTCATCTAACCCAAACTTTTTCAGCAATTCCTTTACACACTTATATTAAGAAATGAAAATGCCTTTATCCATCTATGTAATCTGAAATCCTAAGAAGAATTGAACATCTCACCTATCATAGACATCTCAAACTCTTTTTGCATATCATCAGCAAACTTCATACTCAAATCATCATCTCCTCCAAAAATAATGTTATCAACAAAAACTTCAACAATCAAAATGTTATCATTATCAACCTTAAAATATAAATTACTATCAACAATACATTTATAGAATCCCAACTTCATCAAATACCTGTCCAATCTAGCATACCAGGCTCTAGGGGATTTTTTCAATCCATATAGTGCTTTCTTCAATTTGCATACCATGTATCCCTCATCTGATAATGAAAACCCATCAGGTTGCTCAATGTAGACTTCCTCTTCCAAATCACAATTCAACAAGGTTGACATAACATCCATTTGATATACCTTGAAATTATTGTAAGCAGCATATGCAAGCAGTAATCTAACAAATTCAATTCTAGCTACTGAAGGAAAAGTCTCTTCATAATCAATTCCTTCCATCTGAGAACATCCCTTACATACCAACCTTGCTTTGTTTCTAACAACTTCACAAACTTCATTCAATTTATTCTGAAACACCCATTTAGTGCCAATCACATTGTTTTCTTTAGGTCTCAGAACAAGTTCCCATGTGTTACTCTTCTGAATCCGATTCAACTCTTCTTCCATAGATTTTATCCAATTCTCATCTTTACATGCTTTTGCAACATCTTTAGGTTCAATTATTGAAATCAAACATATCTCTTCAACAAAAATCCTTCTCTTGGTCATCACACCTTTATTTTTATCACCAATAATTTGATTTTATGAATGATTTAATCTTACATACCTCAGAGTCTTTTGATTGTTCTGATTGTCAAGCTCTTGAACTTCTTCACTAGTAGCAGCAATATCCAGATTAACTGTCTCTACTGGAGCATTTTGCTTAAGGATCTCAGTATACACAACATCTTGATCATCAAACTCATATCCACATGCTCTGATCTGCTTTCCATGACATTCATCAACCTTCACATTTGCACTCTCTACTATCTTTCTCAATCTCTTATCGTAACACCGATAGGCCTTGCTCTTAGTAGAATATCCCAAGAAGATTCCTTCATCACATCTTGCATCAAACTTTCCTATATCCTCATCTCTCTTGATATAGCATTTGCTTTCAAAAATTATGAAATATCTAACTGTAGGAACATGAACAAACCATAGCTCATAAGGATTCTTACCGGAATCACTTTTTATATGCACTCAGTTGAATGTGTAAACAACTGTACTAACAAATTCTCTCCAAAAGTTTTGTGCAACATTTCCTTCAATCAGCATAGTCCTAACAACATCCAAAATGGTTATGTTCTTCCTTTCAACAACTTCATTCTACTGAGGGGTTCTAGGAGTAGATAACTATCTTCTAATTCCATTCCTCTCACAGAATGAATCAAACTCACCAGATGTGAATTCTCCTCCTCTGTCAGATCTCAAGCACTTCAACTTCAATCATGTCTCAATTTCCACCTTAGCTTTAAATATCTTGAATTTCTCCAATGCTTCTGATTTCTCCCTTAGAAAGGTAACCCACATCATCCTAGAATAGTCATCAATCAACAACGTGAAATATATGTCACCCTGCATGCTTCTCACTCTTGTAGGACCACAAAAGTCAGTATGCACAAGATCCAATAAACCATTAGATGAATACAACTTACTTTTAAATGAAGTTCTTGTTTTCTTTCCCAACTAACATTCTTTACATACCGGATTAGAAGGCTTCACAATCTTAGGCAAATCTCTAACAACTTGAGTAGAACTTATCCTTATCATGCAGTCAAAATTAACATGACACTTCCTTCTATGCCACAACCAACTTTCATCAATCTGAGCAATCAAACAACTTTTTCTCACCAACATTCAAATGAAATATATTACCTTTATTTTTTGTCCCTAATGCAATCTCTATACTAGAGGCATTCAGGATCTTGCATTTACCATTCTTGAACTGCAAATCATATCATCAGTATTATCATCTCATTAGTATAATACTGATCACACAAGCTTTTTCATCTCCAAATCTTACTATACCACCATCATACTTCTCCATATTCACAAATTTGCTTCTATCACCTATCATATTATGTGAACAACCGTTGTCAATGTTAGGACCCAGATGCAACTGAGAGGGGGGGGGTGAATCAGTTGTCTATTAATTTCAACCCAAATATAACTTAACCAAACTTAATGCATAATACCAATAAACCAAACTTAATGTTGGTTGACAGTTTAACAGTTAATAACAATACCGGTAAAGTTTAATGCATGAAATAGAAAGACAAATAACATCCACAACACATAACATAGATATTTGTACGTGGAAACTTTGTAAGGGGAAAAACCACAGTGGGAAACCTTACCCACAATTAGATGATACTACTGTAGATAGTATGTGTGTAAAAATGGGGTCTGCACATGCAGAAAGGCCAACTGCCTAGAGCTCATTGCTCAATCACAAAATGGGATTCACACTGACTACAATTGGATGGTTAGATCCAATGATAATGTACTGCTCAAAATAGAATCTTCATATGCTATACCGGTTGAACTCTGATTGTCTTCTTCATACCTTCCTTGAATCTTCAAATGATGTTTGCATGTATAGCTATGCTTACATTCGCATATTCCTTGTTACATTCCCTATCTCAATCTCACAAATGAGATCTTACATATATACCAAAACCTAAGACCAAATGTCTAGGTCGGCTTACTAAGAATATTATAATTAAATCAATTACAAATGAATCAATATGTGATGCATTATGTCAGCTCAATGCATTTACAATAATAACCAATCAATAAGACATCTCCATAACGTGTCGTGCTGATCTAGAATAGATAACGCTTATCGATCCATAACCTAGACCTATTTGTCGATAACAACAAATATGCAAAATCGATTAGACCAATAACCAAATCACCAAAACCAAGTGTCTAAACAATGTCTTTAACATAACCAAGTAATCTCTAGATGATAATAGATCATCCTCAGTGCCGGTGAACAATATAACCTGTCGGTGAACCAGATATTGATGATTGTGCATAAGTCACTGAACATGTCGATGAACATAACAAAAGATCTTCAGTGCTGATAAGTGTTCGCAAGTGTTGATAGGTGTTGAGATCAATGACAAAACCATTGCAACACATTCATAATACCAACAATCTCCCCCTTTGGCATTGATTGCAACACGAGATGGAAAAACCATCTAAGTGCCAAAGCAGAAATGTCAAAAACCAAAAACCAACAATCTCCCAAAGAGATCAATTACCAGAAATCAAAATACATAATATTTATCCCCCTAGGAATAATCTCTCCCAAAAAAATAATGTTTTTTTCCATAGATATCTCTCCCCCTTTGACATCAAATGCCAAAGTAATACAAAACGAAGTACAATTAGTTCATAGAACTTATTACAAATACCAATTGTTATAACCAAATTTATCCAATCTACTCCCCCTAAGAAGTAGCTCTCCTTTATCAAAGCTGGAAAAAGATTTCTTTGTTAATTTTGTCGGTCCGGTGCCATGCTCCAACTGTTTAAGTCTCTACCGATGAGGGTATAACTCCAAGCTGCTCTCTGAGATATTCAAAAGTTTCTTTAGGCAAAGGCTTAGTAAAGATACCTGCAATCTGCTCTTTAGTATTCACATAAACCAATTTCACTTCTTTTGCTTCAACATTCTCTTTCAAAAAATTGAATTTGATAGAAACATGTTTAGTTTTAGAGTGAAATACTGGATTCTTAGATATATCAATTGCTGCCATATTATCACAGTAAATGATTATAGGTTCTTTGCATTTTACCTTTATGTCCTTCAACATTTTCTTAATCCATAATACCTATGTACAATTAGTTGCTGCTGCAACATATTCTGATTGTTGTTGATAATGATGTACAACTTTGTTTCTTGCTTAACCATGAAATTAATCTGCTACCAAGAAAAAATGCTCCGTCGGTGGTGCTCTTTTTGTCATTTACATCTCCTGCCCAATTTGCATCTATGTATGCACATAAATCAAAAAATTTATCTTTAGGATACCATAAACCAAGAATTGTTGTGCCTTGTAGATACCGGAAAATCCTTTTCACTGCTGATTCATGATTTTCCTTAGGATTACTCTGAAATCTTGAAACAATACATACTGCATTCATAATATCAGGTCTTGTTTGTGTCAAATACAGTAAACCTCCAATCATAGACTTATATCTTATCGGATTAACAGGTAATGATTCATCCTTCAATAATAGTTTATCAGTTGTAGTCATAGGAGTACTTACCAATTTAGAGTTTTCCATAACAAATTTCTTTAGTAGTTCTTTCAAGTACTTTGATTGATTTATGAATACACCTTTATCAGTTTGTGAAATTTGCAATCCTAAAAAGATTTTTTTCTCCCCAATCATAGACATTTCAAATTCTTCCTGCATCTTATTAGAAAAGTCTTTACACAATCCTTCTTCTCTTCCAAAATGATATCATCAACAAAAACTTCAATAACCAAGATGTCATCATTAGTCACTTTGTAATATAAGTTGTTGTCAGCATTACCTTTAGTGTAACCAAGCTTCAAAAGATATTTGTCCAATCTAGCATACCAAGCTCTAGGAGCTTGCTCCAATCCATATAAAGCTTTCCTTAACCTGTAAACCATATCTTTGTCATCTGTCAAAGAAAATCCATCAGGTTGTTCAATGTAAACTTCCTCTTCAAGATCAACATTCAGAAATCCACATTTAACATCCATTTGATATACTTTATAGTTCTTGTGTGTTGCAAATGCTAGAAATAATCTGACTGCCTCAATTCTAGCTACCGGTGCAAAGGTTTCATTGTAGTCAATTCCTTCTTTCTGTGAATATCCCTTACACACTAATCTTTCTTTATCTTTGATTACTTTACCATCTTCATTAAGTTAATTTTTGACATACATTTGGCCTAAAATTCTAATAGAGGTTACTGACGGAGAAGGTACATTGTGAACAAATTTGATTTTTTTTTGAAAAACTGCCCGCATTCATCGGAATTCCGACGATAATTCAATATATGTTTTCGATAGAGAAGGAATTGGCAATGACATTTGTGCTTTTTTACAAAAAGTGTCCGCGTTCATCGAAATTCCGACGACATCGGGCATTACTTAAAAAAAAAGACCAAGACATTTCAAATCATTTTCGCGGCCTCTTCCCATTCTCACGTTGCCGCCCTAGCAGCATACTCCCGCCCAAATAAGCATGAACCGTGAACCGTTTTGACCGATTATTGCTAGCTCTAAGCATTCTTAGCTCATGGAATTTGTGAAAATGGGAGCAATGTCGGCTCATGCAGGAATATGACAGGTGTAAAGCTCTGTCAACATCCTCCCACCTAGATTGGCTCTTCGCAGTTCCACCTCTGTCAAACCCTAGCAATAGAGGTGAGGTCGTGTCATAATGCCACTGATTTTTTCTGGGGAATAGAGATCATCTATAGAATTTGTTTCGCTTGAGTCCTACTAGAAATGAATGGTGATCTCGAGCAAAGCAAAGCTCTTCTTCCCCCGCCCGAGAATTGGATATGGAGTTTTCCGTATATTGAAATCCCAATGGAAAAGGGATAACGTGGGAAAATGGGAGCAATGTCGGCTCACGGAATAGGGCATGCTCCTGGGTATGAATCATATATCATATAAATCGACATCCTTTTTGGGGAATTTTTTTTTTTTTTTTTCAAAAAATAGTTCATATGTTTTGTTTTATGCTCCGACATTTTGCAGACATATCTACTAGAGCATTCACAACTACAACATCTGAAAATCTCCCTTAATGTTTCGATTGATGCCCAGACCCTATTCCAAGGTTCCAATCTTGGATGTGTATGAAGAGGGTCCTAGCAATGATTGTGGATTTCAGTTGTACACCTACCATGTGCATTTGCCTTAAGGTTTCAAAAATATTTTCAACAAATCTACTTTTTGCATATCGTGGCATTCCATGAGACGTCATTTTTGCGAGCAATTTTAGCAGTTTGAATTCCTTATTCATGTCTTCACAGTATTGAAAGTTTCTAAAGCATTTTAAGAGGTCTATTTTGTGCAATCTTAGCGATCATTGTGTTCGACTAAAGACTAATAGGCTTCATTCCCCTTCTTTAATTCATTCATTGATCACCCATCTATTTTGCACTTGCAGATAGTGATGTTTCTGATTCTCCGTTGGCATGGGCGCAGGGGTAAAGCTCTGTCAACATCCCCCAGCCTGTGCAAAAATGGGAGCTTTGAAATGGCACGCCGACTGTTTGACAGACTACCTCATAGAAATTGGAAGTTTTTGAACAAGGTATGAACATCTATCATAGGATAAATAATAGAGGAATTTTGTTACTCATCCAAAATAAAGCCATGTTAGAGTTATGATCTTCAATACTTTCTCTTAGACAAGAGATAAAATTTAAAAAACACATGATTACTACAATAAATTTATTTTCTTATTAAAAATATAAATAATGACATTAGATATATATTCCACATAAAGAAAAGAAATGATGAAAATCATTTGTCTTAAATAATGAGACCAACAACTAAAAATAGGATAATAATATACTAATTATGACTCCCTAATTAGTATAAGATACTATTTCCAATATTATACTAAGGATAAATATTCAAAAAGTATAATAATTGCACTAATACACATACCACTCTCATGCCTTCCTTATTTTGGTACAAGGTCCCTCTATCCAAATATGAAGTCTCAAGGGAGTTGTATGTGTCAATTATTCAAGCTTCTTCTAAATCTATTCCAACCTCTTCTTCCAACACATGTCTTGATGGTGGTTGAGGATCTTTAATATTTGAAAATATGAATGAACACACTCCTCTAGACATGATTTAAATACCACATTTAATTATACACATGAATGCAATGGACATGATTTAGGATGTGTGCAATGAAGTGTGGAGGTTCATGAGAAATATACATTACATTTTTCTGAAGAAGATTTAGGTTTCTATCCTCCTCCTTTATTGACATCCCCTCCCCCATTGTCTAATATATCTATGACTTTTCCAACAACTTTTAATCACAACAAGAGATAATTTTGTATGAGTTTCTTAAACCCAACTTTATTACTCCCCCCTTGAAAAATTGAAGAAAAAACCATAAACAAAATTAGGACAATCCTTTTTTTAAGAATCATCAACTATTCCACCAATGAATGTCATGATTTGGAGATTAAAATTAAACAACTTATTGTAGTTCTAGTAACATTTAAATAATAGGTGACAATGAGTTATACACTCATCATATCCCTTCTAAATGACATGTATAACCTATTATGTTTTTATCTTGCTATATGGCATTGGTAGCTTAATTACCTATTAGGGGCTCATTGTCATTCATGGTACTATGATTTCATGAGAAATCATACTTGCGAGGCAACGTAATAGCCTAGTTCTTCTTGTCTCTACATTGTGGAGCAAGAATAATAGTTGTCAATTGTTCCTCCTTTTTAAGGATCCACTTTACCTTTGTTGATTTTTATCTTTTATAACTTGATATCCTTTCTTGCATAGAATTGTCCTGAATCCAAATTCTCTCCTTGCTTGGACGTTTGTATTCCTTGATTATGACCTCTTTCATTGTTTTGTAGGCAAATAAACAAAGAAATCGACCTCTCCTCTCTACGCATGCACAAAATGGCTAATTGAAACCACTTCATATACACAAAATGTCTCCTTGCACTGATCAAGCCTAAAAAATGTGACACCCTTATTCAACAAGGGTTGATACTCTACAACATGATGCCTATCATTCATGAGCTCAAGGTGGTTGCTTTCATGCTCAATAAAAATTGTTGGCATTTTTTATGATTACGTTGTGATTGTCATTGATGGACACACACTTGCATTGAGATCACTTTTGTATGAATAAGTTAAAGCTCAACCGGTATTTGTTCCCAACCGGTATGATGCATTATAGTCCTTAGACTATTGGTGTTTTGCAGAAAGTGATTACCAATATGAAGTGGTATGTAGACCCCAAGCGGTTTGAGGATCTCAAGTGGTACAAAGGATCAAAGAGGTAGAACACATATTTCCCAGTCTTCATTTTTGACAAACCGGCAACCGGTATTTTGTATGAACCGACAATACTCTGTGATGAGTTACCAACAGACATTTTGTGATGAGTTACCATCCACCGATTGTTTGATGGTGCTGACACTTCAACAGTGTTTTTCGTGTCGTGTTACAGAATATGTCTAGATGCATTGAACCTAGGAAATTGTATTGTAATCCTATTAGACCGATATGAAATTAGATTCCTTTATAAGGACATCATGTCTGGAGTTTTAGGTTGTTGCTAGGGTTCAAGGTGGTTGATGAGTTAGAGAGAGTTTGAATGTGTAGAAGACTGAAGTAATGCTGGAATGCATTAGGAACAAGCTATCAAGGATCTAACCAAGCAATCTGTGCTATTAGCTAGATCACTCACTTGTTGATTACTCACATCTTTGACGAGTCTGAAGCCCTTAACCGGGTAGGCCCAAAAGCCTTTTGTAAATCCTCTAACAAGGTGGTTCACATCTGTGGATCTAAAATCCTCTAGCAAGGTAGTCTTTAATCGGACTTATCTCCTAACAGAGATTGAGATTCCTAACAGGATCTGTTCTGGTAAAGAACATTGTATGACCTTAACCGGTCTGGTTCCTATTCTGCAGATAGTTACTTGTGAGTTCCATCTCACCATGGTTTTTCCCATTTGGGTTTCCACATCAAAATCTCTTGTGTTATGGTGTTTGTGCTTTTGTGGGTGAATGCATTATTTGCTATTTGGTTTGCATGTGTGCTAACCGGTTTGTCTACTAAACTGTTTTACCGGTTTACTGTTAGTCTAGAAAAGTGTTTAAGTACATTGATTTTTGGCATACTAATTCACCCCCCCCTCTTAGTATTCATCAAAAATATGATCAAAACTTTTTGTAGTTTCACCACCATCATAATATCATTTTTCTATTGTTAACATCATACATCCTCATGCTACGCTGGCAATTCATCGGGCTCTTCAATTTATTCACTTTATATGTTAGTGACTACCTTTAACTTATGAACCTTCAAATAAATCATCATAATGACCCCTTCACTATCTTGTGTTGAATGAAAATCCTTCAACTGGACTACATTGTATAATAATTTGGTGTGGATCTTTCATTCTTTCCTTGATTTGCCATTTTTTTATTGTTCCACCCTACAATTTTGTATTTGAGGTATGTAAAATAGTTGCTCTATAGAGTTTTTTAATCTCTCTGCATTATTTTGGTTGCCTTCATTTAAATTATGTAATGTTTCCATAATATCTCTTTTACAACTATCTCTTCCTTTCTTATAGCAATGAGGCATGTACAAGGATCTTTCTTCCTAGCTTGGAATGCATGTATGTTTATTAAGGGTATCTTCTTGGTGTTGAAGGTGCCTATCCTTGATCACTATATACCTTAAGATATCAATGTTGGCATATGTACAGAATATGTTGACATGACGATATTGTGTTGCCATTGATGTCAATATGCTCAAGAGAGAACCAGTAATATGCTAAAAGAGAACCGGTAATATGTTGAAGAGTGAACCGGTAATATGATGAAGAGTGAATAGGTTTATTGAAGTTAAGCAACTAGCAAAGTGAACCGGTAGAATGATGAGAACCGGTATATGTGCTAAAGGTGAAGCGGTTTAATATGGTATGACTACCGGTTGGTAGTCTCAGCTTCAGGGTTTCCGGTTTAAGTGTTTTGAGCATGTGTGATTCAACCGATGGCATTGTGTGATGAGTTAGTAGTGTAATGGAGATCAAAACATGTTGCCACGTCAACCTCGTGCGCATGAAGGATCTTGCATGAAGGGGATTGATCCTATCTACCTTAGGAATGAGCGAAGTCCCTATAAACGGTGGAGAACGCGTGATGGGTTATCGCCTCCAAGAAGCGGCAAAGAACGAACGATGGAGAATGTCTTGAGATCTGTTCAAGACCATTGTATTCAAATGCAAAGTGTTCAATGTTCAAGATTGAACCGACTGAATTGCTCAACCTAAATTTTTAGGGTTTAGGGTTTACGTTCCCGACCTATCTGTTTCCTATAAGGTCGATGTTGTGTTTCATGTTGAAGTTGTTGGCAAATGTTGTGTGTGTATCTAAGTGCAAAGATACATGATTCTTGCCAAACCAAATAAGACGGTCGATACCTGCAGAGTATGTATGCAGAAGAAAGGAACTAAAGCGAATCTGCATTGGCATTGAAGTGGTATTACCAGATCATTGTAATACCTGTTGATCTCTAACCACTTCAACAATTGGAAAATCCCTTAATAGGGTAGCTTTAACCAGCTTGTTGTAAATCCTTTAACAGGGCGACTCAAAGCCATTGGGTTCATGAAATCCTCTAACAAGGTAACCTCTAATAGGGTTTAACCCTTAACCAGGTATTCTAGCCATCCCTTAACCGAGTGATCCCTAACAAGATCGGTTCTTAACAGAACCTATTGTAACAGTCTTTAACCGGACTAGGCTCCTAACGGAGTGGACTTCTAAAGAGTTCAAAAAAAGCTTGTGGGTATTCATCCCCACCGTGGTTTTTCCCAGTTGGGTTTCCACGTGAAAAATATGTGTGTCATGTGTGATGTCCTTTTCATGTGATGCTTTGTTGTTTTCTGTCAAGCGGTGAATCATGTTGATCTAGCATGTTATTATATTTTTTTGATGATAGATTACCTGTTTATGCACAAGGATAATGTGGAAATGAGGGTGTAAGTTGTGTGGTAAGATAAGTGTTTCCGGTTTATATCTCACAATCTCATTGTGCTTAACCGGTGGTAATTTGGTTTATGACCGGTGTTAGTGATTGTCAGTCAAGTTCACTGTTTGTAGTCAAACCGGTTTAGGAAAAGTTTTTATATCTGTACTGATTCACCCCCCCTCTCAGTACCAGTTTGGTACTCACTGCTCATCATTGTGTTATCAATTGGTATTAGAGACTCCTCTAGGTCCTCTATGTTGTAAGCTTAACCGCTTGAGGGAAAGATCCTATTGTAATGATGAAGAGGGAAGGTCCAAAGCTCAATAGAGATGATTTCAAAATATGGAAGGACAGAATGAAGATATACATCAGAAGCATGGGTGCTCAACACTGGAGCTATGTTGAGAATGCTTATGTTATTCCTACTGGTACTCTCACTGATGATCAAAAGAGAGAGATCCAGGAGAATGGGAAAGTCATGGAAGCCCTAATCAGTAGCTTATCTGGCATTGAATTTATTGATGTCCAGGATAAAGAAAATCCCAAGGAAGTATGGGATACTCTTGAGAATATCTATGGCGGTGATGAGAATGTAAAACAAGCTAAGGAAGAAATCCTTAGGGGAAAGTTTGAAGACATGCAGATGGTTGAAGGAGAGACCATTCAAAAATATGGAATAAGAATCAAAACTGTTGTTGGAGATATGAAGAGTGCAGGTGGTAAAATGGAAGATTCCACTGTTGTTAGCAAAGTTTTGAGATCCTTATTACCGGTCTATGCAATAAGGGTTGCTGCTATTCAGGATTTGAGGTCAATAGACAAGACTAAGGTATCCCTAGACTCCATCATTGCAAAGTTGACAACATGAGATAAATAGTTTTGATGGCAGTGTTCAAAAGATTGAATCAGCCTTTAGAGCATCTGCTGCACCATCTAGAAAAGGAAAAGAAGCTAGTACCAGTGGTGAACCAAGATAGAGCAGAGAAATGGATGATGAGGAGATCTTGATGGAATTTGAAGCTCTTCTTGCCAAGAGACTTCCTAAGGGAACAGGTAAATACAGAGGTAAGCTTCCTTTGAAATGCTTCTCTTGTAACCAGATAGGACACATTGCTATAAACTGTCCTAATGGTGATAGCAAGGACAAACTGGAAAAGTTCAAGAAGTTCAAAGGAGGAAACCAAAGAAACTATTTTGTAGCAGTTGATGAAGGTTTCATTGATGAGGAATCAAAAGATGAAGAAAATGAGGATATTGTGTTTTTAGCAGTCAAGGAAGATGTGTTAGACAAGAAGGCTCTTGTCTCCCGCTTTGATAATTCCAATGAGTGGATTATTGACAGTGGTTGTTCTCACCATATGATTGGTGATCGAAGTAAGTTTCTTTCTCTGGAAGAGTATGATGGTGGTGTGGTTTGTTTTGGTAATGATGCACCATATATGGTCAAAGGTAGAGGGTCCATCTCTCTGAATGGAAAGAGCAGTGCTGACAATTTATATTGGGTGGAAGGTCTCAGACACAACCTATTGAGTGTTGCCCAGCTAAATGATAGTGGACTCACTCTGGAATTCAGAAATGGAATGTGTAAAATCAAAGGAAAGACTGGTGAACTGATGGCCACCGATATGCAGACCAAAGGTAACCTATTTCAGCTGAATGCAATTATAAGTACGTGTCTTATGGCTAGGTTTGATGATAGCTGGATATGACATAGGAGACTCTACCATGTAAACTTTGATAACATTGTGAAGGCCAGTAAGATCAAGGCAGACAGAGGATTGCCGGTGCTGAGCAAACTAGAAAATCCTTTGTGTAGAGAGTGTCAACTGGGGAAAATGTCTTCCTCAACCTTCAAAGGTAAATCTTTCAATGCAGACAATTTACTTGATCTTGTGCATACTGATTTGTGTGGTCTTATGAAAACTAGGAGTGTGCAGGGAGATAGGTATTTTATGATTCTTACAGATGATTGCTCAAGAATGATGTGGGTCACATTCTTGAAGGATAAGTCTGAAGCCTTTGGAAAGTTCAAAGCTTTCAGAGCACTGGTAGAAAAGGAAAGCGGTAGAAGAATCAAATGCCCTAGAACTGATCAAGGAGGAGAATTCACTTCCGGTGAATTCAACAAATATTGTGAAGAGAATGGCATCAAGAGGCAACTGTCTGCCCCCTGGACTCCACAACAGAATGGCTTAGGAAAGAGAAACAACCGGATGATGGTTGAAGCGGCTAGAACCATGCTAATCCAAGGAAAGGTTGCTCACACCTTTTGGAGAGAAGCGGTGAGCACTGCAGTCTACACAATGAACCGGGTACTCATCAAGAAAGGAAAGGATAAGACTCCTTATGAGTACTAGAACGGTAAGACACCAGTGGTAAGCTAATTCAGAGTATTTGGAAGTAAATATTATATTAAGAGGAGTGAACATCAGAGCAAGTTTGATGCTAAATGTGACGAGGGAATATTCTTAGGGTATTCCACAAAGAGCAAAGCTCTCAAATGTTTCAACAATAGGACTCAGAGAATTGTTGAAAGCATCAATGTTAGGGTTGATGAAAACTCTGAGAAACCTGAGGAAACTAGTAGAGAGCATGTAGGAGATGAACCGGTAGTAACCTTATGGGAACTGGTTGCAAATCGGCCTAGTACTAGTAATTGTGCTCCTACACCGGTGGATGTTGATGTTGGTGAAGATGAGAATGAAGAAGAAAACCAAGAGGAATCTGTTAAGAATATACCTAGGTATGTCAAACTCAATCATGATCTAAAGTAGATCATAGGAGACAAAGATGCATGAATTCTTACAAGAAGAAAGGTCAGAGAAAGCTCATGTATGATCTCTGAATTTGATCCTAAATCATTCAAAGAGGCACATAAAGATGAAGACTGGATCAAGGCAATGGAAGAGGAACTTGACCAGATAGAGAAGAATGGTACATGGTCTTTGGTACCCAGACCGGAGCATAAAAATGTCATTGGAACCAAATGGGTCTTCAGAAATAAGCTGAATGAGGATGAAACAGTGGTAAGGAACAAGGCTAGACTAGTGTGTAAAGGATATGCCCAAGAAGAAGGGGAAGACTATGGAGAAACCTTTGCTCCAGTAGCAAGATTGGAAGGAGTTCGTATGCTTCTTGCATATGCAGCTTTTAAAGGATTCAAGGTATACCAAATGGATGTAAAATATGCATTCCTAAATGGAATACTTGAAGAGGAGGTATATATAGAGCAACCAGATGGGTTTTCCCTATCAGAAGATAGTGACATGGTGTGTAGGCTACATAAAGCCTTGTATGGACTGAAGCAAGCACCTAGAGAATGGTATGAACGCTTGCACTCCCATCTTATGAAGATTGGATTTGAAAGAACAAGTGAAAATAGCAATATCTACTTGAAATCAGAAGGAGACTAGATTTTGATCTGTGAAGTATTTGTTGATGACATAATCTATGGTGGAGATGACAAGATGAGTCATGACTTTGCAGATGAGATGAAAAAGGAGTTTGAGATGTCACTCATAGGGGAGATTAAGTTCTTCATTGGACTGTAGATTCAGAAAATGAAAGATGGAATCTTTGTAGTACCCCTACCCTAGACAGCTTTGTAAAACCGGTTTGACCTTGGTTGACTTTTTATGTGGCAATCTTGAATGGTTGAATTACCATGAGGTAATGTTTAGTCAGATATTATGATTATTGTGAGTATATGTTAATGTGCTTTCGCATTGATTCTTATGTAAGTTTAAACTGTCCTCCTGATTCTTGTTATTAATCTTGAGCTAACTTCTTCATTATATATATATATATATATATATATATATATATATATATATATGTATGTATGCTTGTCTGACTCTTGGTAGCAGGAGATTGCAGGTACAGTACCGCCTAGGTGTAAGATTCGTCTTCACCTGGATTCGCAGGGTTGAGTATACCTCTTTCATCCTTAGAATTTGGATTAGGTGGTCGTAAAACCTTCAGTTTACCCTAGTCATACTCAAATGAGTGTCGCTTGTGTTCCGTTAGTATTCTTTTCATTTGGGTTTGCGGGTCGGGTAATTGGTTGGCTTACTTGGTTTGCGTGCTTGGCGTGTGGTCAATAGAGTATTTAACCCTAAGTATTTATTTTGATTTAATGTGTTCATTTACGCATTAGTAATTGAGGAATTAAAATAAATAGGTTTCTTTTATGTGATTAATCATTAATTAAAAAGATCGCTCTATTTATTTTTGTAGCGAGTTTAATTTAATGGTTAATTTTAAATAACGAATTTATTCAGTTTATGCATTTTAAAAAGGAAAGATTTAAATTTATTCGAAATAGAAATAATTTAATCTCTTTTATTTTTTTGGAATAGAAAGATTAATTTTAATTATTTAAGAAAATCAATTTTGATTAGAAAAGTGAGTTTTATTCATATTTATTTTATATAGTGTGTAAGATTGATTTTGAGAATTTAATTTAATTAAAAATATTTTACCCTCATTAATATTGTGAAATACAACTATTAGCTTTGTTAATTAAAAATTAAATGAGGGAGAAAAGCATTTCTTTTAATTAACTAAATTTATAATCTCAATGCATAAACAATTCAACTATGAGATAATTCCATAAACTTAATTAATTAATTAATTAAATTAAGTTGCAAGCTGCATGATATTAGAAATATATTTTTATTTAAATTTTAGTGGAAAAATAAATTAGATTAATTATATTTATTGTTCCTAGAATTTTAAATAAATAAAAGAATAAATAAATAAATCAATAAATGAATAAAAGAATTAATTGGAATTAAAGTATTGTTTTAATTCTTTATTTAGAAAATTAATTAATTTGCATGAGAAAAGAAAAGAAAGATTAATGATTTTTAATTATCGCATGTTAGCTTATCTTTTGTTATAAAATTAGAAAATAAAATAAAATAACTTTTATTCTAAATTTAGGTTTTTGAGAAAAGCTATTGAACCTAGAATTTTAGTTTAAATAGGGAATAGGTCTTTATTTTAAACACACAAGAAATAGGTCAAAGATTTAAGTGAAGAAATTTATTGGAAGCTTGTGGAAAAGATTAGGACTCTTCTACAGAATTCTTCCAGGAAAGCAATACCAGGTTGGGTGGCTTCTTTGATTGTTGAATTTTAGAAAATAATTCTATTTCTTCCATTTTTCTCTGAATGATGTGTGTGTAAATTATTGTCAAACCCAAAACCCTCTTCTGGTGAATTCAAGTTTTGTTTTAAAAATTCATGCTTGATGTGTATTTCTAGTTTATGGGAAGAATGTAATTTTGGGAAAATTAGGAAAATTATTATAGAAAATTTGTCAAGATTTTATGATGCATGGAGAATTGCAAGATTGGTAAAAAAAGGGTATTTATCTGAGAAATTAACTTCTCTCGTTTTGATTTTTAGTTACGACAGTTTTGTTTATTTATGGAATCTCTATGAAATGGTTTTTATTACCTTAAGAAAATAAATTTAATAATACATTAAATTTATTTGGGTTAATTAAATAAAATATATATATATGAAAGATTAAATTATGTGAAAATGGAATTATTGGAAAAATATTGTTTTTGTTGAAATTAATGTTAAAAAATAATAATAAAATAAATAATAAATAAATAATATTAAAATAATTATAATGTGTTAATATATATATGTATATATATATATATAGTTGTTTAATTTTTATTTGTCAATTTAAAGATTTTTGTCATATGAATAAAGAATTTAGAATTTTGTAATTTTAGAAAAAAGAAAAAAAGCTTATAATTTTAAATTCGCTATTCTTATTGGAAATATATTAGGAGTTTAATTCATATGTGAATTTATTTAACTTTATTGGACAAATGACAAGATGGATTTATTAATATAGTTGTATTTCCTTGTCTTCTGGAAAAATCTATTTAATTATGTTCTTGATTGTTTAAAGAAAAGATTGCCTGTAATAGGATCTTGTGTAGATGGTGTTATCAGTCAAGTTTAATTTTATTGCAATTCTGGTTGAGTTGTCATTGTGTCCTATGTTGATATATTTGTTTGGACCCCGTCGTTGGATGATTTGGGGTACCTGTTTATGTCTTTTGTTTCTAGTTTGGTTGTTGCCTTGTGATGGTGTTTTGACTGGTCTTGTTCTGTATGTGAATGTCAAGTGTTGACTTGTGGTTGACCATAGCGGGTCAGGTCTCTAGTTAGAGTATTTTCGGGCAGTGGACCTTGTATCAGTTTAAATGTGTTCAATTGGATCCATTTCTATGTAGGGATCATTGATGTAATTATTGACCGATGTGGTCGGTTGTTTATTGGTATGATTCGCCTTGGTGGAAGGAATGTAAATGATGTGGAACTTATGTACCCTTAACTAATTTAAATGAACAGAGGGGTCTTGCAGTTGAGTAGACCCGGAGATGTAGCCCTCTAGGGGTGAACTCCAAGATCACTTTGGTGTTATGTGTTACTTTTGTACTTATGTTTTCTTTTTTAGTTTTAGCATGCATGTATGGCATTAGGTTAGAATGTATGAAGTGGATTAGATGAAATTAATTGTAAATGCATGTCTTTTAAATGCAGTAAATTGGATCATGAAAGAATGTAGTTTGGAATAATGGAATATATTTAGGAAATTAAGTATGCATGGAAAGATCTCGTTAGTTATGGTGAAATTCAAGTGTGTTATTAATTGATGCGTGACTTACATTTTAATAAGAAAAATATGAACGAAAGGTATGATTAAATTGCAATTCTAATGGATGAACTTCATTTGGGTTATTTACATTTTCAATCTTGATATTAGCTATATTTTAACCTTAATGGATGTATTCATATGTTACCTATGAGTTAGTCTTAATGAAAGAAATTATTCTTTGTATAAGTATTATCTTGTCTTGAGTTAAGTTAAATTTGGAATAAAGTAACCGCGTTGGGAAACTCTTTAGGTGTTAGTTGATGTCTTCCGCTGTATAATTTGTTCTTTGATATCTCGTTGTATCATTATGTTGTGTTTGACTTTTTAAAAAAAAATTATTGCACTCCATTCATGTGTTTTAGCTTAATCCCTTCGAGGTTTCCTGGCGGGGCATTACAATCTTTATTACTCAGTCCAAGTATGTCAAAGAGGTGTTGAAGACCTTTGGCATGGAAGACACCAAACCGGTTGGTACACCAATGGTGATCGGTTGTAAACTATCAAAAGAGGATGACTTAGCATTGGTAAATGAGAAGGAATACTAATCAATGATTGGTAAGTTGCATTATGTAGTGTATAGCAGACTAGACATTGCACATGCAGTGGGTATTACCGCTCGGTTTCAGCAAAGCCCAAGAGAATCCTACTTGGTAGCAGTCAAGTAGATTCTTAGATATCTGAAGGGAACTATTGGCTATGGATTATGGTATCCATACAATGATGATTTCAATTTGAAAGTGTTCACAGATGCTGACTGGGCTGGTAATGTGGATGACCGGAAGAGCACAACCGGTGGTGCATTCTTTCTTGGTGGTAGACTAGTCTCATGGATGAGTAAAAAGCAGAGTTGTATCTCTCAATCTTTAGCAAAGGCGGAGTATCTTGCAGCTTTTATGAACTGCACCCAGACTATTTGGATGAAGCATGTATTGAATGGCTTCAAAGTTCCTGTATCTGAACCAGTAAGTATACTTTGTGACAATACAAGTGCAATTAACATTTCCAAGAATCCAGTTTTACATGCTAGAGCCAAGCGCTTTGAACTCAAGTATCATTTCTTGAGGGAAAAGGTTCAGAACAAAGAGGTAGTATTGGAACATGTTTCCAGTAAGGAGCAGTTAGCAGACATATTCACCAAGCCTATACCGAAGGCTACTTTTACCTATCTGAGAGGTGAATTAGGGGTGTTGCCCCTTCAAGAAGTAATCTAAAGGTGTGTGCTCCACATCAGTCAGATCTTACTTTGATATATCTTTTCAGGATTGATGTGTTGAAGGATGCTACTCCTTAGGGGGAGCAACATAGTGGAACAGGGAAACTTGTGCCTCCACTTTGGCATTGCTGTCAAAGGGGGAGAAAATGTGAAGCGAAGAAGATATCTGCAGTATTAAGGAGAAGATGTGATGCAGAAAGAGAGATATCTTTGTATTCTTTGTATATTGCCATCAATGCCAAAGGGGGAGATTGTTGGCATATATGCACAATATGTTGACATGACGATATTGTGTTGTCATTGATGTCAATATGCTCAAGAGAGAATTGGTAATATGCTCAAGAGAGAACCGGTAATATGCTGAAAGAGAACCAGTAATATGTTGAAGAGTGAACCGGTAATATGATGAAGAGTGAACAAGTTTATTGAAGTTAAGCAACTGGCAAAGTGAACCAATAAAATGATGAGAACTGGTATATGTGCTAAAGGTGAAGCGGTTTAATATGGTATGACTACCGGTTGGTAGTCTTAGCTTTAGGGTTTCCGGTTGAAGTGTTTCAAGCATGTGTGATTCAATCGATGGCATTGTGTGATGAGTTAGCAGTGTAATGGAGATTAGATCGTGTTGCCACGTCAGCCTCGTGCGCTTGAAGGATCTTGCATGAAGGGGATTGATCCTATCTACCTTGGGAATGAGTGAAGTCCCTATAAACGGTGGAGAACACGTGATGGGTTTTCACCTCCAAGAAGTGGCGAAGAACAAACGATGGAGAATGTCTTGAGATCTATTCAAGACCGTTGTATTCAAATGCAAAGTGTTCAATGGTCAGGATTGAATCGACTAAATTGCTCAACCTAAATGTTTAGGGTTTACATTACCAACCTATCTATTTCCTATAAGGTCGATGTTCTGTTTCATGTTGAAGTTGTTGGCAAATGTTGTCTGTGTACCTAAGTGCAAAGATACATGATTCTTGCCAGACCAAATAAGAGGGTTGATACCTGCAGAGTGTGTATGCAGAAGAAAGGAACTAAAGCGGATCTGCATTGGCATTGAAGTGCTATTACCAGATCATTGTAATACATGTTGATCTCTAACCACTTCAATAGTTGGAAAATCCCTTAACAAGGTAGCTTTAACCAGCTTGTTGTAAATCCTTTAACAGGGTGATTCAAAGCCATTGGGTTCATGAAATCCTCTAACAAGGTAACCTCTAACAGGGTTTAACCCTTAACTGGGTATTCTAGCCATCCCTTAATTAGGTGATCCCTAACAAGTTTAGTTCTTAACAGAACCTATTTTAACAGTCTTTAACCAGACTAGGCTCCTAACAGAGCGGACTTCTAAAGAGTTCAAAAAAAGCTTGTGGGTATTCATCCCCACCGTGGTTTTTCTCAGTTGGGTTTCCACATGAAAAATATGTGCGTCATGTGTGATGTCTTTTTCATGTGATGCTTTGTTGTTTTCTATCAAGCGGTGAATCATGTTAATCTAGCATGTTATTATTTTTTTTTTGATGATAGATTACCTGTTTATGCACAAGGATAATGTGGAAATGAGGGTGTAGGTTGTGTGGTAATATAAGTGTTTCCGGTTTATATATTTCACAATATCATTGTGCTTAACCGGTAGTAATTTGGTTTATGACCAGTGTTAGTGATTGTCAGTCAAGTTCACTGTTTGTAGTCAAATCGGTTCAGGAATTTTTTTTATATCTGTACTGATTCACCCCCCTCTTAGTACCGGTTTGGTACTCACTGTTCATCATTGTGTTATCAATCAACCTAGAGGTATGTTGAGATCTTAAGGGGAGGCATATGAGCTCTCCTTTTTTCTCATGTTAATTCATTTATGTTATATCCTCAAACTAGAAGTGTTGTGGTACATAGCACCCCCTAGGGCATGGTTATTATTTTTTGTAGATTCGTTACTTGGAATAGCATGGATTAATACTAGTGTGACCATTGTTGTTGTTTACACCTTTGCAAGTGTTGGTTATTATTACTGTTTGTGTTTTGTGTCACTACAACAACCATTTTGTAGTAGACTTTTTGGATTGCATTGCGAACAAATGGTTTTGTTTGTTAATCTTCTCTATAATGGATCACCTAGCATAACACAACTTGCTAGCCAATGAAATCCATGATGTAACATGAATCACCCAACATTACATAACTTGTTAGCTAGTAGTATTCACGTTTCTTCTATTTTCTCTTATCATATGACTAACTGTAAGCATCTCCTTAGTAGACCTAGAAGTCATATCTCTTCTCCCGTGATAGAGTGTTCAAGTAGAATTGTTGGGACCAGGAGGTGCGGATCGACCAGATCCTCCACCTGTCGGATGTAGACAAAATGAATGCTTTTTGGATTAGGATGGTACAAAGAATCTACTATCAAAAGGTTATCAAAAATTCTTGGGACTAGGAGGTGTGAAATGGCCTACTCTTATGCTTTTCATGCCATCAAAATTTGAGTTTGATTGTCATCATTTACTTTACCAAATTCTTCACATGTAACTCCTGAATCAATTTCCTACACACAAAATGATGAAAAATAGGTTTGTTGATGGAGGATTTCCTAGGTCAAACCTTGATTAATCTTTCTTGAATCCTCACACAAGGTTTTAGGATGTCATGCAGAGTGTTCAAACAAGGTCGAAACCCCTAAGCCTACTAGCACCCAAATGGCTCAAATAGGTCAAATGCAAACCAACACTTCTCCAAATAATTCCAAAGGTATGGAATGTTTGAAATACCTCCAAATAAGTTTTTTTAATTGGTTTTGTGGTTCCAAGAACTTGTTTAAGTGCAAAGCCCTCTTTTTAGCCTTCTAGGCCTAGTTGCCCAATTAGCCCTCCAACGAGGAAAATGAATTGTTTTCTCTCAAATTTCCCAAAAAAATAAACAAAAAATTTGGATATTCAGACACTCATTTGGCTTCTCATCAACATACCAGAAGATTGTGCATGGTTGCTTTGGAAATTATATGTTGTCCTGTAACAATGCATTGATTTTGGACTCCAAAAATGGCAATTTTACAAAGTATATAATGTTTTAACTCCCTAACTCCCAAACTCTCAAAATTCATCCAATATGATTCAAAACTAATGAAAATGAAATTATTTACAAGTTTTAAACTTCTTAGATGCAAAATCCCTTATTTAGCCTCTCACAAACCCTTAAAAGTGGGGTTTCTCATATACCCCTCTTCCAAACACTATACCATCCAAATGATGATGGATTCACCTTTTATTTGACATGTATAAACACTATCAATCATAAAATGTGTCCCTCCTTAAGGTGGATTTGCTACTGCTGCTCCTTAGCAAGCAATTTCTCCACTCTTACATTCACTGTTTTGGTGATCACCCCAATTCTCCACCCAATTTGCACATCAACCTATTAGTACTTTATTATACATGTTAGAGTAGTTCCATCCCATGAATATTAGGCCTTTTACATTCATTTAATGACCATTCTCATTGTAAATCAACCAAATCAAATGCCAAATTGCACAAATCTGTTAGAACAGTCAATGCAACTAGTCTAAAGTCTGAGACAAATGGATTATCAGTGCATCTTCCATGAAAATAAGATTTTAAAGGTCTCTTCAATGCATTAGGAATTTGAATACACACTCAAGACAAAGTTACCATAAGCCAAAACACCAAAAAATTGCAAGAAAACAAGAATTTGTTGTTATTGTTTGTCTCAGTCCGTACACCAGCATTCTCTGTCGTACAAAGCATTAAATCAACCATTTATAACTTCTCCCTAACTATATCAACCACCTTTGATTGGTTACATTTCATGTTTAAGGCATTTAACTCCTAAAAACTAATTTCCCCCCAAAACTACTTAGCCATTGCATTTTAAATATTCAAATTTGTCAAATATGGAAAATAACATAATTTGATAAAAAACTCTTAATTGCTGACACACAAGGTCATGAAATGATTTATTGAACTTCCCTAAACTCTTCTAGACTCCCTAAGCCATAAATTCCCATTACATCTTTTTGCTGGTCCTAAGGTCCTTACCAGACCCTTTAGGATAAATTACAAACTTATTACAATTTTCATCATTAAAGGCCATAATGGACCTTAAGACATCATAATTGATTGGCTCTTCACTCCTAAGACATTCAAAATTCTTTAATGGCTTCATTGAGTCCTTTGGTCTTCCAAATGCACTTGCACCAACTTGAATTCTCCTTCAATGCTTGATGAATGCTTGATTGCTTGTTCACTTGGAATTGAATTGATTTTATAATTAAGAGATCGCTTGAATTGTAGGTAGACCCCTTCAAATGACAGGGTAGGCTTCCTTCTATACCTAATATATGTCTTGAAATCATTTTATCCTGATGGCATTAAATTAAAGTACTTTCTCTTCTATCTGGTATTGGTGGAGCAGAGGTTGCATTGCATCGACCTAGGATACATATTTCCGCAGATACAACACAAGTTAAATGTATCCCAGGTCGATGCAAAGCAACCTCTGCTCCAGAGATCACCAGAAAATAGAGAAAGAACTTTAATTTAATGCCATCAGGACAAAAGGATTTCAAGATAGATAAATGGTATGCAACTGTATCTATTTGGAATGCATTACCCAAACAATGCAATCGATCAATCGCCTTTGAAAAGAAAGTGGTATGATGAAATATTTGGGCATAAAATAGATGAAATGCACTCCATACTACTGCTGCACAATATTTTGGTCGATGATATTTTTAAAATAGTAAAGGAAGGTGTATGGAACAACCAAATTATTATCATTATAAACAATGAATATTTTAAGATCCTTTTATGATGTGTAAGTTGAGAATATTTTATGAAAGGTCCCTAAATGAATACACTTTAAATTGATTTTAGCAATGACTATCGATTGTAGACAAAATGAATGCTTTTTGGATTAGGATGGTACACAAAATCTACTATCAAAAGGTTGTCAAAAATTCTTGGGACTAGGAGGTGTGAACTTAGCCTACTCTTTTGCTTTTCATGCCATCAAAATTTGAGTTTGATTGTCATCATTTACTTTGCCAAATTCTTCACACGTAACTCTTGAATCAATTTCCTACACACAAAATGATGAAAAAATAGGTTTGTTGATGGGGGCTTTCCTAGGTCAAATAGCTTTTAATATACCTTGAAGTGTGCAATATGAAAGGTTTGTACTCTTAATCTCCTGCCCATTTCTTAATTTAAAAGATGATATCTTTATTAAATATCTCCTCTATTTTTGGAGGTAGACATCTTTAGGAAAAGATCTCTTCCTCCCTCTTTAAAATGATCCCTTTAGATCTAATCTAAAAATGCATAAAATTGAACATGATACCTTGATGAATCTTTCTTGAATCCTCACACAAGGTTTTAGGATGTCATGCAGACTATTGATCATGAATGTTGTGCTTTAACTTGAATTCTCCTTCAATGCTTGATGAATGCTTGATTGCTTGTTCACTTGGAATTGAATTAATTTTACAATTAAGAGATCACTTGAATTGTAGGTAGACCCCTTCAAATGACAGGGTAGGCTGCCTTTTATACCCAATCATACATAAAGTGTTTGAATTTTTTCTCACACATGAGGAAAGAAATGAGGGGTCATATTTTGGGTCCCAATCACGAGTATCAGGGCACTTAAGGCATCCTAGTCTTGTCAATTTAGGACGTGACATGCTAAAGTGGACATCAATGTCTCAAGATCAGATGGACCTTAAGTGATTGTCTCCCTTGCATATGATTTGTTTGGGTGATAAAATTCACCATTCTACTCACAAGAATTTTATTAAGTCTCAAATATAGGGATCATAACTTATTAATGATGCAGTGAAAATCCTTCATGAAGGACTTCTAGAAGTATTTTTGGATGAGTCTTTGTCAAGTGCAGAGAAAAAACAATTGATGCTTAATGGATTTAAGGAACATTCTTTCAAATTGGAAGCCAAAGTTTTGAAGGATGTAGAGAAGAAGGTGGAAGAGAAAAGACTAGAAGTTTTGGTCCAACTACAAGAAAGCATAATTTTTTTTAGAAAAGTGTAAAGGATGTAGTGGCGGCATACATGTTTTAAAGGCAATGGCCTAAATATACTAAGGATATTAAGGGTCACATAGATATTATAGCATCACAAATTGTACAACTATCCAATACTATAGACATGAAGAATGATGCTGAAGGAAACAAAAGGCTTCAAATAGAAAACTTGTACATGCAACTAAATCCATTGACTAATCAGAAGAACAAAATTAAGAAACGATTCAATCATCTGAGAGATATTGTATACTTGCAACTCACCAGCTACTTAGTTTTTGCGGGTAAGAATTTTTTTTGTTTTGGTTATGGTTGTGGTGTTTGTAGGGAGACATTTACAAATTTATATCTATTTTCACTATTTAATGGTTTATGGGTTTGTAATGGTAATTTAATGTTCTTTAATATTTTTGTATAGATTCTTTATAATAGCCTATTATAGTGATTTGTTCTATTATGGACAAGGTTGTGGGTCAGACGGCTTTGCCATCGGTGCATGAAAGCATTGAATGAGTTCTACTTTTAAAAATTACATGAAACATTTTTAATTTATATGATTTAGTGTTATTTGAAAAAAAGTTTATCAATGATGTTTCCTTTCTCCAAGAATTGGATCTAGGATCTTTCCGTCAGATAATATGTAACATCCAATGACTAAATATTTTCTTTACAAATGCTTATTTTATTTAATTATTATCTAAGCATGAATTAAAATTTATATTTGTGCAAAAGCAGAAGATACAAGTTGAAGACTCATGTGCAAGTAAATTTCATAAAAGAAAGCAAGCAGACATTATCTTGAATGACATGGAAACACGCTCATCAGCGTCCTAGAAGAGAGAAATTGGAGAAAAGAAGAGGAAAGTGTTAAAGAGTGATAAATACATAGAGAGTATGCAATATAAACAAACAATGTCTGGAGTGTGTGATGTGATGTCTCTAATTTATGTCCGGGGGAACTAACTAGTTTTGGAGTTCCTGGGAAACCTATTGGGCCACACTTGGAGGAAATCAATGTGTTCATGCAAGGAACACCTTTTTTCTATTATGAGAATGATGCTTTTGCACCGAAGGATATTTGGAAGGCAATATCCGAAAATTTCTATAGTGTGGAACCAGAGTTGGCAGACTCGAAGTACTTTTCAACTTCCAGAAGACCAAGAGGTTATGTACACAATCTCGTAATAGAAGGGAGATTTCAAGCATTACCTCTCCCCCCCATGACTATTCAGGAAGCACTTTCTCAGACAAAGGACTATTAGCCTCCATGGGATAAAAGAAAAAAATTGAATTGCTAGACTGTAGACGATGTGGTGGTGTCCTTCGTGAAGAACTCTGCACTATAATTGAAAATTCATGAGGGAAACTGCAAGATAGTGAACGTAAATACATTCTTGAAAAGTGCGGAGAATGGAATTTGGCTTGGGTGGGGCCAGCTTAGGTGGCTCCTCTAGAGGTTGACGAGATAGAAATAATATTAGGATTTGAAAAAGATCACACTCATGGAACTTCGTGTGCGACTGATCGATTGCACTATTTGGGTAATGCATTCCAAATAGATACAATTGCATACCATTTATATGTCTTGATTAAAGCCTTTTATCCTGATGGCATTAAATTAAAGTTATTTCTATTCTATCTGGTATTGGTGGAGTAGAGGTTGCATTGCATCGACCTAGGATACATATTTCTGCAGATACAACACAAGTTAAATGTATCTTAGGTCGATGCAAAGCAACCTCAGCTCCAGAGATCACCAGAAAATAGAGAAAGAACTTTAATTTAATGCCATTAGGATAAAAGGCTTTAATCAAGACAAATAAATGGTATGCAACTGTATCTATTTGGAATGCATTACCCAAATAGTGCAATCGATCAGTCGCACACGAAGTTCCACGAGTGTGATCGTTTTCAAATCCTAATATGATTTCTATCTCGTCAACCTCTAGAGGAGCCACCTAACCTGGCCCCACCCAAACCAAGATCCATTCTTCCCACTTTTCAAGAATGTATTTCTATTCACTATCTTGCAGTTTCCCTCATGAATTTTCAATTATAGTGCAGAGTTCTTCACGAATGACACCACCACATCGTCTAGAGTCTATGCTTCAATTTTTTTCTTTGATCCCATGGAGGCCAATAGTCCTTTTTCTGAGAAAGTGCTTCCTGAATAGTCATGGGGGGGGAGAGGTAATGCTTGAAATCTCCCTTCTATTGGGAGATTGTGTACATAACCTCTTGGTCTTCTGGAAGTTGAAAAGTACTTCGAGTCCACCAACTCTGGTTCCACACTATAGAAATTTTTGGATATTGCTTTCCAAATATCCTTTGGTGCAAAAGCATAATTCTCATAATAGAAAAAAGGTGGTCCTTGCATGAACACATTGATTTCCTCCAAGCGCGGCCCAATAGGTTTCCTAGGAACTCCAAAACCAATTAGTCCCTCTAGACATAAATTAGAGACGTCACATCACACACTCCAGACATTGTTTGTTTGTATTGCATACTCTCTATGTATTTATCACCCTTTAACACTTTCCTCTGCTTTTCTCCAATTGCTCTCTTCTAGGCAGTTGATGAGCTTGTTTCCATGTCATTCAAGATAATGCTTGCTTGCTTTCTTTTACGAAATTTACTTGTGCACGAGTCTTCGGCTTGTATCTTCTCCTTCCGCACAAATATAAATTATAATTCACACTCAGATGATAATTAAATAAAATAAGCATTTGTAAAGAAAAGTTTTAGTCATTGGATGTTACATATTATCTGACAGAAAGATCCTAGACAATTCTTGGAGAAAGGAAACATCATTGATAATCTTTTTTTGCAAATAACATTGAATCAAATAAATAAAAAACTATTTTATGCAATTTTTAAAAGTAGAACTCATTCAATGCTTTCATGCACTGACGACAAAGTTGTATGACCCACAGCATCTGATACCATCGTAATTCTGATGACAACTAAAGAAACATTCGACGAGGATACTATATATCTGACGTTACTTCCTTGTTGGACAATCATCGAGGAGAAAACATAGCATCCGTCAGAATTCCGATCGTAATCCGTCAAAAATTTTGGTCGGGAGAGCAAATATAGCCATCGTCAGAAGAGTTCATAACATTGTCGGAATTCCGACGCAAATGGCATCGTCGGGAAGATCGACGACAAGTTTTCGACGGTGAAATTGGTCGAAAGTCCGACGTGGTCTCATCGAACTACCGACAATTGTCCGTCAGAAATTAGGCCCAAATGTACTAGTGTGAATACCCATTTAGTTCCAATTAGATTTTTGTTTTTAGGTCGAGGAACCAATGTCCATGTGTTATTCTTTTCAATTTGTTTTAATTCATCTTCCATAGCCTTAATCCAATGTTTATCTTCACATGCCTCATTAATAATTGCTGGTTTAATTTGAGAAATTTAACATACCTCTTCATTTGCCAGTCTTCCTCTAATCATTACACCTTGATACTTATTCCCAATTATCTGACTTTCAGAGTGATTCAATCTTATATACCTGGGTGCATTCACTTGCTGCTGTTCTTCAGTCACTGTGGAATTCTCAGATGATGCCGGTGTGACTGGATCAACATTCAGTACCAGTGTACTCATTGTAGGTTCATTTGTGATTATCTCAATTGTCGTTTCAGAGTCCATAGACCTTGAATTACCTCTAAACTGTTCATCAATCTTCACATTTGCACTCTCAATGATTTTCTGCAATCTCTTATTAAAACATCTATATGCCTTGCTATTAGATGAATAACCAAGAAATATTCCTTCATCACTTCTAAGATCAAATTTTCCAATATAATCATCTCTCCTAATATAACATTTGCTTTCAAATATTCTGAAATATATAAGAGTAGGAGTATTACCAAACCATAGTTCATGAGGGGTCTTACCGGTTTCACCTTTGATGTGAACTCTGTTGAATATGAAAACAACTGTATTCGCTGCTTCTCCCCAATACACATGAGGTAGGTTTTCTTCTGATATCATGATTCTAGCTACATCCAGAATAGTTTTGTTCTTCCTTTCCACAACTCCATTCTGCTAGGGTGTCTGAGGTACTGATAATTGTCTTCTGATTCCATTCACTTCACAGAATGTATTAAATTCCTTAGATGTGAATAGTTTGAATTCTCTACCATTACCTTGAATAGTTTGAATTTCCCAAAAGTTTTTGATTTCTCTTTGAGAAAAGTAACCCAACACATTCTAGAGTAATCATCAATGATTAGCATAAAATATCTATCTCCTTGTAAACTTTTAGTTCTTGCTGGACCACATAAATCAGTATGAATTAAGTCAAGAACATTATTGGATTTCTCTGGAATACTCTTAAAAGTTGTTCTAACTTGCTTTCCAAATTGGCATTCCTTACATACCAGATTGTGAGCTTTTATAATCTTAGATAAATCCCTTACTACCTTAGTAGTACTGATTTTCACAATGCAATCAAAATTTACATGACAAAGTCTTTTATGCCATAACCAACTTTCATCAATATGTGCAATCAAGCATATCTTCTCATTGTTATTCAAATGAAAGATATTACCTCTAGTTTGATTATCGGTTGCAATTTCCAAACCAGTTCTATTCATGATTTTGCATTTACCATTCTTGAATTGTAACTGAAATCCCTTTTCAACTAATTGACCAACACTCAAAAGATTATGCTTCAAAGCTTCAACATAATAAACATTGGCAGTACTGTGCTTACCATCAAAAGATATAGTGCCTTTTCCTTCGATCAAACAAGATTTATCATCCTCAAATCTTACTAGACCTCCATTGTATTCCTGAAAGGTTGAGAATTTACTTTTATCACTAGTCATATGATGTGAACATCCGGAATCAATGATCCATTCATCCTTTTCTTCAATTTTAGCTGTCAGGGCCTGCTTTGTCGGTTGTACAATAGGTGTCGGTTGATCTTCTATTATTGCAACAAAATCCCATCCATTGTCTATCGATTCCTCATCAGAATCATCAGTAACTCCTTCATCAACATAGTAAAATGATTTGTCTCTATTCTTCTTAAATTTGTATCTCTGATATTCAGGGTTAGGCCTATATGTTCTTTTAGCTTCTTCTTTCAATCTTGCATGTCTATCATGACACCTAGATTCCATATGACCAATTTTATTGCTGTTAAAACATTTAAATGGTGCTTTACCTTCATACTTACTTCCAACTGGACCTTTAGGCATTTTCCTTGCAAATAGTGCTTCAAGCTCTTCAAGTTCTTCATTCTCTCTTCTGATTTCTTCAAGTTCTCTAGCATAGAGTGCTTTCCAGTCAGATTTTTCAGATGATGATGATGATGTTGCAGATGATGATACTTTGAAAGCCAAATCTGTCTTAATTGTAGCAACAAGACCAAATTCCTCAAGTTCAAAAGCTGAAAGTTTTCCAACCAAAGTATCTCTGGATACTGATGTATTAGGCATTGTTCTCAATTCATTAATAGAAATACTTTCATTTTGTATGCCAGTGGAAATGCTCTTAAAACTTTAGAAATAATTTCATCTTCACTTAAGGATCCTCCACAACATTGTATACCCAAAACAATTTCATTAACTCTTTCCATAAAAGCATAAATCCTTTCATCTTCTTCCATTTTCAGATTTTCATACCTGACCCGGAAGCATTCTAGTTTTGCAATTTTGACAGTGGTATCACCTTTATTCAATGTCTCCAATTTATCCCAAATAGCTTTAGCAGTAGATCGGTCTGATAATCCCATGATTTGTTGATCTGACAATGCACTTAAAAGTGCTTCTCTTGCTTTGCAATCATTCTCCTGATCTTTACCCAAGGTAGGTGGATTAGGTTGACTCTGTGTAGGACCAACATAGCCATTCTTTGTAACATCCCATATGTATTTTCCAATGAAATTCAGATGTGTCTCCATTCTGATCTTCCATATACCATAGTTAGTTCCATCAAGTTTTGGACTGTCCTTCCTAAAATAGTTAGTTGCCATAGAATCTCCTCAAGCTGTTAAACTTCTGTAAAAAGAGGACTTAGCTCTGATACCAATTGTTAAGACCTAGAGGCAACTGATAAGGGGGGTGAATTAGTTGTCTATTAATTTCAACCCAAATATAACTTAACCAAACTTAATGTCGATTGATAGTTTAACAGTACTGGTAAAGTTTAATGCATGAAACAGAAAGACAAATAATATCCACAACACATAACATAGATATTTGTACGTGGAAACCCTATAAGGGGAAAAATCATGGTGGGAAACCTTACCCACAATCAGATGATACTACTGCAGATAGTATGTGTTTACAAATGGGGTCTGCACATGCAGAAAGGCCAACTGCCTAGAGCTCATTGCTCAATCACAAAATGGGAGTCACACTGACTACAATTGGATGGTTAGATCCAATGATAATGTACTGCTCAAAATAGCATCTTCATATGCTGGATTCAGTACTGTTTAAGCTCTGATTGTCTTCTTCATACCTTCCTTGAATCTTCAAATGATGTCTGCATGTATAGCTCTGCTTATATTCGCATATTCCTTGTTACATTCCCTATCTCAATCTCATAAATGAGATCTTACATATATACCAAAACTTAAGACCAAATGTGTAGGTCGTCTTACTAAGAATATTACAATTAAATAAATTACAAATGAATCAATATGTGATGCATTATGTCGGCTCAATGCATTTACAATAATAAGCAATCAATAAGACATCTCTATAACGTGTCGTGCTGATCTGGAATAGATAACGCTAGCCGGTCCATAACCTAGACCTATTTGCCGGTAACAACGAATATACAAACTCAATTAGACCAATAACCAAATCACCAAAACCAAGTGTCCAAACAATGTCTTCAACATAAGCAAGTAATCTCTAGATGATAACAGATCATCCTCAATGTCGGTGAACAATATAACCTGTCGGTGAACCAGATACCGGTGACTGTGCATAATTCACTGAATATGCCGATGAACATAAGAAAAGATCTTCAGTGCTGATAAGTGTTCACAAGTGTTGACAGATGTTGACATCAATGACAAAACCAATGCAACACATCCATAATACCAACAGTCAATTACTCATTCATCTTTCTCTTCAATCTTAGTAGCCAAAGCTTTCTCCTCAACAATGCAGCTTGTAGAATTCACTGGTACCAAATGATCTTCCTTTATACCAATACATACAAATTCGTCTTCTAAATTGTCATTCTCAGACTCTTCATCTATCATACCTTCATCAACAACATAATAACATCTCGTCTGATATTTACACTTCTAGTTAGGCTTATAGGGCTTATCATACTTATCATGCTTCTCATATCTATCATGCTTATCAGATCTATCATGCCTTTGAAATATGTCATGCTTATCATACCTAGACATTCTTTAAGGACACCTAGAAACAAAATGTCCTATCTTACTACAAGAGAAACATTTCAAAGGCAACTTTCCATCATACTTACCAGCTCCCTTAGGCAATCTTCTAGCAATAAGGGCTTCAAGCTCATCCAATTCTCTTCCATCTCTCTCCTCTCTCTCTTTCATATCTAGAAACCCAACATGAACTCTCTCTTAGATCATACTTCTGCTTCCTAGATACAGAGGCTCTGAATGTAGTCTCAGATTTTCCATGCGATTCTCCAAACTCACTCAATTCAAAAGCAACAAGGTTACTAACCAGCATGTCCCTAGTCACAGTAGTCACACTTCAAATCTCATCAATAACAACTACTTTAGGCTTGTAATAAGGAGGCAAAGATCTCAACACTTTAGTAACAATCTCATCTTCCTCAAGGGTTCCACCAACAAATCTGATACCTAGGACAAGTTCATTCACTTTATCCATAAAGGTAGATATGTTCTCATCTTCTCCCATCTTTAGCATCTCATACTTTCCTTTCAAACTCTGTAGTTTAGCAACTTTGACTTGTTTATCTCCTTCATACAAGGTCTCTAACTTCTCCTAGATCTCATGTGCAGTCTGCAAACCCATCACATTAGTCATCTCTAAATTACTCAAGGCACTCAGCAATGCTTCCTTAGCTCTTATGTTATGTTCAACATCCTTGATCTCAGCAACAATAACCGAACCATTCTGAGGAACATTATAGGTATTCTTTGTGATCTTCCAATACTCTTCTCCAAGACATTTCAAGTGAACTTGCATCAGGTCCTTACATATAGTATAATTGCTTCCATCAAATCTCAGATTCTCCTTCTTGAACACATAGGTTGTCATCCCAGATCTCCTCAAGCGGTCAAGCTTCTTCCGAAGGATCTAGCTTTGATACCAATTGTTGGAAGCAACAATGATGGAAAACTGAGAGGGGGTGAATCCGTTTTCACCAGATTAAACAATTTAAGTACAATCTTAGATCTAATCAACTGCAACAAGAATAAAGATAAACACAATAACAACAACACACATAACACCAAGATTTTGATGTGGAAAACTCAATTAAAGAAAAAACCATGGTGGGAACCTACCCATAATAAGATGATACTCTACAGTAGTATGTGAAAATATTACGATGGGGAATGCACATGCGTTCAGGCACACTGACTAGAGCTCACTGCTCAAATTATAATGACCCAGAAGGCTCCAACCCTCAGGGAAGGTTCACTACATTACAAAAATATTTGGACTACAATCTGGTTTAGATGAACTGAAAGAATAGCATCTCCTAATGCCTGATGACAGTTCTGGTTAAGCTCATTTGTCTGCCCTGCAACAATCTCTGCTCAATACTTCACACTGAAATATGAATTCACTTATTTGCACAGACACCACTCTCTGATAATGCAGACACAAACATGACACCTGAATTACATGAATATAACACCTATTTATACAATTCATCAATCTTGAGTACAAGGACAGCCAAAACCCTCAACACCTAAATACAAAATTACATCACACGATACATAAATAAACCATCAAACTAATACAATGCCATAGACAATATAGCATGGACCCAAATCAAATCCTTGAACACACAACACCACAATAAATCTCGCCAAGATCAACCACAACACGCTACACCACCGAAAATATCGCATAATACAAAGAATATCACCGAACCCAAAATATCTTCAATACTGCACACAGTGATCAATGTGGGCCACCAAAACAAATAAGACACGTTCAAGACACACCAACAAGCATGTTAAAACCATCCACAATAGCTGCACCAACACAACTTAATCAAATATTCATCGATCAACACCCTAACACTCAAGAACACTTAATGGCAACAACTCAGACAAGAAAGATAACTTGCAGAGCATCAAATCATGAACCATCTGAAGTGAAGATACACATGAACATCCCAAACATTCTCCCAAATCTGCAACTTCAGATCAGATCACACTAGAGCACAACAGATCAAATACCAGACTTCTGCCAACCACTAAACAGAAAAACCAAACCTCAATCCAGATCAAATGATATGATCAAGTAAACTTCCGGATCACTGAAACCAATAAAGAATGAAGTATCTCTAGTTGATTCAACATCCCAAGTAGATAAACCAACCAAATCAACTCTTTGTAATCATCGAAGCACCAAAGTACAAGAATATCTTGACATCAATGACAACAACATATCCTAGTAGCAGCAATATCCAACAAATATGAGCACAAGATTTATCGTGAATACCAAAATAATAGTCTAATATGCATTTTTCAAATGAATATAATTACTGTTAAGTTTGAGTACAAGATTAATTGTACATGAAAACATGCGTTTGAAGAATTAATAAAGGTGAGATAAAACTAGATGTAAGCATGCAAATAAAGATAACTCATCAAACTTGAATTAACATCAATATAATCATCCCTCTCAAACGTTAAGCATTCATAAAGGAAATCAAAGAAAACTAGTCAAAGAAACACATAAGCAATGAGTCACGCACATGATTGACACATGTTAGTAGGTTAGTGGGTTGGTGGTTTTACCTTACTTTATGTTAGTAACACTAACATGGCGACTTCCAGTCACATCTTTGACAGTAGACATCATAGGCCTTTTACATAGTTTTCATAGCTTGATCATGAAACCACATTGGTCAATTTTTACAAAAAATAAATTTAATATAATAATACAACAAAAATACAATAGTTTATAGGAATTATTTGTCTCCAGATGTAGTGTCTTCAGTGCCATTGGACTCACCTCCATCTCCAAACTGGAAGACGAACATATGACCCAAGCGATTTATCCGCCCAACCAAACGAAGCTTACGCTTCTTGGTGCTCATGATGAGCTCCCATCCCTCATGATGGAGTTCCCTAGCAAGTCGGAACCAACTGTCGTGAATGGAACCTATGCGTACATTTAGTATCTAACAACCAAACTGTTGAACTTAGCTACATGTGTTATGGTAGGGAGAAAATTTATTCATTTATTTGGCCAAATTAACCCTTTTTGGGTAGGTGTAAACACCCTTCCTTGTTTACCTCATAATCAAGTATATATTTCTGAATAAAACATCCTTCATAGACAATGAAATGAAATCACCCCTCCCAGTTACATTCAATATATATTCATTTATGGATTTCGTATATTATTTCTACCTAGTCATAATTTCCCATTTATCTAGAATAATTAATTACATCCTATAAATAGGTATATATATATACAATTATGAACCAAATGGGTTTAAACCAAATCCTATCACCATAGATTGGTAAATCCAACCCTACAATACCAGAGAAGAAGATAAGTAATCGACTTAGCCTATGATGGACACGACTTTGCTAGTCTAATTGAGCTAGTAATAAGTGCCAAAAATAAAATGAATCCCTCTCTAAGTGGAAACAATAGTCAAAGGAAAAATAAGGGTAAGATCGACTATGCCACAAGGAAATTGGCTACAACAGAATTTGAACCTTGTTACAACAAACAAAATTTATTCCATTATATATAAAAAGAGTAGATCGGCCTATTCAGAGGAAAGAGAAACGTGGGGTGATAACTCCATGATGCATAGGAGTCGCCTAACTAAACCGGATCAAAACATTCATCTGCTAGCCAAATTCAATTAGAAAAGGGAGTCCAGATCATTGCAGGATCAATCAAATAAAATAAATAAATAAAGTATATGCAAAATTGATATGTCACATAGAAGTCAATTTCAAACAATCTGCACACAAACATGTCAATGCCATGCAACAAGCAAGGTGATCCCGCCCGATACCAATACATATGCAATGATTTCCATATAAAGACTGCAAGAACAAACAAAGAAATGCAAACAACATTACCCAAATTTCTTAGCAAAACATGGTCAAAGGAAGTCAGAAACAGAGATAACTTGCCAAGGTAGATACAAGAACAAACAATAAAATCGATGGGGGTAAATAACAAGGTAAGCATGGAAAGTATTACATGTATTTACCATGTACCAAGAGGAAACTACATGAAAACAATGAAAAGGAACAATATAATTACAAGAGACAACTTGCCAAGTTGATGGGGAAGAGAGGAGGATAGAGAAGGAGTGGCTTTCAACAGACAAAAAACAACACAATTCATTAATTCCTTCAGGGGCCTTAGCACGGTGATCTAAAATTACGTGGGAAAGAGAGGGAAGGTCACTAGTGCCCTCTCCCTTGCCAACCAATAATCTGCCCAATCAACCTGCCAACCAAATCAACCCCCACATAAATTCAACTTAGAAAAAAATAAAAATACGATGGTTAAAACTTCGATGATTGTGAAAATGGCAAAGGGTTTGTTTTATAATTATTTTTGCCTAAGCTTTGATCCAAAATACATGGATCTTGATTGATGAAAATCAGGAAGATTAGGGAGTTGAAGTGAAGAAAAGAGAATTAGCCAGTTAAGAATCAAAACTCAAACAAATCAAGATTTCAAACTGGAGTCGCAAGGAATTTAACTCTCCATCAAAATTTGCAACTCAAGAGTCAATTTTAAACATGCTTAATATAATATTTTTAATATTTTAATTTTCAAAAAAACATTAAATTCGAATTTAATTTATTATTATGATTTGTTTAATTATTTATAATCTCTTCATTAATCTACAAACTTTTAATTTGATTTTAATATTTAAATTAATTTATTTAATTATTATTATAAATGCACAAGTTTACATTCCGTGAGTTGTTGTCAACGAACTAGGGAAACTCCTCCTCAGTCATATGTCTGTCTTCGACGATTGACCCTGCATTTGGTGAGAACTGCAGTAAAAAACTCACAAATATATATTTATTTATCAGAAAATTAGAGAGGATACATTGATATGTTCTTTGTACGTGAATTCTCCCTCCCGCCCTCAAGGCTGAAATATTGCTTCCTTTTATACATAACTATAAAATAAATTAAGCTTTTAACAAACCTGATTAGGATCCCAATATTTGGAAAATAGTTTCAACCTCCTATAATGTTGTTAAAACAAACTTCATTCGGAGGTTTCACAACCCTCCATTTATTAAACGAGACAAAAACTAAAATACAAAAACATGCACCTGCATCAGACTCCCAAGGAACAAAAACTTATTCATGGACTCCTAGCCATGAGGTCCTCAACGTTGACACCATACTTGAATAGATCAGAAATTGTCATCCACGTGGAATCTTCAGGTGGGTGTCCTTTCCATTTGACCAAGTATTCCAGATGTTCTTTACCTCTGGTTTTCATGATAACTTTTGTGTCTAGGATTAACTCAGGTTGCTTTGTTGTTGCTTTGGGCAATTGCCACTCCCATTCGATGACATTTTCTTCACTTGTTTCAGGGACTTGGATTGTGCTCTCCTCACCCTTATAAAAGTACATATCTACAACATTGAAGATAGGAGAAATCCCAATGCCCTTTGGAAGTTCTATCTCATATGCATTGCTAGAGAAATTTCGTAGAACCCTACAAGGGCCAATTTTCTTTGCTTTCAACTTGTTATATTCTCCTCTTCGAAACCTTCCTTTTCTGAGATGAGATAGGACTAGATCTCCAACATCAAAATTTCTTTCTTTCCTTTTCATATCATCTTTCTTCTTCTACCTGATGGTACTTTCCTCAAGTTTCCTTTTCACCTGTTCATGCAAATCTTAAATTGCACTGACAAAATCTTCACCATCAGCACTTCTTGTCTCCATCTTACCTAGATTTCTTATCTCATACACTCCTCTAGGATGCATACCATACAAGATTTGAAAGGGACTCATACTTGTACTTCCTGTTAGGAGAATCATTATATGCAAACTCAGCTTGTCCAAGCACCAAGTCCCACTGTTTTGGATGCATACTTGCTAAGCTTCGCAAGATGTTTCCAAGGCTTCTATTTACCACTTTTGTTTGACCATCAGTTTGAGGATGGTAAACTGAGATGAAACTCAAATTAGTACCCAGTTTCTTCCATAGAGTCCTCCAAAAGTGTCCAACAAATTTAGTGTCTTGATCAGAGACAATACTCCTAGGAAGCCCATGTAGTCTAACTATCTCCTTGAAGAACAAATTGCCAATGTTTGTAGCATCATTTGTTTTTGTACATGGAATAAAGTGAGCCATTTTAGAAAATCCATCAACCACCACAAATACTGAATCATGCCCCTTTTGAGTTCTTGGTAGACCGAGTACAAAGTCCATACTGATTGAATCCCATGGCCTATTTGGGATTGGGAGTGGTTGATACAAACCTGCATTTTGGCTACTTTCTTTGACATGTTGGCATACTTTACACCTCTCCACACAATTCTTAAAATCATTTCCCATGCCTGGCCAATAATAGTGTGAAATCAATTGAGCTAGTGTCTTGTTTTGTCCAAAATGCCCTGCTAAGTTGCCACTGTGTTTCTCTTTCAACAGGTTCTCTCTCATGGAACTCCTTGGGATACAAAGTTGGCTGCTTTTGAATAGTAGGCCCTCCTGTATCATGTACTCCATCCAAGGACTTATATCCCTACTAAGGGGATTTAAAGAATCCTCATATGCCTCTTTGAAGTCCCTATCTTCCTTGTACATTTCCTTCAGGTCATCAAATCCCAATATACTCACTTGAGATTCCTGCAAGATCAAACTCCTTCTGCTCAAAGCATCTGCAACTTTATTATATTGACCACTCTTGTGCTTGATGACAAAAGTAATGCTTTACAAAAATTCAACCTATTTGACATGTCTTTGGCTCAACTTAGATTGACTACTGATGAATTGCAAAGCATGATTATCAATGTACGAAATAAACTCCTTAGGCATGAGATAATGCCTCCATTTTTTTAAAGCTTGTATAAGGGCATAGAACTCATAATCATATGTTGAATATCTCTACTTTGCATCATTAAGCTTTTCACTGAAGTAAGCAATAGGCTTTCCATCTTGACTTAGGACAACACCTATAGCAGTCCCACTGGCATCACACTCAACTTGAAAAGGCTTAGTAAAATCAGGTAAAGATAAGATAGGCTCTTTTGTAATTTTCTTCTTAAGTATCCAAAAACTCTTATCAGTAGCTCCAGTCTAATGAAATGTCCCTTTATCTCCCTTAATTGTATCCACTATTGGAGCACAAATCCCACTAAAAATCCTTATGAATTTTCTATAGAGAACTAGCCAATCGATGAAAACTTCTTACCTCAAAGATACTCTTAGGTGTAGGCCATTCACTGATTGCCTTTATATTCTCCTTGTCTATCTTTAATCCTTCTTGGGAGATGACAAAACCCAAGTAAACCAGTTCTGTCTTCAAGAAAGTACACTTCTTGAGATTGATTAACAGCTTCTCTTCGTGCAACTTGTAATACCATTCTTAAATGCCTAAGATGTTCTTCCTTTGATTGACTATATACCAGGATGTCATCCAAGTAGACTATGACAAACTTACCTATGAAATATTTAAGCACTTCATTCATAAGCCGCATGAAAGTGCTTAGAGAATTAGTTAAGCCAAATGGCATAAATAGCCATTCATAGAGTCCATCATTCATTTTAAAGGTTGTCTTCCACTCATCACCTTCTCTAATTCTAATCTGATGGTAACTACTTTTGAAGGCTATTTTAGAGAAATATTTAGCCCCACTTAAAAAAGCCAACAAATCATCAATTCTTGGCAAAAGGAACCTATACCTGATAGTGATTTTGTTGATTTCTCTGGAATCCATGCACGTTCTCCAGCTTCCATCCTTCTTAGGACTCAAAACAGTTGGATCTGCACAAGGGCTTAAACTTTCCCTTATCAATCCTTTCTCCAACAATTCTTGCACTCGTTTCTTGATTTCTTCATTCTCCTTCAGTGTCATACGGTGGGCTTCTTTATTTGGAAGATTTGCTCCTGGAATCAAGTCTATGTGATGGCTGATACTCCTTAATGGAGGTAAAGCATTAGGAAGATCATCTACTACTATACTTACATACTCTTTCAACATGTCTTGAATTTCTTCAGGCAAATCAATCAATTTCGTACTAGTGACCACACTTTTGAGCTTTCCTATCAAAGCAAAGTTTACCTCTTCCTTCTTCATTTGATCTAAAAACTCTTTACCTCCCATTAGCATCACTCTAGAGCTTGGTTCAACAACATCTTGTTCTTCCTTCAGAGGTGTAATAATGTCCTTCTTTCCATCCTTCTCAAAAGTGTAAGTGTTGTGTCTCCCATCATGGATAGCTTTTCTGTCATATTGCCAAGGTCTTCCAAACAGAATGTGCCAAACGTCCATGGGCATAACATGACACATTATTTGATCTTTATAAGTTCCTATTTGGAAATCCACCTTGCATTGTTCATTAACCAAAAACTGATGCCCCTTTTGCAACCATGATACTTGATAGGGAGTAGGATGCATTACCTTTTTCAATCCCAATTTCTCCACCATCTCCGTTGAAACTAGATTGTTTGTGCTCCTGTTATCTATGGTGACTTTGCAGCATTTTCCTCCACTCTTGTAGGTTGTTTTGAACAAATTTTTTCTTTGAGGTGGTTCTATTCCCACCTTGTTGGGTTTAAGTAACACCCTCTTCATCAAGAGTGATTCACCAACTTCAGGTGCATCTTTATAAGCAACAAGTTCCTCTACAACTTCCTCCTCTTCACCGTGAGCAATATGTGCACTTCTCTGACTTGTGGTAGGATTCTCTGGACACTCATAAGATCTATGTCCAAACTTATTGCATTTAAAATATTTACCAAAAAATCCTCTACCTCTACCTCTTGAATAGGGTCTTCTTCCCCTAAAAGAATCCTTACCTTGGGAAGATTGTTCCTATTGATGTGAACCACTGGCTTCTTCATTTTGAGCTTGCCTTTGTCCTCTACCACTTTGTGATCCTCTTCCTCTGAAAATTTGGCTTTTTCCTCTTGAGCTTTGTGTCTGCTTCTTGGATTATTTTTCTTCTACTTTAAGAGCATATTGGTATGCTTCTTCCACTGTTCTAGGACAGAAAAGATTAATTTCATTTTGAATATTGTATCTCAAGCCATTGAGATATCTAGCCACTTTTTTAGGATCATCTTCTTGATGTGACCAGCTCTAATGGTCAACCTATAAAATTCTTCTGTAAAATCTTTAATTGACATTTCTTTTTGTCTAAGATTTTACAACTTCTTAAAAAAGTTAAGTTGATGAAATTTAGGCAAGAATTTACCTTTTAGTTTTGTCAGCATCCTATCCCAACGCTTGATCTTGAGCTTTCCTTTCTGTCTCCTTTCATCTTGAACTCAATCCCACCAAACGGATGCATGACCCTTCAATTGGGTTATTGCAAACTTCACTCTCTTGTCATCAACGACATTCTCATACTCAAAATATTTATCCATTGCACTGATCTAGTCAATCAGCTCCTCAACATCCAAGCTACTTGCATACATAGGTACCTCCAACTTCGGTTTGGAACTTGCTCCTGAATCGCTCTCGTGATTCTTGTTTCAAATCCGAACAAATCCTTCCTTCTCAAGTTTTGTCGCTTCTTCTTGATGTTCTTCCTCTCTGTCACTGACATCTCCTACGTCAGCTCCCCTTGTTTGTGCGAGTTCCATTCCCTCCAATCGTGCTTGAATCTGTCTCATCTCTTCTAACATCTCTGCATTTGTAGCTTGTCTTCCTCGACCTCATCCTCTTCCATGAACTCTGAGTGCCATCTCTTGGCAAAGAAGGTCTTCCCTTACACTAATTGAAACTTCTTCGTTTTTAGATACCAGTAATGGTATAAGACTGAAAAACAGTCTCCCTCTCATAAAACGTTGATCCCAGAAAATAATAACTTACATTAGCAATATGCCCCCCCTTTACACAGATAACATGTGACATACTTTGTTACAAGTCTTGGTAGATCAGGAAGAACGTACCCGTATCATAGTTTATTTATTTATTTAGAGTACAAGAATTACATTTGACTTAAGGAGCTATCTGTTTAGCATATAATGCATATATATATATACCTTCACACCCATCATCATTTATCCTAAAAGTAACTACCCCCGATATTGACATGCATTGAACAAAATAAGATTATTTTGTCAATCAGATATGGCAAATTACCTTGCAGCAGCCAAGATGAATTATATTTTTCAGCCGATCATTGAGCATAGATCATAGAGAAAATGTATTAGCAGACAACAAGTCATATGAGCGACACCATATACACCACGAGCACGTGCAAACCAAATGCAAGACTCGTATTCAATGCGAGATGAACAACCGACACCACAACGAAGAGGACGAGCTAATGAAGGTCTACTTCTAATCGACCAAAATGAGCAGATCAAGGTGACATCGATCTATGCATATGGATCTGGTAATAGAGAAGGCTTGCAACATAAATCTGCTCTTGCAGACATTGATTGAATCCATACAAACAATGAATTATAGGCGCCACCCAGAGTTGTCATTCAACACATTTAAGGAATGAATGACATGTGATGATGAACCCGCTTATAAAAAACTCAAAACACATCATCAAAGAAGCCACATAGCAACTCAGGCCTGCAAATAATGAATCAGATCAATCTCCAAAATAACTACAAAAAAAGTGTCACCCTTGCCACTCAGAATAATGCGGATGATCTTTTGTTCGGGTTTAGCGGTCTCCTTAGCTAGCTCGGTCTTGCTATTGTCTTCAAAGACTTTGTTGCAGGCATTGATTGTGAAGGCATCTGTGTCCAATCTTGCAAACCGTACATCAATATGTCAAACAAATTGTATTGTGACTGCTTTCTATGTTGCGTAAAAGGGGACTTCTGACTACCACAAAAGATGTGCTATGGCAAGAACATGAATAATAGGGGATCACAAAATTTTAGGCATCATATTCTTCTCAATCCCTTTAATCGTGCTTGGCTCTTATACCAAACCGATGAGAACCACAGTTAAAAAACTCACAAATATATATTTATTTATCAGAAAATTAGAGAGGATACATTGATATGTTCTTTGTACCTGAATTCTCCCTCCTACCCTCAAGGCTGAAATATTGCCTCCTTTTATACATGACTATAAACTAAATTAAGCTTTTAACAAACTTGATTAGGATCCCAATATTTGGCAAATAGTTTCAACCTCCTATAATGTTGTTAAAACAAACTTTATTCGGAGGTTTCACAACCCATTTATTAAACAAGACAAAAACCAAAATAACAAAAACATGCACCTGCATCACTATCCACTTCGTACTCAACAAAGTCATCACATCATCATGATACTTTAAAAATTTACAACACAATTAAAATAATATCACATAATGTCGCTAATAGCATTAAATAGCATCATCACATTAAAATAATGTTGTCAATCACATCATAATGTCAAATATCATCAATAATATCAGTGTCTAACTTAATAATTTAATTTGAAACTTATTGGTCTAAAACTGGTTCGTGATTGAATGAAGTTACTATGCCAAAAATTCTCTCATATGCTTATTCATAAAGAAAACCAAATAAATAAATTGTAATGAACAAAAATGTGAAGAAAAATTATTAAAAAAATTATCCTTGGGTCATCTTATTACATTGTATTTATAAACATTACTTTACTCTAATAAACTGATTTTGACTTGTTACTCATTCCTAATAAATTGGAAGAGGATTATTTAACTAAGAGACACAATATAACATAGAGTTATAATAGGATTTCAGATTCATCATAAAGAGGAACTTTAATATCTGAGATGAAAAAGAAACATAAATTGTTGACGATAATTATAATGGAAGTATCTTGGGTGTTGAAGATGCCTACTAATTTAGATAGGAGTCTCATGTTGCTAATTTTGGCAGTCACCTTAGTGCTTGTAATGCTCATTCATATAAATTATGCTACTTGGCTATAAGAAGACCTATTGCATTTTGTAGTTACTTGGTGTCGTACCCAAACTTTTTGGGCCAAAAACACAACTACAATTGTTTTTTGAACACTTAAATACATGCATCCTATGCTTAATTGGTTGTTACAACTTAACAAGTTGTTCCAATGAAACCTTAATTGATATTAAAATGGGTTTCTAAAGAGACGACGAAATAAAAATTTAACTAGAGGCCTTAGATTTCGATAAAACTCTTAGACGTTACAATTAGATTATTACTTACGTAGCAATTACAAAAACTCATATTATCAAGCGGATCAAATTACTTTAAAAAGGACAATAATAAATTCAATCAAATGTCCTTTTAATTTTGGTTGCGAATTATAATACTTAATTAGATCAACGTCTACTACATAGACATTAATATAAATTACTTTATTCGATAATTATTCATCTAGGTAGAGGTATATCAAGCTGTAGCGTCGTAAAATTGCGACACTTGCAATTTCGACTGCATTTGGGTCTTCACGATGGCGGCACAACGTTGAACCTGAATGGAGACCTCGAAACCTGTTTACGACATCAAAAACTGCATCTTTCTACACCTTGGCTTGATCCTCCTTGCACCCTGTTGTCTCGGGAGGTGGGACCAGGGCGCTGGCCCTATTTTGGGCCCGGTCTCTTGTTGGGCATCGGGTCTTGAAGTTTGCAATTTGGAAAATAATGCTCCTAGGTTGGCCTAAGGTCGGAAAAATCAGTCTCCTAACCCTAATTGACAAGTATATAAACTACATTTCCCCTCCCGGAAAAGGAGGGAAAAACAGATGTGTGTAAGAGGCAGAAGCGATAGGCAAACATTCAAGCATTCAAGCATCCCTTCAAGCAATTGAGCATTCTAGGTCTCCATTCAAGGCTACGTGTTGCATTCAAGACAAGGATTCAACCATTGAAGAGGAGATCACGTACAACATACAACATACAACATCATTACACCTTCGCATGTAAGAATACAAACATTCTTACAACAAGGTATCAGTACTTGATTACATTACAAACATTTACATTTACAACATTCTCATTTCTTGGTTAATTCCAAAACCGGGGTTTGACCTAAAGGCAAACCCCTAATCCCTAACCCCCCAATCGTCCTCTCTTTTCTGTGTGTAGGTTGCAGGTACGCGGCTGTAATTGAAGATCTGGAATCCTTGTGCAAAGACGAATAGATCCCCCTTCGTTTCACGGATTTTTCGGAGGATCGTGTGCACTCCGGGCGCCATCGTCCCATCAACTTTCGCTCAAACTTGCAGGATAGCATCATCTCGACATTTTACTACTAATTTCAGGTCTGTAGCTTCATCCCGTGTCCCAATCTCCGTCTACAAGCGAATCTTTCTTACTTTTACATACATTCCTAGTTCAATCTTTCTATCTACATTCTCTACAAAAGAGGGTATCCTTGTTGTCTCAACCCTTGAAACTCATTTAGAATCCAGTCTTGCATTGTGTGGGATTGGATCTTGTGGGTTTCAACTCCTCTTTTGAATGTAAAGTCTCTCCTAAGTGAAAACCGTCAATCCTAGTGACCTCCTTTCTCTCTCCATGGAGTGGGGGAACACCTAGGGTTCGATTTTCCGCTTTACATTTTGGTGAACCCGACGTGAACATCCTAATTCTGATTATTCATGGTTAGATCTGAAAAAAATTTGCTTCCTTAATTACATTTCCAGGTTTGATCTTTTGCAAATTTTAGAGGTTAATTGCATAAAAACCCTAAATTCTCTTTTTAGTAATTGAGCTTGTGAAATGTTTAATTGTTAATGCTTGTTTCAGATCTACCCTTCTATTGCAAATTGTCAAATCATATTTGTGCTTTAATTCTGAAAATTAAGTGGTTAAGTGTCAAAACCCTAATTTTTTAAAACCCTCTTGATTCAACCTTTGACCGATGATTTCACTGATCAAAACACCTCCAAATCGGCTGAAACTTTGGATTCCGCAACAAAATCATAATATCTCTCATCCCTGAAAATTTTGAAAAAAGTTGCGAGGACCGTGTGCACTCCGAGCGCCATCGTCCCCGACATTTTTTCTGAAATTTCGGGAGCTAGATCTTACTGTATTTTTTTGCTAGAATCCAGAATCTTGGCTGATTTCATCAATTCTAACACTTTCAAAATTAAAGTCAAAGTTGGTCTAGTGATTGCTTGGATAAAGGCTTATAATCATTCAAAAATTGTTGAAATTGAAATTTTGTGTTAAAATTGTGTTTCTTATTGTCCTAAATCTGAAAAGTGTGTTGGCATTCGTTCGAAGTTTCAGTGCTTTATTCAAATTTCTGCAATTTGTGACTTTTGAAATTAAGTGTTTAATTGCAACAACTTTGATTTCCGCTTCCAAAATTGAATTTTGCGTGAAATTGAGTCAACTTTTAAATTTCAAAGCTTGCATTGCTTTTAGTATTCCCTCTAAAATCATAAAATTCAAAATTTCAGTTTCCCTCTCTTTTTCAAAATTCAAATTTTGCATTTTTCAACAATCTTGGTAGGATTCAATTTTGAGATTGTAACTTTAATTTGGCCTATCTACAGATCGTAAAATCACTCAATTTTTTCGATTAGCTTTAAAATCATTATAACTTTCATACCTGAAAATTTCGAAAAAAGTTGCGAGGACCGTGTGCACTCCGTTTGCCACGGTCCCCGACATTTTTTCCAAAATTTTGGGAGATTGTCATGATTGCATTTAACAGCTTAAATCCAGGAGATTGGCTGATTTTATTGAAATTTGCTACCTCTAAATTCGAAAATAAATTCAAAATTCAAGATCTCAATTTTCAAGATAACAATTAAAATTAAGTGCTACCCCCTTGGCCCTAATTTTCAATTGTGCCTACCTTTCTTGGAAGTTGTGCATGAGTTTTACAACAATAAGCCCTACTTACACTATTCCCGTTAGACGAAGCCTTAGAATTAAGTCTTTCCAAGGTTTAATTACCGAGGAGATGGAACCTAATTCGAATGGCCTTTTTAACGAGGACATGGGTAATTCCTCTAATCCTCTTAATGATGAAGAAGCTCTCCATGAGGTTCCTGTAGAACAACTTTCAAAATTGGATAACCAATTTGATGATTTTCAGCAATGGATGTCTCAAGAATACCCTGATAGTCAAGCTCTTTCATTAATTGAGGGTCTAAAACGTATGATTCAAAGTGATAAGAATGGAATTGATATTTTACGTAGTATTGCACACATTGTGGATTCAAATGTGATGCCTATGAAGAGTTGTGCCAAAACTTTAGGTTATACACAACCTCCTACTCAAGTCAATCATTCTATTCCTTTGATAACTTCTATTGCTAGTATACCTACTTTTACATCAAACATAATGACTACTTCAATACAAAACATTCCACCTATGATCACCAGTCATGGGGGCAATCTGTCTTCTTCAATCAACCCTCTTCCTTCATTCAATCCGACTTCCTCATTCATTCCTTCAATGAGTGTCCCTATTACATCTCCAAAAATGAACATGACACAAGGGGGCAATTCATTTAACCATTCCATTCCTCCTTGTAGTGTTCCTTCTTTCCAATCATCTCCTATGACTAACTATCATAGTGTCCTGCCACCTTACTCTCAATCAATACCTTCTTTCAATAACATAATACCTCCATCACAATCTAACATGTCTAATATGAACTCTTCGACTGAAGCAACCATTAACAATCTTGCGCAAACTGTCTCTTCTTTACAGCAACAAATTGCCTCTATGAATCAATCTAAGTTTAGTGTGCCCACACTTGATGTTGCGAGCCCACTTTCTCTTGACATTGTTCGAGCTATCCCCCCTAAGCATGTTGAAATCCCACAGTTGGAGCTTTATAATGGTAAACGTGATCCTCTAACACATGTTAAGACATTTCAAACAATATGTACCGATTTTGCTCATGACCAAAGGTTGCTTGCAAAACTGTTTACTAGAACATTAAGAGATAAGGCTCTACAATGGTATTGCTCGTTGCCTTTCTATTCTATTACTTCTTTCCAACAACTTGCAAATGCTTTTATTCAACAATTTCAAAACAATATAGGTCCTAAAGTTACTTTGATTGATTTAATGCATTGTAAACAAGGTGTTAAAGAAAAAGTGACTGATTTCATTGGTAGATATAAGCATTTGTGTGCTCAAATTTCTTTTCCAGTACCTGATAATGATATTCAAAGAATCTTTATTTCTAATTTACAAAAATCTATTAGAGAAAAACTTCTATTTTCCGAGTTTACTTCTTTCCAACAGTTGTGTGCAACTCTTCACGATTATCAACTGACTGTGAGTCAAATGGAACAAGCAAATCCTATGGCTCCGAGTGATAAGGGTGATAGTAGCCAACAACCATTTGGGAAGTTTAAACCGAATAGAGGGTTCATTAAGTTCAATGAAAACATCATCAACAACAATGTGAATGCAACATCAGGTGTGCCTCCTATTTCTAAGTTTTTCAAGAAAGAAAGAAAGTTTACTCCTTTGAATGAATCATTGCATAGTATTATGAATAAGTTATTGGAACAAAATGTGCTTACTCTCCCTCCTATAAAGCAAATAGATACTGCAAAGATTAATTCACCCTATTTTGATAACAAATCTTTTTGTCAATTTCATCGTCAACCTGGGCATGATACTGAAAAATGTTTTGCTTTAAAGGGTAAAATTCAAGATTTGATTGATAATAATACTATCTCCGTTTAAGGTGTGAATGATAAAGGCAACACATCTATAGCTCCTCCTAACCAAAATCTTAAGATTTTTACTGATCCATTACCTTCTCATACCTCTAATGTGATTGAGACTAATGATTCCTCTTTCTCACCTGATGATCTTGTGTCTATGACCCCGAATGTGGTTAACTTTGTAGAGCAGCAGAAAATCCCTAAGGAACCTTCCATCACATTTGATTCCACTGAAACTATCAGGGCACCTGATGGTCCTTTATATATAGTTGCAAAAGTCAAAAATACACCTTGCCATGGAGTGCTTATTGATCCTTCTTGTATGGTTAATGTCATTACTGAAGAATTTCTTTTTACTTTGCAATTGAATCAAGTGATCTATGACAAAACAAATGTGGTTGTGAAATTATTTGATGCATTCTCTTCTCCTGCAATTGGTTCTATTACATTACCTATTGAGGTCCATAACAAATCCCTTGATGTGAGATTTGCTATTATTCCATCATCCGAACAATTTCGTGTGAAGCTAGGCTATCCTTGGTTATCTTCCATGAAAGCTATTGCTTCTCCTATTCACAAGTGTTTGAAATTTCCCCATAATGGTGAAGTTGTTACTATCAATCATAGTCTCTTTAAACCAGCTGTAAGAACTTCTAGTGTTCCTATTGATTATTTTTGGCCTAAACAATTTCAACCTCTTCCACCGCGAAGTGATCATCTTTTCAAATCTTATCAAAAGTGGAAAAAAGATATGATCCTATCTCTAAGTGAACCTAGAACACCCAAACTTGATATTCCTATCATTCTTGAGAAGGAAGTTCTTCCTTTGAAAGATAAAACTAATGTCTTTCCTCAAGAAGATTCCCAGCCCATCCCTAGGGATGTGACTATGTCTATAACTAATAAACTTTCTAAAGGTAGACCTATACCTCCTCGTCATGAGGGACTTGGCCTCCTTCCTAAACCAGATATTCCTCCTTTATATGGAGCAGTTCCTCCTCCTTCCTCTTATAGAGAGAAGAGACCTTCCTCTTCTCCTATTATTCAACCTAAGAGACCGCAACCTAAACACCCAAGTGATAAGGATGAGAACATTCCTCCTCATCAATCTTCTCAACTTCCTACTAAGACTAGACAAAATTGTTCTGCGCGTGAACGCCGACGAAAGCGTCGTCTTAGAGCTTGTGTAGCTGCTTCTCAAACTTTGCAATCCCCATAAACACCTTCAACTAGTATTATTCCATTTTCTCCTCAGCCGAAAATTGAGCCAAAATCTCCTAAACATAAGATGCATGATGGTTTTGATTCTGTGCGAGTTAAAGATCCTATTTTTATAAATCTTGATGATGATATAGATGAAAATGTTATTCATGATGAAAATGTTACTCCTCTTTCTTCTGATAGTGAATATGAATATGTTGATATTGATAACCATTTATCTAATGAATTTTCTAAAGCACTTATCCTAGCTCTTAGACAAGAACAACATGGCTTGGAACATTAACATAGCCCTTGTTTGGATCTTGTGATAGCTCCATCTGTTGTGTTGGATGTTCCTCCTCTAGCGTGTTTCCTGCCTTCCTGAAATATTGATCAGCAAGATCGGGGGGTGGATGACGTGCTAGACTAGTTCATTAGCATAGCAGACTCTCTCCTCCTCTCTTGATCTCTTTTGTTACTTCTTCTATGTGTTATTCTCATTCTTCTATTTTTTTTGTCCTTAGTGTTGTCTACTTGAGGACGATGCAAAGCATTGAGATCTCTTTTGGTCTCTCTCATGTTGACTCAACAGACACATGTGCTCCCTTCTTCTAGGTGACCTTCCTTGATTGGGGAATGAAGAACAATTATGCATACATACATATAATATACATGAATTATCATACAACATACTGACCCCGAGGAAAGCGAAGTCACCTCGTGCTTTGTGTTTTGTGTCTATTATCCTTGGGTTTATCTCACACTTGGGGGCTAAATCTTTGTGATAACATGCTCCTTTCCCTTCTCATTTCTTATGTGTATCACTACATTAAATCAATCACCCCCGATGAGGCGTGTGCGATCGCTTTAACGTAGGGGGCATACACTCCGTTCATATCTCTTCAAGATACTTGAAAATTTCTTGGCGAACTTAGCTTTGCCTTGAAAATTTTTGGTATGTTTCTTGCATGACTCATAGTGAGGGAACCTTACTACTGACAGTCATGGTTCTCCCTTGTGATCTTCCCTTTTACTTTGTTAATCGAAGTCGTAAGATCCTTAGTCCACTGGGGGCTTGGTGTATCTTGCCTCCTTGACGTGGTGAAAGTCTTTCAATGTTGTTTCCTTGTACTTTACCGAAAGTATGGGCGTACGCTTATACTCCCGCTAAAGTGGGGGCTAAATGTAGTGTCGTAAAATTGCGACACTTGCAATTTCAACTGCATTTGGGTCTTCACGATGGCGGCACAACGTTGAACCTGAATGGAGACCCTGAAACTTGTTTACGACATCAAAAACTGCATCTTTCTACACCTTGGCTTGATCCTCCTTGCACCCTGTTGTCCCGGGAGGTGGGACCATGGCGCCTAGCGCCCTGGTCCCGCAGGACCATGGCGCCCAGCGCCCTGGTCCCGCAGGACCATGGCGCCCAGCGCCCTGGTTCCTGGCCCTATTTTGGGCCCGGTCTCTTGTTGGGCATCGGGTCTTGAAGTTTGCAATTTGGAAAATAATGCTCCTAGGTCGGCCTAAGGTCAGAAAAATCAGTCTCCTAACCCTAATTGACAAGTATATAAACTACATTTCCCCTCTCGGAAAAGGAGGGAAAAACAGATGTGTGTAAGAGGTGGAAGCGATAGGCAAACATTCAAACATTCAAGCATTCAAGCATCCCTTCAAGCAATTGAGCATTCTAGGTCTCCATTCAAGGCTAGGTGTTGCATTCAAGACAAAGATTCAACCATTGAAGAGGAGATCACGTACAACATACAACATACAACATCATTACACCTTCGCATGTAAGAATACAAACATTCTTACAACAAGGTATCAGTACTTGATTACATTACAAACATTTACATTTACAACATTCTCATTTCTTGGTTAATTCCAAAATCGGGGTTTGACCTAAAGGCAAACCCCTAATCCCTAACCCCCCAATCATCCTCTCTTTTATGTGTGTAGGTTGCAGGTACGCGGCTGTAATTGAAGATCTAGAATCCTTGTGCACAGACAAACAGATCCCCCTTCGTTTCGCGGATTTTTCGGAGGATCGTGTGCACTCCGGGCGCCATCGTCCTGTCAACTTTCGCTCAAACTTGCAGGACAGCATCGTCTCGACATTTTACTGCTAATTTCAGGTCTGTAGCTTCATCCCGTGTCCCAATCTCCGTCTACAAGCGAATCTTTCTTACTTTTACATACATTCCTAGTTCAATCCTTCTATCTACATTATTTACAAAAGAGGGTATCTTTGCTGTCTCAACCCTTGAAACTCATTTAGAATCCAGTCTTGCATTGTGTGGGATTGGATCTTGTGGGTTTCAACTCCTCTTTTGAATGTAAAGTCTCTCCTAAGTGAAAACCGTCAATCCTAGTGACCTCCTTTCTCTCTCCATGGAGTGGGGGAACACCTAGGGTTCGATTTTCCGCTTTACACAAGCATTCCCCAATACATTGGTATTGTACCCTCTTTATTTATAACTTAATTAATTCTTGAATCTATTAATTCAATATTAACATGATTTCAATGCATTAATATTAATTATTAGAGCAAATAAATTTAAAGTGCCAAACGTTATTATAATATTTAAACTATCAAATAGAAAGTTTCGTTTGGGATAAATAATTTCGCCAGATCAAGCTCATTGACTTATTTTTTATATATATATATATATATATATATATATATATATATATATATATATATATATATATATATATATATATATATATATATATATATATATATATATATATATAATTCCTCCTACAATATCCCCTTACATTAAACATCTAATAACCTAATTCAAATTCTTCCATAAATATCATAAAAATTTCTAAAAAGTATCTATATATAACTTAAATCATATTGCAATATATATTAATCCTCCAATCATTAGGTATTAAATATTTAATACTCAACATTTAAATTTCCTCTAGATTTTAAATTTGATCTTTAAATTTTACGAAAACCAATCAATAAACTCCTTTAATACATTTATTCCAAAGAGTACATTATTTCTCTATAAATTAATCACTTCCCAAATTTAATAAATATTGACATTAGAAATATTGCAGGCTAGATTTAATGTATAGTCTTTTCATAAGAACATTAAAGCAAAATATTGCAGGCTAAATTTAATGTATAGTCTTTTCATAAGAACATTAAAGCAAAATATTGCAGGCTAGATTTAATGTATCTCTTTTCTTTTTAAATCTCTAAGAGTTAACTATAGGGAAATATTATTTTACCTAATTTTATTTTATGCATTTTTTTTTGAGTAAATGACAGAAGTAAATAAAACTTTCAGCAACATTAAATTTGTCTAGAAAACACTTAAAAACATTATCAATATGTACAATGCAAAAACTGTTATACTTCTAAAGTCTGTTTAACCATATTTGCATTTGGAATAAATAAATCACTAGGACTACATATTTACTTTTATCTTACTAACATTCTAGCTTTTCTAATTCATAATATCTCCATTTTACTTTCTACATTTTTTTTGTTAAATAAATGACAGAGATAACCAAATGACATCATTAATCTAGTCTAGAAAACACTTAGAAATATAAAAAATGTAGGGTTATTAGCTCTTCTAACATCCTCTTAACCACATTTTGCAATATCAACTTAACAAAGAATACATTTCTTATAAGAAAAATCTGAGTACAATATGTCCACTTTTACAATGGGTGAAATACCCAACTAGTCTCTCATTCCTAATAATGAGGACTTAAATAAAATAATACATTCTCTTTCAAAATAAATACAACATAAGACTCTTCTCTTTCACTTCTGCAACTAAAATAAAATCCGCAAGACCATTTCCAAGCTTTTCCTTCAATCCCTTCCCAAAGCAACCTGCAATACAAAATCTTAAGGTTGTGATCATGGAGAGTTCACCTCCCAGCCTAGGCTTACTAGAAGCCACCCCCGAGCTTGGAGAACCAAGACCTAGATGGGTTACACTCAATCAATACAAAAACAAGCAAGAAAAATCTCACAGCAAACACATTCCCATCCCAAGGCTGAACTTCATCACATAATGTGATGTTTACATGGGTGGAAGTGGACCAAGTACCTTGAGGAGAACTGCAAGATAGAAGATCACCAGCCAACTCATGGCAACCAAGAACACAACATAAGTCCAGCAAGATAGTAGTTCACAAGCCATCTCATGGCAACCAAGAACACATCACAAGTCCATCTTGACCCCACATCCTTATGACCCCCAAGGCATACATGCCATAATTTCTCCCCTTATGACCCCCAAATGCATAAACATAACTATGCAGCAAGGGTCACAATACAAACCCTTGAGATCACTCTCTTGAAGAGAGCCTCTCACTCAAGGCTGTCAAACACCTTCCACCCCCAAGACCATTTTGCCCTCCCAAGGGTAAGATGGCCTTGGATACTCCCAAAACACAGAAAATGCATAACAGAATGGGAGAAGAATCACATAAAAATTTTCACAATTAAAATACAAGGGAAAGAACATCTACATTCAAGCAATCTTTTAAAAATAGATTTTCAACATGTGAAGTAAGAAATGACCCAACCTTAAATCTACCCAAGGGTTCACTAGGGATAGCTTGGAGAAGAGTAGCCCAATTCCTCCATTCTTTTTTTTGCAATACTTAGCCAAAATTCTATTCTAACTGGTTTCAAAACTGCAAGATCTCATTTCCAAAGGTGGAGAGTGGGTGATTAACTCACTAAGTCTCAAACTTTAGCCTAATAAGGCTTCTCTCACTCTTTCCAACCCCTTGGATAGAGTGAGAGGCTCCCATTGGTTGGTCTTCCCTAGGTCTTACACACTCCCTAACCAAGGCACCTCAAGAAGAGGAATTAAATGGGGAAGAGGAATGACACATACCAAGAAGGTTATCTAACCAAGGATGGCACTCCTATAGATGAAATTCGTCCATCTTGGAAAAAACACTTTTTTGGGTGGTTAAACAAGCCCTAGGAGAAAGACACATGGCCAAATTTGGCCTTCACCCATAGGTACCCCATGAGGCCTAATAAAAATGCTCCAAAACTGATTCTAGGAGCTGATTTAACCCTTTGAAAGTCCACCTAAAGTTAACCTACGGGTCAACTCTGAGTTGACCCTCCTTGTGGCTTACTACCCTAGATTTCCTGGTACCTTCAAGGATAATTAGGAAATATAACAATTAAACAAAAATAAATCTCTCCAAAAGGTGACATGACAATTGCCAACACAACATACAACATATGTGTCAAGTGACACTACAAAAATAATTCCACATCACAAATACACACATGGCAATTGTCCCTTGAATAATTTAAACATATTTAATGACTACAATTTACACACATGCAAACAATTACGTTTACGAATAAAATACGATACATACAAGGTGTTGTCTCTCCAAATAGACAACCCTTGGTTTTATGAATGTACATAGGCCTAGGCTTGATTCTCCATAATGTTTCCATGGTCACATGGATAATTTTCCTAATCATCTCAATTACACATTAGTACTTTCCAATAGCCTCATATAATATTAACCACATAAATAAGAATACAAATCAATCACTTTGCATATAATGCACATCATATAAATCAATTTACCATAAAACAATGTGATCCATATAAAGCAATTATCATAATCCACTTAAATTCCAACCATTCATAAGGCATGCATCATAATTTCTAACATCATAATAAAGTCCTACAAATTCAGATATAGCTGGCATATGTCATAACAAGATTATCAAATTAGTGGATCCTATAGGATCTAAATCCATAACACATCAAAATGTGCACCACAAGGTAAAATGCTTCATAACCTGGTTTAATTACTTTTCTCGCTAATCTATCCATCTAACATAGCTCATCCTATTGAATTTTTGCATTTATTAATACGGTCAACCTTGGTCAACTAAGTTAACCAGAGCTTGATCGAGGAGGGGCTCTACACTTGGCTACATGAAATTTGCACGATGCCTTTGACCACTTTTGTCGCAATAACATGTTAGTTCCTAGAAACACTTCTCGTAATGATAATCACTTAATTCATCACAATTTAATCAATAATCACGAACATGTATTTATTAGAACATTCATAAATAAATATGTTTAGTACTTTCCAAATAGTCTTAATACTTAGGAAAGTAAATTGAGGTTTCAATGTGGAAATTTTGCATTTCAAAGGAAATAGAGGATTATCATACTAATAAAAGAGACACTAAAAATAAGCCCATCACTTAGTAAGATAGATGAGGGTCCCTTGTAACTTGCAATTGTCCTTAGCTAGTATGGCAATGCACCCCTTTAGGTTTGAAACTCTATTTATCACACTAATGACACTAATTGGATCCTTTTTAGTGTACCTAATTAAATGACCGTGTGGTTCAATTTCAATTGTGGATTGATGTTAGAGCTAGGAGAAAGTCCACATGTAATTGTATTAGCCTTCTATGCATTAAAGGTATTCTTATTATGTAAGGTGATAGGTGGAGGATAATAATAAATTCTATTAGGAACACTTACATTTAAAAGTTAGGGTTGGCATGAGAGATGGTTGCATGCAAAACTTTGAAGTTTTGATAAAGAGAGGAGTAAAAGGGGTAGTTGGTATGTAGTGTCCACCCTTGATTTGACTTATTTTGACTATAGTTGACTTTTATATTATGCTTGATAGACTTATCTAGACTATATTTTGATGATTTGGATGATGATTACTTATGTGCTTCAGTGACTTATGATTGATGTTAGACACTAGTGGACATATGCTATTTTGATTATCTATATGGATGTTGGTACTATCATGATTGATCATGTGATTTGATGATATATGTACTCGATGGATTTTATATGCTCACTATGTGATGGATTATTGATAGATTAGATTTATCATGGTTTTGATGACGATTATGATTACGCTAACCCTACTTCATGATTACATATGATGAGATGTTTATGAGATGTGTTTGACTGTCTTCGTGATAGAGGTGATTCCACATCACTCATTACGAGCGAGATGTGTCGTTGTGATTCTCTATCACTTGCTTGTTCTATATATGTATATGTATATGTATATGTGGTATTGTCATTTTGCGGTTGCTGGATTTTGCAGGTACCACACATCGACTCCACCTGACTTCACAGGTCTGAGCATGTCTTTAGTTCCAATGGCTTATGTGGTTCGGAGATGGCATGAGTTCCCCTTAAGTTGTTTCACCATGAGTAGTTAGCGTCTGGGCATAATTCGCCATGTCAATTAGTAAGCTTGGTCTTTTGGTATTGTGAGTCCAGTTTATGCCGTTTGATTTACTTGTTTATGTTAGAATAATTATGTGGCTCTTGATGTGTAATTTTATATTTGGTAAAGTTTATTTTAATGTATTTAATTTATAAGTTTTGAATCTTTAATTATTTGATATTTATATTTATTTGATAATTAACATTTATTGATTTTATGATTATTTAATATTTGATAAGCCTTATTGCTATGTAATATTTATGATTTAATCTTTAATGGTATTTGATTATTTAATGATTTATTTGACCTTCTATGGTTTGATATTTATTTGATATCTTACATTTATTTGGTTCTTTAATTTATTTTATTAGCTTTTGGTTTATTTGATTTTAATCCCCATTTGGATTATTTATTTACAACTTATGTTTATTTAATAGTTTGACTTTTATTCCTAAGTGGGGTGTATGAACACATTAAATTAAATAAAGAAATAAAACAATCCCACTTAGCTGGATAAGTATATTTTATTTTACTTTACCTACCCTTCACTCTCATTGGTTAAATTCAAAATGGGTGAATAAATTATATTATATGGTGGGTTGGTAAAATATATTCTAAAATGAAATATTTTGATTGGCCGAGATTGAGGCTAGGGTATTGGATTATTGTTGCTTTTTATTTTCATTCCCGTGAGGTTTTCGGGTTGGTTGGCTCTTCTCTAAAAATTTCTCCCGCAATTTTTCTTCTTGGTTTTGGATTTCTTCTCTCTTGGTTTTGGCTGGACCTTGGATTGGATTTGGTTTGGCTTGTGGGAGCTATTCTTCAGCTTCAATCCATTACTTCAAGTTGCAGGTTGGAGTTCTTCACTTTGCATTTTGACTTTCAATGGCTTCTCTGTGTATGCATTGTGTCTGCATTGTTTTGGGCCTGGGTTGAAATATTACTTTACTCTATAGTTTTATTATTGTTGAAGGTTAATATTTGAGAGGGAAACTTTATGTTACGAGAGTTTATATATATATATATATATATATATATATTTTGGTTTTCCTGTGTATGGCATTTCTCGACTCTGTGAAAATTGTTTGGAAGATCTTTGATTGATTTATCCTTGTTTGTATGAGAGTAATTTGCTTTTCCTCTTGTGAGTCCTTCAGTTGTGATTGTTTGGGATTGTCTTCATTGGATTCTCTGTGAGTTTTGCAGTGGTTCTGTTTGTTTTATGCCATGAAGATATTTAATTGAATCTTGGTTTATAGTCGGAGACATTTTGGTGTGTTTATACCTATGTATTCCTTGTTTCTGGGCGTCTCTTTTCATATGTTTTTCGAGCCCTTTTGTAAAGTCTGGATTAAATTATTTTACCCGAAAGTTTTCCAAGTTTTCCGTAAGTCTTGTGCAAAAGTGTTGTTTCTGCAAAAGCGTTGTCTTAATGTGCAAAAGCATTGTTCTGTATTGCATTTGTGTTGCTCTGCGCAGCATAAGCGATGTCTCAGGATACATATGCACGATTCTGGAAACATAAGCGTTGTTCTTCTTGACAGAAGCACTCTCCTTTTTGGCAGAAGCACTGTCTTATGGGGCAAAAGTGCTAACCTGTCTGTGTTTTGTGTTTTTCCAGTTTTGGTCATTTCTGAGGTATTTTCTTGAATTGATTTTTGTACTAGAGGCTTTATTTGAGGTCTATTAATATTTCCCAGTTTTGGGTTTGATCAGTTTTGATACATTTTGATGGTTTTGAGTATATTTGTTTCTCTATGCATTGTGAACATTTTAGACTCTCTTCCATGTGGATAGCCATGGATGATTGAGATGATTACTATGTTGTTTTGGACCAGCAAGTGAGTAGGTCTTGTTGTGATGTTATCTTTTATTTGATGGAAACATTGTTGGCTCGATATGCCCTTGTTTATTGCTAGCCAAGAGGCTCATTTTTCTATATTGATGTTGTTGTAGCCTTGCTTATGTTGTAAGAGTATGTGTGGAAGTTGTTGGCTGCATTGAGTATTATTTTTCATGTATTTATGTTGGTAGAGCCTCTTGTGATTTATTGTTGAGCCATGTTAGGAGGAGTGGGCTTCCTTGTGATGACCGGGGTCACAAGAGATAGACTTGCATGAGGTTCCTTGTAAGGATGCATGAAGTCTAGACCGCCAGGGCACATTGGAGTTTTCCGTGATTTGTAAATAAGTGATAACCTAATAATTGATGGGATGGGTAGTTAGGTTAATTAATAAGATGATAAATTGATTTGTGCCTCATGACTTAGTCCTAGGGAGGATGTTTTAGGATAAGCATGAGAAGGCTGTGAAGATGGTAAACTAATCTCCCTTAGTCTCTCATTGGTTGAGATGGCTCCACATGTCCATCAGGTTAGTGCCTTTGTGTTATTATGTTATTATGTTATGAGGATGGTATGTGATGACACTCCACTCCTACATGTGTTTCCCCTTTATGATTTATGATTATGCTTATTGGATTGATTTATGTCTTGATGAGTTTTATGCCTCTGGGAGTTTATTTTTGTTGTTTGTGTGAGTTCTTGCTTGAGAGTCCTTGTGTGGTTAGTCTCCTTAGTTATAGGTGTCAGCTTAGGTTTAGAGTATGTGTTGGGACCTTGTGTCATCTCCTAGCACGGGGGGTGGTTCCATTGGTTCCACATGGTCGGGAGGTTGGTGCTTTTTAGCCATTGGGATGTTCTCTTGGATTCTTCTTGCGTGGATGTGGATTCTCCTTCATGATGTACTATGGATGTACCTTGTAGCAGATTTATGTAACGGATAAGATAGAATGCATGTAAAGTAACATTCTTGTATATAGTAGATGGATTCTTGTAGCAGAAAGAGCTATGCTCATGATGTATTTAATGTACTCGTATTTGTAAGATGAATTGTAGTTGGAAAATGGAATTTAGGCATATTGTATTTGTACTATTGTAGAGATGTGATCTTATGAATCATGGAAACAAGTGGATTGTAGTTGGAATAGAATGGAATTGAATTATGTATTAGTTGTATTATTTCATGGAATGTTTAGATGCTAGTTAGAATGTTAAATAATCTTGAAAGAGAAATATTCATAGATTAATAAGTGAATATGTTAGAAGATGTTAATTGGATCTAGTAAATAAGAATGATTCACATAGATTCATTGGTAGAAAAGAAATTATGCATATCATGAGGAATAAGTAATGTAGTAGATTGCATATCTCATGGTTAAAGAACTAGAATATGATGCATTAATGAAGGTGAAATATACCTATCGCGTGTGTAGTATGTTATTGTGGAAATGAATTAAGTAATGATGTTAAAGTACCCTAAAGAAAGATTATTGATGTCGTGTTATTTCCGCTTGTGTTATTTGATGAAATGAGCAATGATGTATGTTCATATTGGTTAATTGGTTAATGCATGTAAATAGATGAAGATGTTATATGTTGCATTAGTTGTTATTAGATATTAATTAAGAAAAAAATTTATCTCCATTTGTATATTATTGTTTAGTTTCTTTAGGGTATTTTGGCGGGCATTACATGGTCAAAATGTGTCAAGGTAGAGTTAATTCTAACATCTTGACAAAATTAGAGATACAAGTGGACTTGAGAAGGGAGGCATGGTGGGAATGGTAACTTCACCACTCCAACTACTTCTATAGGTATATGATATTTTTTGTGCCTTTACACTTATATTCCATGGGAGACTGAGGTCAAAACTTGGGATATGAAGGGGAGGGACTTGCATACAAAATGGGATCATGGGGAGCACATGCATTGGGAATTGGGATATTTTGTCCATTGCATGAGTTACCTACAAAGGGGACATGATAGTCTTTAGATTCTTATCTTTCTGAGAGAAAACTAACTTTTAGAAGTACTCTCTTGATTTACTTCAAAAGATTTGGCCTAGTTGATGGAAAGCCTATCCCACTCCATTTTAGTCAACTCTAAGTCTGTTTACAAGACACTACACATAGCTATCTTAATGTTTCCTTTGTGGTTGGGCTCATGTCTTATTTCTCTTTGGATCATCACGAGAGTCAAAAGGAAGGAAACCAAATAGATCTTGAGGTATATTTAGGGCACTTCCCATTTTGGCATTTGTTACACATTACAAGCTTCTCAAATTATGGGCTTCATTGATTCATATTAGGCCACTAATGTTAAGAATTAGAAGTCTAATTTTGGTTCTTTCTACTACTATGTTTATGGTATAATTGCATGGTGTTGCAAGAAGCAAACAATCATTACACAAAATATCTATAAAGGCTAATTATTAAGGTTTCGTTCTTTATAGTGGAGATTCTTTGACTTTACTAGTTGGTGACATGGTCTAACTTTCTTCCTACTCAACCCACTACTCTTTGGCATGAAAAATCAAAGTGTCACACATTTCATACAACCCAATGGATCATCAACAAAAAATTCATATTGAGACCCACATGTACTGGACTTTGACATCTCATCTAGGATGGTGTTCTCAAGTTAATATATGTATTTCTTGAGAAGTAGGTTGTAGACATCTTCACCAATAATTTATCATCAACTCATTAAGTTAATTTATTGATGCTTGAGGTGAAGGAAGTTGTCCTTGGGAGTAATCTTGAGTCCTCCTTTCTTCACTTATACATGTTTCCTTTTATGTTTTCTCTCTTTCGAGGATAATTTCTTTCTATAAGTTTTTCTCCTTGAACTTTGTTTGTGAGAATTTTTTATACATGGTGCCTCATTAGGATTTATTGTTGAGATCAATCTTTGAGTCTTTTTCCTCTTTTATTTTTCCTCCTTAAGATGCACTTAAGGGGGTGTTTGCGTGGATGAAGTTATTCCTTAACCCATTTCTCTTGTTGGTCCTTTTTTCACACCTAGTTAGTTAAGTTTACGTATGATATTTACTGTGTGTCAAGTCATGATTTCATAACACTTGTCATAATCTCATGGTGTGCCATGTGTCAACCTTGCCTATATATACAAGGGTCCTTTGTGCACACTTCATTCAATTGCATTACATAATATTTTACTAAATTTGACATTAAACATTTTCATTGCTTCTCTCTTATGTGGAAGGTTATTTTGGTGTTATAGATGATTCTTACTCTTGTGATCTTTTTGGTGACTTAAACATAAAGAAGGTCATTGTACACATAATTTTAACTTATATGAAGTTAAATTAGATCATTGATTAGGGGGTAAAATTATTTTAGAACATGAGGGAATCCTTCATATGGGCACTAAGAAGTAGTGGATATATATATATATATATATATATATATAGAACATATAATCAATTGAAGGAATTTGACTAGTAAACTTGCGACATGGGAAGATGAAGGATTCTTGCAAAAACATACTAGCATTGTCAAGATTAATGACACCATTATTTTAAGGGGAGGGCCTGTTGGCATTTGGCATTATAACAGACAATGGGAGATTGTTGGCATTTCAATAAGGATATTGAGAAGGTTGTTGATGATTATGGATATAACTGATTAAGGATGTTTACTGTCTTAATATTATTATTTTGTCATTGATGTCAAGAAATTGATTTTCTAATTCAGTATGATGTTGCCATATCTTGAGAAGTATGATTTGATGAGTATAAAGATGTCGGTAAAAGACACAGAAAGAATATGATGAATAAGGGGATGAATAAGGTATTCAATGGGCAACTATTACCGAGTCAGACAATGATGAGATCATGATGTTTAGATTGTTTTAACATCATACATATGTTGTAAATTGTAAGGTTAATACTATACTATGTTACCGAGCAAAGAACCTAGTTGGTAAAGGAACCTAGTTGGTAAACCCTAAGGTTATCGCTATCGGTTAATGAAGGCGGAATGTCTACCAAGTGAAGTTTAGTATTTACCGAGTTGTAACTGAGCTGCAACAGAATAAATTAAATGGTTACATGTGTTATTTAATGAAGGAAGCTGATGAGCTGGAACTGATTAAATGATTGGTATGTCGTGCATGAAGTTTGTTTAAGAATCTATGACAAAGGAAAATAGACATGAAGATCTACAGCGCAGATTGAACCGCATTACCCTAGCACAAGTTCCAAGAAATGTATGCAAGTTCCTAGGCGGGGTAAAACATTTTTCAGATCGAAGGATACATTGAACCTGGACAAGTTTGAAGATTTGATGGCTATGATTGATCATGGGAAGTGTGGTCAAGGAGATTAAGCGGTTAGCTAATTGTTTATAAATAGGGAGCTGTTGATAAACAATGTATGCGAGCAAGTGTATGCACAGGGATGCTACATAGTGATTACCGAGCACAGAAGCTTGAAGACCTGTTTGAATAACAAAGTATAGAAGCCCAACAGATGGACAAGATTAGTTCTATGTCTAGATTGTATTGAGAAAATAAGAATCTGCTTTAGCATTTTAGATGTGAAGTTGCAGATAGCTTTTTATTACTGTTATTTTGTGAAAGTGATAGAAAATCTCTTAATCGAGTGGACTTAACAGTCTTATTTGTAAAACCCTCTAGCAAGGTGACATTCTGATTGAGTGTTCAAAATCCTTTAACAAGGTCACTTCTAACAAGGTGAAGATCCTAACAGATCTAAGGGAAATCCCTTAACCGGGTCACATCTAGCAATGCGTTTGTAATCTTTAACAGGATTTGCTTTTAACCGACAATACTCTACAAGAGTATATTTCTTAGTGGGTCTGAAATCCCATGCTGGTTTTTCCCTATTTGGGTTTCCACGTTAAATATGGTGTTATGAGTGATATGATGTTTATATGCTTTTGAGTTTGCATGTTTAGCAGTTTTGGTTATATTACTGAAGTATATGTTACCGAGGTTGAATCTGATGTTTTTATGGAAGATTAAGTTTGTATTATTCATCCCCCCCCTCATCTTGTTGGCTATTGGATCTGTACTTACATTAAGTATCAGAACTATGAATTGGTATCAGAGCTCTGGACTTCGGAAGAAAAGTTTAAAGGTACTTGAGGCAAAGATCCAAAGATGTATAAGAGGGATGCATCGAAGCTGAACAAGTCAAGTTTCTCTACATGGCAGAAAAGGATGAAGCTGCACCTATCAGGAATTGGAGAATATGTTGTATATTATCTGGAGAATGATTTCATCATACCGAGCACCTATCCATTGACTATGGAAGAAATAAAGGCAAAGCAAGAATATATCCAAGCAATGATTGAAATAACATCTGCATTGACCGACTCAGAGTTTAATGATCTGGAAGGCTGCAATGATGCAAAGGGAATGTGGGACAAGCTCGTATCTGTATATGGCAGTGATGAACATGTTCAAAGAGAAAAAGTAGACAGTCTAAGAGGACAACTTGAATCTATAAGGATGAATGAAGGTGAGAACATAACCTAGTACAGTACAAGACTAAAGGAGATTTTCAATCAAATCAAAGGAGCAGGTGGAACTATTGAAGAAAAGGATATAACAAGTAATTTGTTAAGAACCCTTCTACCGGCTTATGCAATCTGAGTCTCTGCAATCAATGAATTGAGGTCTGTACCTAATATGCCAGTTTCTTTAGATGCTACTATTGGTAAGCTACATGCATTTGAGTTAAGTAACTTTGATAACAGTGGATCTTCGGTAAATAAAGTTGAATCTGCATTTAGTTCTTTTCATCTTGATGAATCTAATGATTACAATGAAAGAAAGTATAAGTACTCTGAAGGAGATCACAGTGGAGCAAGTGAAAAATTTCGTAAGAACATGGAAGAAGTACACAAATTGTATGAGGAAATCAGAAAGCATGAAGAGTTTGAAGCACTATTAGCCAGAAGGTTACCGAGAGGCAAAGGTAAGTATAAAGGAAAACTACCTTTGAAATGTTTCAATTGTGATAAAATAGGACATATGGCTTCTAAGTATCCTGACAAAGATTCTACTGAAAAGAGAGATTATTGAGATGATAGACAGAAAGATAATCATTACAAAGGACATCGAGACATCAGAAAAAGAGATAGAAAGGCATGCTTAATAGCCGATGAGGAATCCAACGATGATAAATCAGATGAAACTGATACAGAGGAAGTAGTTTATGTGGCTATCAAAGATGGATCAGATGAAGAAAGGTATGAAGTAAAAGCCCTAATATCTCACATAAATACTAATGATTCTTGGATCATAGATAGTGGATGCTCACATCATATGACAGGTGATAAACACAAGTTTGTTATGTTAGAAGATTATGATGGAGGCTATGTAAGATTTGGTAATGAGGCACCATGTCCAGTAAGAGGTAAAGGATCTATAACACTTCTTGACAATGCAAGATGCAATGATGTTTATTGGGTTGAAGGTTTGAAATACAATTTGTTGAGTGTAGCACAGCTAAACAATACAGGTTACCGAATAGAATTTCAGAAAGGAATTGTCAAAGTTCATGACAAGCATGGAAAGTTAGCTGCTACCGGGACACAAACAAAAGGTAATACATTTCACCTTGACTCAACTTGAAACAAGTGTCTGTATGCAAAGATAGATGATACCTGGTTATGGCATAAAAGATTTTGTCATGTAAATTTTGATAATCTGATCAAAATAAGTAAGAAGCATCGAGTAAGAGGTCTACCAAGTCTTGAAAAACCTGAGAATGCTATGTGTCGAGGATGCCAGAAGGTTAAGATGACAAGATCAAGCTTTACAAGTAAGTCTTACACTTCTAAGGGAATTTTAGATCTTGTGCATACTGATCTTTGTGGTCCTATGAAAGTTCAAAGTTATTATGGTGACAAATATTTCATATTATTTGTGGATGATTACTCAAGGATGATGTCAGTAATGTTTTTAAAAGAAAAATCAGAAGCTTTTCAAATGTTTAAATGGTACAAGGCAAGAGTTGAAAATGAAACAGGAAGACAACTGAAATGTCTTAGATCAGATAGAGGAAAAGAGTTCACATCTGATGAGTTCAACTTATTCTGCAATGATCATGGTATTAAAAGACAAGTCTCTACACTGAGAACTCCTCAGCAAAATGGAATAGCTGAGAGAAGTAACATATCTATTGTGGATTGTGCCAGAACCCTGATGATTGAAAAGAAAGTGCCACAAACATTTTGGAGAGAAGCAATAAGCACAACAATTTACACCCTGAACCGAGTACAACTGAAGAAAGGTACTTTGAAGACACCATATGAAATCTGGTATGACAAGAAACCTAATGTAAGTTATTTTAAAATCTTTGGAAGTAGATGCTATGTACACAAGGATGATAGAAATGGCAAGTTTGATCAGAAAAGTGAAGAAGGAAAATTTCTAGGTTATTCTTCTAGAAGCAAAGCATTTAAATGTCTGATCAAATCATCTAACAAAATAGTAGAAAGTGCAAATGTGAAAATTGATGAATTTGCAGAAAGAAATGATGAAGGAAATTCCAAAGAACTAGAAGATTATGATGAAATTGTCTATGTTCAAACGACAAGTCCTACCGAAAAAACTGTTGAAGAAAATAAAGAGAATATCCAGTTACCGAGTGATGATGAAGATCATATAGAGCCTACCGAGCCTGTATTAGCCAAGTATGTTAGAAGACATCATGCACCAAGTCAGATTATAGGAGATAAGGATGATCCAGTGATGACATGGAACAAACTGAGACAGAACACATGTTTGATATCTGAATTTGAACCGAGAATAGTGAAAGAGGCATTTAACAGTGAAGATTGGATAAATGCTATGATAGAAGAGATTGATCAAATCAAGAAGAATGGCACATGGACACTAATCCCAAGACCGAAGGACAAAAATGTAATCAGTACAAAGTGGATTTTCAGAAACAAGCTAAATGAAAAAGGTGAGGTCATTCGAAATAAAACAAGACTAGTATGCAAAGGTTATGCTCAAGAAGAAGGAATTGATTATGGTGAAACTTTTGCACCTGTGGCTAGAATTGAAGGAGTAAGAACATTGTTGGCATATGCCGCTTTCAAAAACTTCAAGGTATATCAAATGTATGTCAAATCTGCATTTCTGAATGGAATATTAGAAGAAGAAGTTTTTATTGAACAACCTGAAGGATTTGTTGAAGACAAGAGTAAAGATTAGGTATGTAAATTGAACAAAGCATTATATGGTCTGAAATAAGCACCTAGAGCATGGTATGAAAGATTGCACTCTTATTTGATTAAGATTGGTTTTATAAGGACAAGTGAGAACAACAATATGTACATGAAGAATGATGAAAATGGAATACTAATCTCAGCCATATTTGTTGATGATATTATATTTTGTGGAAATGACTCTTTATGCAAGAACTTTGGAAATGAAATGAGCAAAGAATTTGAGATGTCATTAATCGGTGAGATAAAGTATTTTATAGGTTTACAGATACTGCAAATGAAAAATGAGATTTTCATTACTCAATCCAAGTACATAAAGGAAATCTTGAAGAAATTTGGAATGGAGGATTCAAAACCAGTAAGTACTCCTATGACTACCAACTGTAAATTATCAAAGAATGATGAATCTGCATCTGTTGATGAGACACTTTACCGATCCATGATTGGAAAGCTACAATATGTTGTTCACAACAGACCAGACATAGCACATGCAGTAGGTATAGTTGCAAGATTCTCTGCAGATCCTAAAGAAACACACATGGCAACAATCAAAAGAATTTTTAGATACTTGAAAGGCACCGAGGATTATGGTTTAGTATATCAGAAAGGAAATGATTTTGATTTAAAAGTTTATATTGATGCTGATTGGGCAGGCAACATTGATGACAGAAAAAGCACAAGTGGAGGAGCTTTCTTTTTGAGAGAAAGACTTGTGAGTTGGCTTAGCAAGAAACAAGGATGTGTTTCACAGTCAACAACATAAGCTGAATACGTTGCTGCAACATTGAATTGTACCAACATAGCATGGATCAAACAACTGTTGGAAGGTATAAATGAGAAAGTTACCGAGCCAGTAACTATATTCTGTGACAATACTAGTGCCATTAACATTTTGAAGAATCCTGTTATGCACTCTAAGACAAAGCACATCTCTATCAAATATCATTATCTTAGAGAAGAAGCTCAAGAGAAGAAAGTGGCGTTGAAGTATGTTAGCACAAAGGAACAAATAGCAGATATCTTCACCAAGCCACTACCAAGGGACACTTTTGAGTATCTCAGAAGTAAGATAGGGGTCCTACCCCTATCTTCTACTCACTGACCGAGTTCGGTGAAAGCATCAATTCGATGACTCTACAAAATATCTTTTAGGAGTTGACGCTGATTTACACACTTTAGGATGTTTTCTAAAGGTGTGCAGGAAACAGTGCAGGATACAATACAAGAAACAGGAATTGAAGACAAAATGCTTTGACCGAGACTAAGTTGACACATTACAGTAGGAATTCACTTCATACAGTAAGAAATTATGTTTTAGTTCTTTACTTTGGCATTGTTGTCAAAGGGGGAGAAGACTGGAGAAGAAGACTGGAAAAGACTGAGAAGACTGAACAAAAAGCAGAAAAGAAGACTGGAGAAAAGAGGAGAAGTCTAATGTATGGGGGAGAATTCTGATGACAGGAAGAGAGCATTTCAGAATCTCACAAACAACTCACAGCAATCCGAATCAATTAGGTAAAATCAATTGGTTTTGCCATCAATGCCAAAGGGGGAGATTGTTGGCATTTGGCATTATAACAGACAATGGGAGATTGTTGGCATTTCAATAAGGATATTGAGAAGGTTGTTGATGATTATGGATATAACTGATTAAGGATGTTTACTGTCTTAATATTATTATTTTGTCATTGATGTCAAGAAATTGATTTTCTAATTCAGTATGATGTTGCCATATCTTGAGAAGTATGATTTGATGAGTATAAAGATGTTGGTAAAAGACACAGAAAGAATATGATGAATAAGGGGATGAATAAGGTATTCAATGGGCAACTATTACCGAGTCAGACAATGATGAGATCATGATGTTTAGTTTGTTTTAACATCATACATATGTTGTAAATTGTAAGGTTAATACTATACTATGTTACTGAGCAAAGAACCTAGTCGGTAAACCCTAAGGAACCTAGTCGGTAAACCCTAAGGTTATCGCTATTGGTTAATGAAGGCGGAATGTCTACCGAGTGAAGTTTAGTATTTACCAAGTTGTAACCGAGCTGCAACAGAATACATTAAATGGTTACATGTGTTATTTAATGAAGGAAGCTGATGAGCTGGAACTAATTAAATGATTGGTATGTCGTGCATGAAGTTTGTTAAAGAATCTATGGCAAAGGAAAATCGGCATGAAGATCTACATCGCAGATTGAACCGCATTACCCTAGCACAAGTTCCAAGAAATGTATGCAAGTTCCTAGGCGGGGTAAAACATTTTTCAGATCGAAGGATATATTGAACCTAGACAAGTTTGAAGATCTGATGGCTATGATTGATCATGGGAAGTGTGATCAAGGAGATTAAGCGGTTAGCTAATTGTTTATAAATAGGGAGCTGTTGATAAACAATGTATGCGGGCAAGTGTATGCACATGGATGCTACATAGTGATTACCGAGCACAAAAGCTTGAAGACCTGTTTAAATAACAGAGTATAGAAGCCCAACAGATGGACAAGATTAGTTCTATGTCTAGATTGTATTGAGCAAATAAGAATCTGCTTTAGCATTTTAGATGTGAAGTTGCAGATAGATTTTTATTACTGTTATTTTGTGAAAGTGACAGAAAATCTCTTAACCGAGTGGACTTAACAGTCTTATTTGTAAAACCCTCTAGCAAGGTGACATTCTGATTGAGTGTTCAAAATCCTTTAACAAGGTCACTTCTAACAAGGTGAAGATCCTAACAGATCTAAGGGAAATCCCTTAACCGGGTCACATCTAGCAATGTGTTTGTAATGTTTAATAGGATTTGCTTTTAACCGAGCATACTCTAGAAGAGTATGTTTCTTAGTGGGTCCGAAATCCCACAGTGGTTTTTCCCTATTTGGGTCTCCACGTTAAATCTGGTGTTATGAGTGATATGATGTTTATATGCTTTTGAGTTTGCATGTTTAGCAGTTTTGGTTATATTACTAAAGTATATGTTACCGAGGTTGAATCTGATGTTTTTATGGAAGATTAAGTTTGTATGATTCATCCCCCCCCTCATCTTGTTGGCTATTGGATCTATACTTACATTAAGTATCGGAACTATCAGGGGCATGCTATATTTATAACCTATAGTATGGATGGAGATATGTGTAGCCAACTTCTAGCTACCATAACCTTTAATTAAGCTATATGATTATTTTTATAGTTTTATATAGGTAGTTAAGTCAACATAGATGTTCTTCATGGTGTAAGTATAGCGTATATATGAGGTAGAAGTTAGTTTATTATCACCATATAGTGATTTTTGTTCTTGCCAAAGACTTGGAGGTTGCCCTCTTGAAGTGGCTTATCATTATTATTATTATCAAGTATTTGCATTTATTTCTTGCTATATAATTCTCTTATGTAGGAAATTTCCCTATAGTGTTAGATAAATTAATGTACAAAATCCTTTGAGCATGACTCCAATTACTAATTTGTGTCCTTAATGGAGTCTTTGAGGTCTAGGGCAAGGTCAACTTCCACACCAACTCATCATTATGGATGAGCTAAATACATTTTATTTGCTTCAACACATACCACTCTCCTTAGAGAGGAAGCAATGAAGCCAACACATGTATAGTATGGCAAAGGAAGCCTAGAGAGCTCAATTAAAACTAACACTTTAAGGTCTTACTCATTACAAACTATAAAGTTCCTAGTCCAAGTAAAAAATACAAGTAGAGAGTTGTGGACATAATAAGGGCCATGCGAATAACATTTGGATGATTAACTTTTGGACTATGCCTAGCTTAATCCCATGGGTAGATCCAACCAAAGTTTATCCAACTTGTGAGGTATTCTACCGACGGAGTATCTTATGAGTGCAAATTCTTTGCATGAATTATCAAAATCATGAATATGAATAATAATATATGAAAAGTTCTAAAACTCTTACCGCATAAAAGACTCTCTAAACAAACTTCTAATGTTTTTTACAAACCATACTATTATACATAACTCCTATTTCGAATCCTTTAATATCAACAATCTAATCCAAAACAACTCTTCTATACTTCAACATCAACACTAAATCAAAATATTTTGATATCATTAAAAAACTTAGACCCTTCCACATAAATATGAAAGGTAAAAACCCCCTAAAATTAAGGAGTAAGCAAAACAACGGATAAAAGGATCACTCTTCCTCTTTAGCTTTATTAAAAGACCCAGTTGATGCCCAAAAAAAGAAAAGAAGAAGACCAAGTTGACTAATTGCCGCTTTTTTATCGTTAACCTTATTAAATTTTTGTTTAATAAAATATCCAATGTACTTTTAAATATTTTTTTAATAAAAATTTCGTTGACAAATTCTTTAAATAATGATTCCGTGTTACATAGTTAGGAACGGTTGACGGAAGAAGGGAGGCCGAGTAAAGAGTGATTGGCAAGAATAGTATTTCATTTTGCTTGAAAAAGAGGTATTGACGAAGAAGAAGAAGACAATTTGAATAATTGTGGTCCATATTATGACAAAATAGCAACCCCAACCCCATAATCTTACGCATACGGATCTCACTTATCACAGAAACATTCATGGAATCTTCTTGCTCCTCAATTATATTCGCATCTTGTCATCCGCACGTCTCTGTAAAACTCTCAACCATAAATCATGCGCACTGTACAGTTTTTTGCACACCCACAAACAGGGAAGAGGCTAAATAATATCCAGTGCTGTGCAGTTATCTCTGCAAGCACTGTAATATGTTGGCGTGCATTTATAACTGACTGAGTGGCTGCATTTTCACTGTCTTTAATTAAAATGAAGAGAATTGAATCAGCTAATTCACTTAAAGCCTGTTGTGGCTGTATGTCTCCAGCATTAAGAATAGCGTATGTTTGGGTAACTGCTTCTGGGTTGCCTCGGAAATTAAAGCCCAAGAAAAAAATTCCACAATTGCCCCTTCTCTCTTCATCGTCAGCTTCATCAATAAGAAAGCCCGCGCACCCTGTTGGGTTTCCTAAAGTCTATTCTGTTCCACATGGGCCTCGCCCAGATTATGAGGTTGAGTTACGGCAGCTACTCGAATTAGTGCCCAAGAGAATGAGGAAGACGCTCAGCGAGCATCCCGAGATTGGGGAATTGATTGAAATTGTGATGGATTTGGGAAGGAGGCCTCTGGCTCGCTTTCCTGGTGGAGAGTGGACCATTTCTCAGCATCCTGTAACATTCCAAGACCTGGAACATGCAATTTCAATGGTAACTTCATTTACATACTCATATGACTTTCCCGTATCTTATTTTAGTTAATATCACACAGGATTTAACCAATGTCCTCGTTCCTTCCTCCATTCTTCATCGTGATGATAGATGGATCACAGTGAAAAATCATTTGTGCACAGTATTTCTAGAAGCTTCCTATTCTCTCTCACGGACTCTCAATAATCATATATACAGTGTTCATTAATGATATATATTATTGCTCACGATGATCATTATTGCGTTTTATGTTTTGGATTCTTAGTTGGATGCCCTGGGTTTTGTGGCTTTCATTGTATGAATATGTCGGAAATAAGGTTCACATTTATTTTTTTATGTTTTAATAATGTTCGTAATTAAAATATTTAGTTAAGTAGGCGGTTTGGATAGTTCTGTTTTGAAAAGGCTTTAAAATGTATCTCAAATAACTTAATATCGTTATTATCATTCCGTTTTATTGGTTTACTATCTTGGTTTAAATCTTTCATTCATTTTTCAACTTGGTATTAAAGCGGTTATTGATCCAAACTACAATTTGTGTGGTGTGTGGTTGAGTGGAGATTACGAACTGAAGGTGTTTTCTTTTTTGAATTGTAAAAGGTAGTTTAAATTTGTTTGCTGGAGTGAGTATGATGGCATCAGAAAAAATGATAGAAGTTTGTATTCCATAGTTTTTGTATTCTTTGACAAGTTGTGGTTGATAGGTTAGTTATTACATTCTTTCATGAATCAAACCAAGAGGTTGGCGTTGGCAGAATGGTAAACGGTCCAAACCACTGTAATAAATTTTGTCAATAGATTATTCATATCACTCTACTCAAAATTCAGTTTTGTCAATGAGGCTTCCAAGAGGAATTCAATGCAGTTGTTCTTTCTGTAAGCAATGCCAAAACGCAACCCTCATCCAAATCTGAAGTCAGTGCAGTAAAACAAAATGGAGGAGAAATATTATTTGTTGTAGTGTCATCTCAGATTGCAATGTATAGAAAGGTTGGTTTGCCAAATTTAATCCATAATCATACCTCACCATACAGCTGTAAGCTCTAAATATTGTCTTTTAAATTTGTAGATCTCAGCAGTCTGGCAGTGCTGAGATTTCTGATGCATGTACGGGAATATTTAGGCAGATAAGTGGCACAGATCACCATAAATGGGCTACACATAGTTTGGTGGATTTATTTACTCAAGGCTGATAATGCAATACATTAACTCTCTCCTGTGTATATTAATTGAACGAAAAGTGATTTTATATGACATGTCAAACATATAATACAAATATTTTGTAAGGATAAATTTGGACATGTCAGATGTGAAGTTATTCATCTCATCCATCTATTTTCAGTAAAAGATGGCTACTGAGAAAACTGATATATTGACCTAAATGCAAATAACTGTTAGCACAGGATTCAAACGCTCTACAAATTCAATTTCAACTTTAGTGTATAGAATTGAAGCAGTCTATGTGAAGGAAGGCATAATTGTTTATTTAAGGTGTTGAAATTTGATTTTCACTCTATGCTTGTATTTTTGGGACCATCAATGTTACATTTGACGATGTTTCTACAGATTCTAATGTGATAGTAGGTGTATAAAGTGTAATAGAAGATCAAAATGCAGATTCGAGGAATTTTTCCATATTAAGTTAGCATTTTGTTCCAAGATGGCATATTGTTTAAGAAGCATCACCACATTTTGATGACAGGAAGGGATCTAGCATAGATGAAGTGCAGTATGGATGGCTGCTTAGATAGTTTGGGAGTTTGTAGATCTTGAAAATTATATTCTTATGGGATCATCAGACAACTTGATAGAGCACTGTGGATGTAGCTTGGCATGGATGGTTGTCCAAAAATTTAGGAGATTTGTGGTTTGAGAGTTTGGGGAGGTGAAATTTGAGAACTTAGGAATTCAGCTCGGGAGTTACATGCAAGCGTTATGAAAAGAGCTACACCTTTATGGAGGTTATGAGGTAGCTTTATGGAGTTCTACCTAATCCAAAAACTGTGTTTAAAGAGAAGCTTGAAGAATATGAGGTTATGATGGTTTAGTATGTTTTTGTTTTCTATTTTGTTTTCCATACTATAAATCTTAAGAGGGGGCGTTGGAAAATAAGGTTTACATTTTGTTTGTATGATGGTTGGTGGAAATAAGGATTCACTAGTTTAATGATATAAACAAAGAATTAAACTTACTTCCAATGATGTTCCCAAACAAGACTCCGTCAAGTATTGTTACTATTGAGAAAGCTCCTTGTATTATCTTTAAGGATAGCTTTACAATTTATTAGGCAACAATGAAGCATTCTTGACATGGAAGATATTTGCCGATATAGAATTAGAAGACCATTCCACATATAGTGGCATTCCTTAATTATATTGTCAACAATAAACAAACATATCAATTGTATATAAAGACTATATTAGAATGTTTTCATTTAATGTAAAGGCACAAAGACAATATTGTTATTAACGTTAAAGACCAATGTTAAGATTGTCATTGATGCCATGAAAAACTACCATCAAAGAAGACATCGATGTTGAAGATGTTGAAGGTATACAAGCAAGATTAATTGCATCCTGCTATCATGAAACAAGATAGAACATTGATTGGACGTGGCCGAATAAAGATAATAACAAAGACTCATTTAAAAGATTTGAAGTAAACTGACTTTTAGTTGCAACCTTGTTACAAAGGCGCATCATCCAAAGTAAAGACATAAAATGAACAGCCGGCTATAGCGACCTTATTAAGATTCATTGAGAGCAGCGACTTAAAAACAATGGAACAACGATTACCATTAATAATGAATATTTTGGAGATTAGCAATTATGAAACTTACTTGAATTATGGAGAAAGGAGAATAGCGATTTAATTCGATGAAGACAATAGTGATTATTGGGGCCGACTTCATTAGAGTTTAATGCTTGTTTAAGTTGAGTCAACCTCATCTCAAAACAAAAGGTGATCGCTCAAGTTAAAGGGACGTCATGCAGTGAAGGGAATAATAAATAGTGAGAACAATACTGTGATGATGGAAAAGACTTATTCGTGATTAAAGTAAGTACATAAAGCTACGATGTGCAAAAGATAAATAGAGCAGCGATCAGCAAGCAATGGCTTAATTATAGACCGCAGAATTCACCATGATCAGTTTATCTACAGCAATAATAAGTATTGATCAAATCTTAATGGCAACGTATTAAGAAACAGAGATTCATCGGTGGCAATGATACAAAGAAGAATAGAAGTCAGCGATTTTGGAGAGTAGCAATTAACATTATACAAGGCAATGATTATATGCAAAAGAAATTATGTATGAAGCGATCATGGAAAATTCAACGATTATGAAGTCCACTTCATGAAGACAGATTTGTTTATATTCCTCATTAGTGTGGTAGTGCGATTAAGACAAAACTAGGACAACATAAAAGTTCAAGCGCAAGGATTAATATATTACAAAGTGATTATAGCGAATTATATTAAGGCAATGATTGAATTAGTGAAAGGCATCGATTCATAAATAATAATAAACCTAAAGGTACAATGGAATGAAAAAAGCAATCTGTTCGAAGAGTAAGAAAATAATAATTATTAGGGCAATGATTCATTAATGGAAGGACAAGTCAGGGGTATGACTTTATAAATTAAAGGCATAAATAGAGAAGGAAAGCAAGGGAGTAGAAAGGGGAAGAGAAGAGGAATCGGACAGATTACATACACCGATAAAGGAGTATTGCATGAACATAATTACAGACTTGTGAGGGAATAAATAAATAAGAATTTCATTGCAGCTCTGAAAGAGAGTGTGTGTATTTAAAGGTGAAATAAAGAGCTCCATCTTAGAAAATTTAAGAAGAAAGTATTGTGCAGACCCATATCAGATTTATAGAGCAACTGGAAGAGGAAAAACTGATAGCATTGATTGTGAAGATAAGTTCTTTTTTCCGAACTAGTCTTAGAATTTTAAGTTAAATATTGTAATTAAAAAATATCTTCAGTTTTGATAAATTTATATTTATTAATAGATTACAATTCTCACTTTAAGTTGGACTTTTTGTCTCAGGACTAGATAATGGTAAATCCCAAAAGGGGACATTACACTTCCAACTAAGATACATCAAAGGGGGAATAAGATCAATAGCTTCAACCTCAAATCTGTGATTGAAAGGGCTGAACATAGATTGATTTCACTCTCCCTTTATTTGAGTTGAAACTGAACAATTGGATGTGAGAACTAGGGTTGATGATGCAAAATTGACAATAATTAGCATGAATAGAAAGTTTATGAACTGGTATGTAGACATAGAGTATAGATCTGGAAATGAGAATCAAAGAGGAACCTGTCCCTGAAATCTGGGCTCGGAAATGTGGGTCAAGGTTGCTAGGCGACGACCCAAAATTGTCAAACCTGGACAACAAAAATATTTTTGGAATCAGGATGTCGCTTTGAGTATCTCCCTAAAAATTTGTTGGACATTGATTCTACGCGACCTTGACCCAGTGCTTTAACTCTTGCAAAATTTGGTTTTGTGTGTTTCTGTCTACTCTTCTCATATCTATAACTATCGTCTCTAGATCTTGTCATCTGTGCACTCAAGAGGGAAAAATGTTGTTGTGTTGATAGGGGCTTACCTAGGTCAAACCCCGGGTTGGAATTAACCCTTGAATGAAATAAATAAATTGAAATGGAAAGCTCTGAAATAAAATACTGAGTGTTATGCCTCAAGCTTGCTATAGTTGATAATGGTGATGATGCAATTCTCTTTTGATGTGATCCACCAGTGTTGATGCAATCACGTAACATGACATGACAAGGGATAAAGAAGATGAATCATGAAAACATGCTTGCATTAAGATTGCTGCAACTTGTTGCTCCATAATGCTTAGATTTGAAGGATATGGTGGGATGAAATGATGTCTCCTTGATATACTCTAATATGCATTGTGATTAAATTGTTGAGGATGTGTGTGGAAGTGAAAATGAATTGAAAAGATGCTCTTATATTGGGTTCTCAAGGTGTTTCATAAATTAGGCTGACCTCCAACGGTCATATTGAAATATCGGGATCGGGGATCAATTGGTGGGAATTGGGCACTGACCTATTTTAAAATGGGCCCTTTTTGGAGGGGCAAGGATGCTGAGTGCCCTTGACCTCCCAACAAGGAGTGAATCAAGGATGGCTTGGGTGCACTCAAGTTCAAGACATAGATCCAAATCACCATATAAACATATGACATTAGTTTTTTATAGTGCAAAGGCCAGAAGCAGGCTTGGACAAGAGCTAGGAGGAAGCACACTAAGGCAAGGGCACAAGGAGTGTAAAATTGTAAAGGGTTACAATTTATAAAAATACATTTAGCCTCCACTTTAGTGGGAGTATGAGTCTACACTCATACTCACGGTAAAGGAGAAGAAAGAGAGAGACATGAGCAATTGGGAGCAAGATTACTATTTTCTTTTCTCTAAACACATACCCCTTAATCATTTGGGTGATTTGAAGTTGTGAGGTCAAATGGGATGATTATTGAATAGTAAAAGTTTAGAGTTTCCCAAGCAAAACCCGAGGTTCAAATTCAACTTTTTGGGTGTGACATACTCTAGTGGACAAGATGGGTGCACCTTAGATGAATTTGTCCCCGCAAATTTTCTAGAATAGATTATAACATATCCTTGGTTTTCTTAAAGAATACAAATCTGAATAAAATTTATTTCTAATAACATATGTTGGATCTCATACTCATCCTTTAATTTTCAAAGTACATCATGCATTAGTAGATATTTAAGTTTTGCCAAAATGCCCTTTGACTTCAAAAACGTGAGGACACATGGGTGAAGTTCAAAGTTGTGGAGGCATAGTTTTTTATCCCCCAATGTTTAGTTTAATTGAATAGTTGAGAGTACAAATTTTTACTTGAACACAAAGAGCCTAAGAGGCATTAGAGTCCAAGCTTGAAGAAGATATAATTACATTCTCTACAGTTTTAAATGCATAGTTAATCCAAGCGGTTGAGGGAATTAGCATGCCCAGAGTGAAGCTTTCATCTTCAGTTTGGGTGGGTGTGTTTATTTTTCAAAAGTTGACAGGTAAAATAAATAAGTACATTGGCAGGATGCTTCTTGAAAATGGAAAATAAGGTCAAGAACAGAATGGTCAAGCCCATTTTGATGACCGCTGCCGTGATCAATGCAATGTCCCCTTATGTTATTATTTATGAAGTAGGAACATTCAACTTATAAGAATCAATTGCAAGAGACTTCTTTCCAAAAATCTCTTAAAATGATGATAATTGATATTAATGCAAGAATGATAGATTATAATTCACAATTGTTATCACTTGTGATATGATGATATAAGAACAAATATCTCTGCTATCTCTGATTCAACAATTAGATGAATGCAATATGATCTTGATCTATATATCTGATACTGAATTGTGCAATCAATATAGAGTATCTCCGCTGCCCCTGATATGGTCGATGATAATTGTGCAAGGATGATCTCTGATTTGCACTGGTAATATGATCCGATCTGCACTATGGAATTATCTGCGCTCTTTCTGATGTGTTAATATAAACTATGCATGGAATCTCCTTCTGAAGATAACAAATAAGCTAAGCTGTGATGTCTGATATATCAATATGGATATGCAGATGTAGTTATTAATATCACCTTTGCAGCGATATGTTGCTGTTCCTGGTATTAAGTTATACGCTTGCAACAGTTATACTATATGCTGTTCCTGGTTTTGGCAGTGAATACTTGCACTAAAGATGGGGCTGTCTTTGATATACGTCTGGTTGGTGTATGCACCCGATTATTGGGCCTCGGCTTGGCTCTCCTCGAGCTCTTCCAAACTGGAATAAGAAACAATATATAAACAAAATTGCAAATATATATATTTACACAACCGACTGGTTGTGTCTATTGATGGATAGAGACATGTTCATTTGTTAAGTCATAATCGCACCACCTCAAGATATTACACGATTATGTTAACGATTATGTTAATTAATGTGGTCCTCTGTTAATCAGTTTGATCCTTAACACTAACTTAATCATGATCGATATCTTTATTAGATCGATAGAGTATGGAGATCACTTTCAAGGTAATCGGTGACCATTGGGACTCGATGGCATTAATATTATTGAATTCTCCTTGGGCAATGATTATCAGTTTGCAAAGATATATCCATGGTTGATCTCTATTATCGGGTTTCTTACTTATTATCACATAAGTGGAATGGTGGATGAATATCTTCGGTTAGATTGGATATTCTCATCTGAGGATATCGATTCTACTATTTTCTTTTTATCTTTCTTCGACCACCAAGCTGTTGTCATTATGCATATCTCATCTCAGTTTGATTACTAATTAGTGATTGTATTTCACCGATTCATGTATTGTATTGTCATCGACTTTATCATGTGTAGTTAGACTGTGGATGATCTTCTTATTTATTAATCGCTTACATCATGGATGCTTGCAAGTCTTGTTATTTATGATGTGATGCTAACTATTTCATAGCAGGTATACAAACAAGCATCAGTGAAGCTCTTCTCCTTGGATGCATTTAAGGTTGACATTCTTCTTGCCTTTATTTTGTTCCAATGGATAAGGAGGCCAGTGATAAGGAAACTGTCTTATTTATGAGACTTCGCGGTTTCTAATCTTTATTTCTAAACTATAACTACTTAAGGGTTCCAGACTAGGACCCCTGAACATATACTTAATAAAGCTAGCTTAAGATTAAGATGGGGACATCACAATCAAGCTGTCCACATTCATCTTTTCTCGCATGCCTAAAGGAACACGATCTCATAAAATGTTGTGTATGCAAGTTATGACCCCAAAATTCTTTTTAAAAGTCCTTAGAAAATACAATTGGCAAATCTAAAGCCATTTCACAACTTTTGCTAGCTTCCTCCATGATTGATATGCATGAAAATCATGGTAGCACCAACTAGACATGTGGGGGACTCTTTTTGAGTTACTATTTTTTGGATTTCATTTCTTTTGTTTTAGAATAAACATTTTCAATTGAAACTTCTTGTGCCATGTAGGCACCACACAAGGCAACAACTTTTAACTTTTATTCTATCTCAGTATTGGTTCATGATCCACATTGACACAATTTTCTCCAAATTACTTGATTAACCTAGATCCATATAAAGAGGTTTTATTCTTATTGCATATGGTGAAGTTTGTGATTCGATCATTACCATTAGTTGAGATTTTCAATAAATTTTGATATATGACATAAATTATGGTATGAATGATGCTTTCTTTATGGAAAACTGAATCATTTCGCAAGGCAAAATGTAAGCAAGGCATCTCAAAATATTTTTCCTCAATCTAAATGTCCAAGTATATCTATTCATAAAATGATGCAATTATTTCCATATAGGAAACTAGTAATTCCTAATCTTATTCACACCAAAGTTCCCAGACTCGGACTCGGCTCTGACTCGGCAAGGCTGACTCGGCTCGTGACTCGGCAAGGCTGACTCGGCTCGTGACTCGGCAATGACTCGGCAAAATAAGAAAACCCTTGAAATTTAGAGATTTTTAACGATTTAAAACTTGTTTCATACACCCATTATTGAATTAAGCTTAAAGACACTATAACATCATCAAATAGAAGCTAATTTCATCACATACATAAACATACATCCATCACATCCGTAGAAATGTAAATTGTAGCTGAAGGAATTAGAAAACATAGATATATAGAGTTATAAATGTTGTCCAATGTATATAAAATCCATGACTTCAAATGTTCCCAAACATATATGTAACTGTAAAGTGTAAACAAAAACAAGTCTATGGCTCAGGCTCTGGCACAGCCTTGTTTATCTGCCTCCTAGAAAGGCGTCTAAGGTAGGTCCTGGATGATTGAGTAGCCATAGTCTTTGCCTGTGATGTGCCAGTTTGAGTAGCCATAGGTGCTGTGCCTGATCGTCCTCTGCCATAGCCACAGCCTCAGCCTCTCTGTTTGCCTGGTCAACCCACTTAAGGTCCTCATCAGTGAAGACTGGATCGGTGGACTCAGTGAGCCAATCGGACTCGGGGTCGACTTCCTCTAGAGTGATCGGAGAGGAGTCAGCGTCCAAAATCTGTCGGGTCCTGAGACGGAGGTTGTAATGAACAAAGACTAGATTATTCAACCTCTCCACAGACAATCTATTTCGCTTCTTTGAGTGGATGTGCTCGAACATGCTCCAGTTGCGCTCACATCCAGATGCGTTGCATTACAAACTCAAAAAAATCATTAAAAAATGTTATGTTTTTTTTGTTTTTTTGACTGCACTTTTTTAAGTGACGTTGGCCGGGTGACGACCCTCGGACTCGGCGAGTTAGGGAGTGACTCGCCGAGGCGAGTCAGGCGAGTCACGCCCCCTAACCCGTCCGAGCCCGGGTCAAGGTCACCGTGACCCGGCAGGGGTCACCCGACCCGTTGACTCGCGTGACTCGCCGCGAGTCACTACATGAGTCTATTTGAGTGTGTGTTTTGATTCCATCATGATAGCTTTCCTTCACTAGCTAGAACCTTCTCCTCGATGATACTCTCTCTCCAACCTAAGAGTGTCAATAGTTCTTGATGCACTTAAATAATTAGTCATTATCATAATCATTTTTATTTATATTTCAAAAGACACTATCAAATTGTCTTGCCTAATTGTTTGCTATTGAACAATTAATACAATAATTCAATAATTAAATAGGCAAATTAAATGATATGTGAAAACATTCTACAACAAATGGAAGAGTGAATTCTGGTGCAAGTACAAGACATGAGCTTATTAACCCTTTAATATAATATGCACCCTTGTTTTTTTGTTTTAGAGAAATAGACAGAGATGCATAAACGGTTTGTTTTGCAACAATAACACTTGCAGAAATATAGAGAATGAAATAACTTATAAAATCACAATATTCATGAAACCCCACAAGTTGAGATATTTCAGATTTGTTCTCAGAACTGAAATTACAATATATCATAAAATTAAGTGCAACCCAAATCATAAATTTACATTACAATGCCATTTCTAATGTACCCAAAAAATTTGGTTGACTTTGATAATTAACTGGTCTTGGAGCCAGCTCCTGCAAGCTCAAATTGGATGCCACAACCAAGATAAGCCTTCTTTGCCCATGTTTCTGATATCCAGCACTGAGGAAGCCCACCTCCCTTAGGCCAAAGATGTAAGATTCCGTACGGTCTTCTAAAACACTACTATACCATGTACATGATGGCTGTACGGTATGCTTCCTTGTGATGTCCGTTCAGTAATCCCTCTCTTCTGTGATGTCCGTACAATATTCTCTCCCTTCGGTGCGTGGAACAATGTCTTGACCGTACAATGAGTGTTTGACGTACGGTAGTATGCTTGGCCGTACAGTGGGTATTGGGTGGGGTGTACGGTGGGTGTTGGGTGGGGGTGTACGGTAGTGGTCCGTACGGTGGGTGTTGGATGGGGTGTACGGTAGTGGGTCGTACGGTGGGTGAATGCTCACCAAGTTCCACCCTCGAGCCCTTCAGACACTTAGTCAGTTCGAAGTTGTATAGAGTAGTGGAATGAATTATTATTATTCCAGGCACAAGAGACTTAGGTGTAGATGATGAATATTCGCACATGCACAGGAAATTATATTGATAATGATTGCACAACAGATTACATAGACTCGGAACAGGAGCAAAATAGGGTGAGGAGAACTCCCACCAAAATTGCGGATGCCAAGTAGGGAGTATCTCTCACCTTCGAAATGATAGACAAGCTGAACTCCAACTGGAATTCGCACATACAAAGAGATATACCAAATTTGCATACCAACACAAATGACAGTCTCGGCCATAAATATGGGCTCTGGGAACTTTCCCGAAGGGTTACAAACGGGCCGACACAACCAACCTAAGACTTGACTAATCTAATTAAATAAAGGGCCCGAAAGATTTGTTATTAAATTTGGGGCCTTACAATAAAGTATTTAAATTTATTATTTAATTATATCGGGGACATCACAAAAGAAAACCTTCCAAAACCCTCAATTGGTATCAAGAAACCCTCACGTTCCCTCCAAGAATATACAACTAACTGTAGAGAAGGTACACACAGCAAGAAGAGGTACAAACAGCAAAATAAGATCCTTCAATCTCCCTCAAATTGGCCTCTCACAATTCTGCTCTGAATATAGTCTGTGCCAATCTGAAGATACAAGGCAACAATGAAACCCAATTGTGATTCCTGAATGAAACCACCAATAAATCTTCTAGATTGGGTTTTTCACCAATGTAGAAGATGATCCTTGCAAGGATTTTCTGCCTCACAAAGTCACAAGATGAACAAGTTCAATCAGCAAGTGTATTCTCAAAATATCTAAACCAAGCATACACAAATGAGCTCAAAAATTTTCTTTTATAAGCTCCCAGAATCCCACACCCAGCCAAGAGGTTAATTTTAAATTTCATAAAAAATTCTTTGTGTCTCCCCAAAGCTTGCACTCACCCCAATAAAGTTACTTTATTTAATAATTGAGACTTTGCACTTATAGTTTTACTTTGGGCGCCCATATAGTCAAATATAAAATAAATTAAATAACGATAAAGTTGAATATTTAATTTATCTTTATAACTTAACATTATTTAAAATAAATTCATTGGACCGCATTAAATCCCGAAATAATATCTAATGCATCCACCGACATTCCTAAAGTAGAAACATTGTCAATTGACCAAGTTAGTCTCCAGCCTGTCACTTACTAAAAATAGTATGGGGAAATTGTCCAAAACTACACCATAAAAAGGCCTTATGCACATCTCAACCGCTTGATCTCAATAAAACACTTGTCACTGCCAAAAGATGGATCAAATTGTCATCATGACTCCTCTAACCCTAACTCATTAGCCTATGGCAACCCACTAGATAGGCTAGTGCATAGATGACACACTCGCCGAAAACTCGGCGAGTGACAAAAACTCGCCGAGTTTTTGGGCCTAGCGAGTAGTAACGACTTCTACTCGCTAGGAAAACTCGCCGAGTTTTTGGCAAAAACTCGCCCGCGTTTCGTTATCAGCCGAAAACGGCTTAAAAATGCTTTTATTTTTTGTTTTCCAATATTGTTTTGGGCTGAGAAGGGGGAAACTCATTTGGAAGGCTTGGAAAGTGATTTGGGGTGGTTATTGAGTGATTCCAAGTGGATTTGAAGGGGATTTGAAGGGAAAATCAGATTCCAGGTAAGTTTTTTAATTTTTTTTTCTATGCTTTTTTAAAACAAATTGTTTATTTTTTGTTGCATTTAGATTGATTACAAATGATTCCTAGGTAGTCTAAATCATTTCTAAGTTATTTACACAAGATTTAACACAAGTTTTGTTGAATTTTCACAATTGTTTTGAAGAATCTAGTTTTCAAAAAAAAATTCCAACCCTACTTTTAAAAAAAAAAAACTTCGAATGATGTCTAAATTTATTTAAACTAATGTAGATAGTTTGCTTAGTGCTAAATTGTTTAATTAAAATGTTAATTTTTTTTTTCACTTTGTATGTGTAGGTTAAGTAAGCATTAATCATGGCAAGGGAGCAATGGCCACTAGATCCATGCCCATCTGGATTTATAGGCACCCGTCCTAGAGGTGCTAGAGATGGGGCATGGAGGTATGCCTATGAGGGACCCGATCCTGGGTCAATTATATGCATAAAGTGTGAGAGAATACTTCATGGAAGCATCAACCGCCTCAAATACCACCTTGCAGGAATAGATAGGCATGATGCTAGAGCATGCCCTGGGACCAGTGAAGAAATAAAAAGACAAATGAATGCCCTACTTGTAGCTGGGGAAGAGAAGAAATTGCAAAGGGAGAGGGCAAAGCTAGCCATGAGATCAGCCATAGTTGAATCTCAAGGTGTTTCTATTGACCTTGAAGAGGAAGAAGAAGCACTTGAGGGCATAGTGGGCTCTTGGCGTGGCCCACGTATCTGCAAACCCACCATCAGCTCGCCCATTGCTTCTGCTTCCTCTAGTAGAGTACCTGGCCCTATTCCACTTCCATCACAACGATCAGGGTCGATAGGTGATTATTTTGTGCCCTGGAACACACCTGGAGCACAACCATCATTAGAGGCTAGTGGATGGAATAAGGAGGTACATGAGAAAACTGACATTGCAGTTGCTGATTTTTGGTACTTCAACAACATTGCATTCAATGTGGCGGAGAATGCTTATTGGTTGAATTTGGTGACTGCTATGACAGTTTCAGGAAAGGGGTATAAGGCCCCTTCTCGCAGGGATTTGAGTGGGAGGTTAGTAAATTACTACATAGTCCACTTGATTTCATTTTTAATTATTTTTTAGATTTCTTGTTTATTAAATCAAAATTGTGTACTAATACCTAATTTCACTTTGCACTTACAGGTTGCTCACAAATGCAGTTGCTAGGGCAAGAGAAGTGATGGAGGATCAAAAAATTGATTGGGCAAATTATGGCTGCACCATTCTTTCTGATGGGTGGACAGATGGCAAGAACCGCACCATCATCAATTTTTTGGTCGCTTGCAAGGACAATGTAGTGTTCTTGAAATCTGTTGATGCCTCCAACAAGGTGAAAAATGCAGAAACATTGGCTGGAATGTTGGAGCATGTCATCATGGAGGTGGGGGTAGAGAATGTGGTGCAAATCATCATAGATAATGCAGCAGCATATGTGTCAGCAGGTAGAATCCTTTTGAATTATCACCTTTAGGCATTAGCAATATTCTCATTTGTTGTGGGCTTTGTTTTACTTGGTTGCATATTTCTTAAGAATAAATTCTTCTTTTGCAGGAAGAATCCTCCAAGAGAGGCACCCCACTCTTTTTTGGACACCTTGTGCAGCACATGTCCTTGACCTTATTTTGGAGGACATAGGAAAACTTGAGTGGGTGACTCTAGTTGTGGAAGATGCAAGGAGGATCACCAAATATATCTACAATCACCCTTGGGTCCTGTTGACGTGTATTTTGTACACAATCAAACACAGAATAAAATACCCAAGGGTACCTTATCCTCTCTTGAATAAAGCCTCTGATTGCTGAAGATGTCGCGAAAAAGGATCAATCAGGATGACTCCAAGGTTCTTCGATGTAGGGTCTCTACGTGTGGATAAGCACCAGTGGTCGTTGTGAATGCTGTTTCATCAAGGGGCCTTACGTTTCCGTATAGGAACAGAATTTCCTAAAACTAACAAGTTCTCAAAAAGGATCAAAAGATAAGGTTTGCAAGAGATGAATTCTAATCTAATCCTAGGAACGACCCAATGTAGGCTAGACTTGGTAAGATTCTACCAACTTCAGTATTGCCAAGGAATAACAACTCTACTGAAGTTGATGCGATCTTCTAAGGTGACTAATGATTTTTCAATTCATCAAGAATCATAGACACTACCATGAAGGTACATATCAATAATTCAATAATGACTGAAGGTTTAAGCAATCCAAATATCTCCAGTTGACCACACAAGGCGTTCTTACAATCAGCAAGAAGCTAGTGGTTTGGAACGTGAACCTCACCAAAGATCAAGCTCAACACTTAGTCCTTCAAATTTAAATACTACTTCGACCAAGAATGATTCAAGAAAGTAAGCAACCATCAAAATAGCCACAAGAATTGCAATAAAACACCATAACTTCAATATTTTATTGATCTCAAAGCCAAAAATAGACAAGAATTGCTCAAAATTCTCTCTTCAAAACTCAATCTTGCTACAAGATAACTTTCTTCTCTCCAAAAGCTCTAATTCTATTCTGCTATTCTCTATCTATATTCTAATTTTCTAATGACAAAAATGAAAATGAATGAGGGTATATATAGCATCCTCAATTACAATGAACGGCCCAGATCAAAAGAAGATCAACGGCTGAGATTTTGACACCTAAACCCTAATTAGGGTTTTATTACAAAAAGTTCCCCTTTTATTGAACAATATTAAATGCATAGCCAAATATTTAATTGGCACAAAAATCTAGGAAACATAGACCAATGATAATTAAGGTGCCACATCATCTATAACAACCTCTCTTCTAGAACCTTGTTCCCTTTCCAATGCTCCTTCTTAGCATATGCAGTGAATCTAGACACAATTCCTTCGATCTCAGCAATAGGAATCTCTGGAAGATTCCTCATTCGTTCCTCCAAGTGGATGACCTGATCGAAAACCTTGAGAAGAGCCACGTCCCATCCAGGCTTGAGTTCTTTGATTTTCTCAATCAGGAGCATAGTGGTGAACATTTAATCTCTTTGCTCATCTGTGATAACATTCTCATCTTTGCAAAAGATGACCTTGACTTTTTCCTCCAACTCTTGAAGATTCACATCTGTCTCATCTTCAATCCTTCTGCCAAGAATAGAACATAACACCTGAAACACCTTGTCCTGAATTGGATGGATGACCTCCTCAACTTGATTGCATTTGGTACTAATGTCTTCGAAAAGAACTTCCTTCATCTGAAGTAGAGTTGACCACTGGAGTAAATTATGAGCTCCTCCATCCATTATCTTTTCTTGTGCTAAGATCTTCCTTGGTGTTTGCCTGATTACTTGTAGAACAGGAATGATAACATCTCTAGTGTGGGCAAAGGTGGCTACTGTTATCATTAGGTTGTGAATGATCTCAAGGACCTGGATAGCTCGATGGGTAGCCTGCATCATTCTTGTTGCGAACTCAATGGCAACGGTATGGGATTTGTCAATCCAAGAGCTCATAAGCTGAACCAAGCTCTTAACTCTTTCTGCCTCACCAATTGATTCAAGGGGAAGTGCTTGCACAGGAGATACTGCTGGATCCTGACGTCCCAAAGGCTGATTGAGATGGCTAAAGTAGCCTCTCCAAGCACCGACCTCTCGCTCAAGCTTTCTATTTTTTTCCATTTCTTCTTTAAGCTTGTCTTTAAGTGCCTCGAATGAATCAGTGGCCTCATCCAGTGTCTGCTCGGCTGTGAGTGGACCAAGCTCAAATGTTTCTACATCATACTCTTCTGCAAGAATTTCACCTTCATATTTGTCCACTGCTGGTGTAGCTATCTGCAACTTCCTGGACCCTGTCTCATCTCTGATCATCTTGGACATTTTGGTAGCCTTCCTTCTCTCTGTCACTTCCTGAGAATTTCCAACAAGGCTTTCTAAATCAATTACATTATCTTCATCTTCGATCACAATCACCCTTGTTAGCCTCTCCTTTAACCAATCTGGAATGGCGGACCTTGTCTCTCTAACTTGTATTTCTTTAGGCACTGATCCCTCTTCTCGGAGAGGAGATGTCACTTCATCATCATTCTTGTCTTCATGTAGCTCATTGACTTGGGGAGATTGACTTGATGAACGTTGAGGTGCTTGCCTTTCTTCATGTTTATCATTCTGGACCATTGATTCCATAGATTCCTCAACTTCGAGTACACTCTTCTCTTGTCCTTGACTTGTCCTTTTTTCATGTCGAGAAGATGTGCCAGATGAGTGATCTCGATGGGCCGCTTGCTTCTTCTTGGAGGGTTCCCTTTTCTCAGGTCTTTCTTTCCTCTTCGCGCTTCTAGGATGAGGATTGCCTTCACTTACGCATCTAGGGTGAGGATTGTCTTCATTTGTGCTCCTAGGATGAGGATTGCCTTCGCTTGTGCTTGCTCCTCCTTCCCCTGGCCTTTCCTCCAAAGTAAAAGTCATCGATGTGTTCTGTTCTCTCAACTTTTGATGTTGTATATCCACCCATCTGCGAGTACATGACAGAACCGGAGCCATCAAAGTTCTCAAGTCTGTAATCTCAGGCTCGTTCCAGTCTATCTTCACTGTTTTGTCCTCTCGGTCATAAGATGATTGGAGATGTCTGCCACTGTCCTGGGCTTGATCGGCCACTCTGTAAACTTTGCATTTCCTGATGAGATCTAAAGGCAATCTGGAATGCATCTTTCTTTTCACTTCTAAATCACTTGAGAGATTCATCAAAAAGTCCTCTATCTGAAATTCGTGCTTGTACTTTCTACCAACTGTTTCTTCTATATATCCACAAGGATCAAAATTCTCTCTCAAGGCAAAGAATGAAAATGAATATAAGGCCAACTCTTTCTCTGCATCATCCATGGCTAGAGCATTAGGACATACCTCAACTGAATTCCCTAGTAAGATAGGCACAAAAATTCCATTTCCATGCCTGTGTCTGAATGCCTTTGCATAAGTTGCCAACTGCCTAGTCACCTCCAGTAACACTATTCTGTCTGTCGGATATCTTGGCAACATATATGGAGGTGAAGGACACCCATGAATTCTAATATATGTAAACTTTTGGAATTGGATAAACCAAGCACCATACCTCTTTACAAGCTCTTGTGCATCTTGAGATATCCGATTGTGAATCCCACCTTGCAATGTCCTGGTGATGTTCATCGTGAATGTATCATTAACTAACTTGTAGTTACTTCTAGGTGGATGATGCAAATGAACATAAGATTCACAAACTCTGACTTCCCCGGGTCCTCTTCCGATCACTCCTCTGTGAGGTAGTCCTGCATATTCAAAACTCCTGATCAAGGCATACATGATGTACGAGCTCATGTGGAATGACTTGGTAGCCTTTAGTCTTCTCAACTGCACGTCCAAGCAATGGCTAATAATTCTAGCCCAATGAATTGTTCCTTTCCCTTGAACTATCACTTGGATGAAGTAGAACATCCACTTCTCAAAATAGAAGGCTTGAGGAGCCCATGTAACTCGATTGAGCAAAGTTATCAAATCTCTGTACTCCTCCTGGAAGTCGATCCTATGTGGTGTGTTGGGAATCTTGCTGAGGCAAGGACGACTTTTGAGTAACTAATTCTTATTGATGATGCTCAAGCAAGTGTCTGGATCATCTTCGTACATGGACCTAGCTCCTTCCAAGCTTTTGTAAATCATATCTTTATGTTCTAGTAGATGGAGAGCCTCACTGATAGCCTCCTCTGAAAGGTAAGCCAAAGTGTTTCCTTCCTTGGACACGATTGATCTTGATTGTGGGTCATAATGGCGGGCACACTCGATCATCAGCTCATGACACTGGATTGCTGGAGGGAAGCCGGCCACCTTGATAATGCCACTTTCAATTATTCTCCTTGCGACAGGTGATGGCTTTCCAATATAAGGGACCTCTCGAAACTTCTTCACACTGAAGTTTCCCAAGTTGGTATCTCCAATGTTGCTCCATTTTGACACGATCTTGGTCTCCAATTCTTCATTCCTTTGATCTTCCTTCATGAGAGCTGGACGACTAGTGGATGTTCCTGCCTTTGGGGTCGCCATCTTGACACCTACACAACATTTCATAATGAGTAATATATTTTGCAATTTAAACATATAGAGTAGAAAGGAGATTCAAAGATTTCAATTAGGAAACATCATGATAAATCTTTGAATTATCATTTCCTAAATATGACTACGTAATTTGAAATTCAAAATTTCAACATTTGAACAAGGGAAATCTCGCCATACCTCTTCTTGAGAACTAACTCTAAAAAACGATGCAAAATAAGGAAATTTGCTAGGAAAAAGGTAGATCGAAGTCTTTTAGCAAAATGCGCCTCCCTTTTATCCTCACGAGCCTCAACTCCACCACCTTTAGTCTTCAACGCCTTGAGGAAAATTCGCTCCACCTCTAACCTTCAATAAAATTCGCATTCCTTCTTGTTCTTCCAAATCGCACTTTGAATGAATGGATGAATGATGGATTAACATCGCTCAAAATACCTCTCTTATATAGGCGCTCACCATTGCAATTTCCCATAGGCCGACTTGGAAAAATAGGCCAAAAATAAATAAAAATTAATAAAAGGAGAAGGCCGACTTAGCAAAAAACATTAAAAAAATGCCTTAAGCGCTCCATTTTAAATTCAATTTAATAAAAAATTAATTTTAAATGCCTTTATAATTAAAAATTTTGATTTTTTAAAGGCTTAAATTAATTATTAAATGCTATGCGCACTTATTAAATGTCAATTTGATTTTAAAATATTTTGGAGTTTTAGCGAAATTGGCATTTAATGTGTCTTAGAGGACATTGGCGCCTAGGCATGGTAAAAATATCACTTTGTTAAGAACCTTGCTTTGGTCCCTAGGAGAGGGACAGGAGTGCCCTTTCATTTTTGGCCTTGTATTTCTTTCTTTTCACGTTCAAAGTCTCTTCCTGGACGTCCAAAATAGCATTTTATTGGGAACCTTGAGTTTAATTCATTCCTTCTTTGGAAGGAGTGTGCCTTAAAGCACTTTCGCCCTGGTCCCTTGGTGAGGGACAGGAGCGATCTTACCTTTTGTCCTTGGTCCTTGTTTTCCAAATCGCCAATTCGTGTTTGGGGGTAAACAATGATCTTCATTCGTCCCTTTAATGCATGTTTCACTCGCTTTCTCAAGACAAAATGAGCTCTTCCAAGGATTTTCGCCCTGGTCCTCCAGTGAAGGACAGGAGCGATTTTGTTTTTGAGCTTAGGATTGTTGATTTTTGGGGTCGATTCCTTGTTCATCGTCCTTCGAAAGACATTTCCCATCTTGTATCACCTTGTCTTGGCGTGGCTTTGGAGGAAAATTGTTGATTTTATAGAAATCGCCTTGGTCCTCCAGTGAAGGACAGGAGCGATTTTTAGTCCATAGCACCATATCAATATCTAATTACCTTCAAGGCATAAAACAATCATTCCTTATTCCATCTTGAGTCTTGGAAACGAAAGTAGCATTCCAAAATGTTAGGCTATTAGGCAAATTTGAAGATTTCGCTCTGGTCCCTTGGTGAGGGACAAGAGCGCCCTAGCCATTTTTCATCGAATCTCGTGGTCTTTGCAACTTCATTCTTCCTTGAAGCACTTTAAATATCATTGCCATCTCGTGCCTTGGCCTGGATTCGTCCCAATTTGGGGAGGAAGACTTGATAATGTGTTTTTCGCCCTGGTCCCTTGGAGAGGGACAGGAGCGCCTTGGCCATTATGAGCTCACTTGTGTTTTGCTAACTTTCAAAATTATCTTCAATGGATTGATTACGCCTTCCTTCATTCATCTCAAACTTGAAACTCGCTTTATCTTTGCCAAAAATTTGTCTTGTGAGAAAATCGCTCTGGTCCCTTGGAGAGGGACAGGAGCATCCTTTAAAAATCGCTCTGGTCCCTGGGAGAGGGACAGGAGCGCTTTAGTTACTTAGGTTGATTTTCTCTATTGTGGCCCATTCAAGTTATATTCAACGGGCAAAACATACTTCCCTTGTCCTCTTCAAATCGCGAAATCACTTAAATCTTGCAAGGATAATGTAAATTTGGATTTCAAGCTCCGGTCCTTCAGTGAGGGACAGGAGCGATTTTTGTCCTCAAGGCCAAATCATTACAATTTTCATCTCAAATTTCCTTTGCTGGGGAAGATACCATCCTTTTGGAAGCTATGAACAAGAGCCCAAATCCTGAAAAGGTCCAAGAAGGTGTGTACAAAGAAAATCGCTCTGGTCCCTTGGTGAGGGACAGGAGCGAATTCATCTTGCTAGACAAAAGTTCAACCTTCCATTGCTAACGACTAAGTCTGGGTGTTCTATCATGTTGATTTCATCCATCATTGTATCCTTGGCGCTTCAATTTGACCAATCAAGGCCAAGAATGACCTAAGTAAACCATTTCGCCTTGGTCCTTCAGTAGAGGACAGGAGTGAATTCACCCTAAACCTTCAAAATTTATCATTTTCGAGTCTTCAAAATCTTCAAAATCTTCAATTTACGTCCAATTACCTCCCCTGGAGACCGTGCACAAAACAATTAAAACAAGTCAGTAACCAAGATGCACCAAATATCATTTTCGCCTTGGTCCCTGGGAGAGGGACAGGAGCGATTTCACCTCTATAAGCCAAAATATCCAAAATTTAGGTCTTCAATCACTTCACAAGGCATAATTAGGTCATCTCCAAGGCCGGGAACCAGTTATCAAGCCATCAAAAATTTGGTCAAAATTTACCCGGACAAAATGCACAATTCCATCCTCAAAATGCTAGCACTTAGACATAGCTTGAATTTGCCCTCAAGAAACCCTGACTGGACCTAACCTGAGACATGGCTGACTTCTTGACAGGCTCATCCTATTTCAAAATTGCAAGCCTCGGGGGGATGCTTAATACTCTTTCAAAATTTGACTGGACTCAGCTTGAAAATATCCAATAGAAATCCCTAAGGCTTAACCCTAGTCCAGACAACTCACTCACTTAATCAAAACCCTAAAAGCAGAGAGAAGAACAGGCAAAACAAAAGCAAAAAGAGGGGGTCCCCATTTTAATGGGGCGATGTGTGAAATGGTCACAACATCTGGCGACACCACTGAGAAATGTTGGTAAACATTTGGGAATCAATCTTTCTTGAAGAAAACTTAGAGAACCTCCCTCAATAAAACAAGGAGTTAAACAACACTTACAAGAAGAGATCTTCATATTGAGACAAAGTATCAAGTCCACAGTTACCCATGTGTGTGCAAATGAGTTAATTCCCCTCAACAAGACAATCATGATCCTCCAGGTTCCCCTGTGATAAGCTACGTAGTTTCTCTGGACCCCAAAAGCATCCTGGATAGAGCCTCGCTGCCAGTCAGACGTCCATAGTCCCGACGAGGTTATCGCCGCAAGCTCACGAACATTGCTCCATTGCCAGCCAGGCGTCTATAGCCCCGATGGAGTTACTCGTATATTCCCTTTAGCCAATTTGATATTTTCTTTTCAGCTCATTTTCTTTTTTTTTTGATTTCTTCTTTTTATTCACGCTTTCTCATTTTTTCTTTTTGATATTGCTTTTTGAGTCTGTCAATTCTTTTGGCTCGTGAGCAGTGAAGCTCACTAGGGTTTGAGGATTGCGGTGGCGCTGAAGTCAGATTTTAGATTTTTCACCGATCACAGCTTTGCTTGGAAACCACAACTACTCGGAGATTATAAGTTCGAAAAGATATAATAACTGGAGGACAAAATAGCTAAGTTCAATAAGCTAATCTTGCTTCATTGCAAATACGGCCTGACTCAAAGTTTTATCAAAAGAAACCCCTTTGTATTTCCAAAAGACCTCATAATTGCTCAAATGCAACCAACAACCTAGCGAGAAGTCAGAGTGCTTCATTACAAAATCGCCCAATTTCAAATGGATATCCCTCAGGACAAACAACTAACCTAAGACAAGACATCTAAACTAAGACCTAGAAAGCAAAGCGAAAAACAGACAAAAACAAAACAGACAAACGAAGAAAAAAAACGAAAGCAAACTAAACTAGCTATGTACAAGGGAAGGTCCTTTGCATCCTAAGACTGGAAATAATGTTTGAGATACCTCCCATTGACAGGCAATGGGACATCTTCTCCAGTTAAAGTCTTCAATCTGAATGCATTTTCTCCCAAAATCTCTGAAATTTGATAAGGGCCTTTCCAAAGCTTATCAAATTTGTCATGCTCTCCCCTTTTCTCGTGCGCTTTATCCCAGTATAAGACAAGATCTGAGATCCGGAACGCTTTGACTTTAGCTTGCCGATTGAACCATCTTTTCACCACTCCTTGGTGTTTTGCAAAATTTTCCAATGCTTGATCTCTCTTTTCCTCAAGATTCATTAACTGTGTTAATCGAGCCTGAACATCATCAGTGTCTTCCATGTATTCCTGAATAAATCTCAAGGTCGGGATCCTGAGTTGCATGGGGAAAACTGGGTCTTGGCCATAAACCAGAAAGTAAGGTGAAATCCCTAGTGCGTTCTTGGTCCTTATTCTGTCTGCCCAGAGGGCAAATCTCAATTGGGTATGCCATTCTCTTGGACTTCTTTCTAGCAGCTTCTTGATAACACTGAGTAGGTTCTTATTAGTTGACTCAGCTAACCCGTTACCCTGAGGATAATAATTTGATGAAAATTTGAGGGTTATTCCATACTCAAAAGCCCAATTTGAAAATCTCAATGATGTGAAGGCTAAGCCATTGTCACAAACCAACGCATAAGGACATCCAAACCTCGTGATAATGTTCTCCTCCAGGAATTTAATTACGGCTTCGGTAGTGCATACTTTGAGTGCTTGTGCCTCCGACCATCTGGTACAATAATCAGTAGCAGTGATGATATATCTGTGTTGTGCTGAGGATGTGGGGTTGATGACACCAATAAAATCCATTCCCCATTTGGCAAATGGTCTTGCTTCAATCATTGGATTCAGCGGCATAGCAGGATTTCTTTCTCTGAAAGCTGTGACTTGGCAAGTGTGGCAAGTCTTGATATGATTAAACGTGTCTTTGAAAAGTGTAGGCCAGTAATATCCTGCTCTCAGGATCTGGTGAGCTGTAGCGAGGTTGGCCCCATGTCCGGTCCCAAACTTGGAATGAAAATGTTCAATTATTTGTTTGGCCTCCTCTTTGCCAACACATCTCAGATATATCCCCTCGTGATTCCTGCGATAGAGAACGGATCCTTGGAGCATATAGTGTTGACACTTTATTCTTAGTGCTTTTTTCTGTGTACGTGTCATGCGGGCAGGGCACTTGTTGTTAAGCAGGTATGTCACAATTTCTTTGTACCATTCATCAGGGGTGACATCCTCCAATTCATAAACTTGCTGGATTAAACCGGGTCCATCAATTGCCAATGTCTGTGCCGAAGCTTGTCCTCGAACAAGTTTCATAGGCTGGATTTCAATATCAAACTCTTGGATAATGGCGACCCACTTGCCCCTTCTTTCTCCTAGTTCATTCTGCATGAGAAGGGTCTTGACTGCTGCATCTGGTACTATTGCATAAATCTTGGCCCTTAAGAGGTAATGTCTGAATTTTTTAACGGCCTTGACCAGTGCGTATGCTTGTTTTTCAATGTCGGGATATCTGAGTTCGGCATCTTTCAGTGGGGTGCTCATGAATGCAATTGGATTCTCGTCTCTTTCTTCACTTCTCTGGGTGAGAATAGCGGCACAAGTGTAGTCAGAAGCGAAGGGATACAGGCAGAAGGGTTTGAGGTAATCAGGACTGATCAACACTAGCGCTTCCGCGATTGCCGTCTTTATCTCCTCGAATGCCCTCTTGGCTTGTGGCGACCATTCGATCTTTGCATCCTTCTTCAGCATTTCGTTCAAAGGTTTGACTATCTCAGCAAATCCGGTGATAAATTTTCTAACAAAGTTGATCTTGCCGAAGAATGATTTGAGTTCTTTCTTACTAGCCGGCAAATTGATAGTAGATATAGCTTTTACTCTTTCAGGGTCAATGGAGATTCCTCTTTCTGAAATGACATGTCCTAAAAGCTTTCCTTCTGTTACCCCAAATATGCATTTCTTCGGGTTGAGAGATACACCATATCTTTTGCACCTTTGGAAGACTCTTCTTAAGTCATCCACATGATCTTCTCTTTTCCTAGAGAAAACCGTGATGTCATCCATATATATAATAATGCATTTTCCAACTAAATCTCTAAAGGCGATATCCATGGCTCTCTGAAATGTGGCCCCGACATTGATAAGTCCAAAGGGCATTCTTTTGTATGCAAATGTTCCCCACTTGGTAGTAAAAGCAGTCTTTAGTCGATCTTCAGGCTCGACCAAAACTTGATTATATCCTGAATATCCATCTAGAAAAGACATCATCTGCGACCCATTGACAATCTGCAACACTTCATCGAGCGATGGTAGTGGATAATTGTCCTTTTCTGAAGCTCGGTTGAGATTTCTGAAATCAACACATAATCTGATCTCTCCACTCTTCTTTTTGACAGGAACCAGGTTGGCGACCCACGTCGAATGTCTTACCGGGAAGATGATCTTGGCTGAGAGCAGCTTCTTAACTTCTTGATATATCAGGGGTTCCAATAAAGGATTAACTGGCCTTTGTCTCTGCCTAAATGGTTTGCTTCCTGGCTTCATGGGGATGGTATGAGTGATAATTGCAGTGTCATAAGTCTTGAGATCTTCATAACTCCATGCGATGACATCTAGGAAATCTCTCATATTTTTTAGGATTCCATTTCTTTCTAGTGCGGTGCAGGACTTTCCAATGAACACATTCTTAACTTGTATGTCATCACCTACGTTGGTTGTGTCGCACATGTTTCCTTCCATGCTGTGGTTTTTCATCTCTTTCAGTTTGTCGGGATCAAAGATTCTTTCTAACTCCACCATACCTTTTGGAATAGTGTTTGTCTTCAAATTCAGAATTCCTTCAGCATCCAATTCTGCTCCCTCGGCTTCTTCTTCATCAATGATTTGAGCTAGGAAGACATCCGTGTTGGTCAAGAAATCCAGTATGTGCTTGTCATCTTTGAAAACTTGAAATTTGGTGATGTTATCTGGGACTGAAGGTACTAATGTTAATTCCACCGTGAACTTCTTTAATCCTTCCATTGCTAATGGTATCAAAGAGCTGGCGGCTTGTGCAAGGGAATTAGCCACTTGGTTTTGATGCCTGTATATAGATTTGATGTTGAAGGCCTCGAAACTCTCAATGAGGTCCCAAACTCGATTTCGGTATCTGGTCAGCCTTTTGTCATGGCAGACATACTGTCTCCTGATTTGCCTTATAGCTATTTCTGAATCTCCATACACTTGTAGTATTTTTGCTTTTTTTCTCATAGCCATCAGTAACCCATGAATCAAGGATTCATATTCAGCTACATTATTGGTGCAAGGAAATTGTAATCTATGAGCGGCAAGGTAAGTCTCTCCTGTTGGGCTAATTAATTCGTAGCCTGCTCCAAACCCTTGTTTGGACTTATCCATCGAACCTTAGTGTCCATATTTCATTCTCTTGGCCTTCAGTTCCTCGGTCCTCCTGGCTTTCGGTTGATGTGTTGGATAGAATCTCATCTTCTGAGGAGCTTTCATCTTCTGTATGTTCCATTTCCTCCACAATCAATGTCTGTGGGACTCTTTTGTATACTTGCTCTAATGCAGTCTGGCACAAAGCACAGGATAGTTCTGAATGGAGGGCATTATGTATCCTACATCAGTTAGGAAGGAGTAGATCTCGGACGGATGCCAAGTTACCCAGTTGCACGCTTTGCTATATGTTTCTATGTACGAACTTTCTGAAATTTTCAAACATTCCGTCATCTTCTTGGTCGGATCCTTGGTCACTCTCCACGACAATTTCTGTAGATTCCATCACTTCTTGCTGACCCTCTTTGTCTTGCAGGTTTTGTATCATCAGGACCTCGCCCACTTTAGGCTTATATGTCCCTAGGTCTGATTCTAAGAACAGGACTTCATTGTCTTCCCCATACTCAGTTATCATAAGTCTCAATCTTGGAGTACTGTCGATTTTGATTTGATTTGGGACTCCTCTCCATGGTAACCACATATGTGCAAAGTCAGTTGACACATACCCATTCAACTTTCGTGACCAATCTCTACTCAAAAGCATCCCATATGAATCAGGAATATCCACGACTGATATGTCTATGAAATTTTGAACCCTTGGGTCCGCAGCCAATTGCATATGGATATTGTTCAACTCGCCCATGACTGGAACTTCTGTCTTGTCTAGCTGAGTGACTTTTCTTTTGGTAGGGGCGGGAGTTATTCCTAGTCTCTGACAAACAGCCAGGGGCATCACATTACTGGAAGCTCCTGAATCATAAAGGCAATTATGTAGTAATTTCCCAAAAATTCTGATTGATAGCAGGAACGGGGCCGGTTCATCTTTTCCTTGGGAAAGGACTGAGGAATCCCCACTGTGTTCTTGATGTTCTACTTCATTGACCTTCGGATTGTCATTCTTTGCTAGGCCCTCCTCTCTTGAGTGGTCGGTCTTGTTTGGAGATTTCCCTTTCTTTACTACATCTTTCTTAACGGCAACCTCCTTTCCTGGAAGATTCTGACTAGTGGTGAGACTTTCTTTGCTGGCAAGTTGAGTTTTCTTAGTCTCGCCCCTTTTGAGTAATACTTTGCCTTCCAACATATCTTCTTTTTTTGCTGGGAAGGCTATGGTCTGGACCATGCACTCGTCTTGTTCAGACTGCTCTTTGTTCTCGGCTTCCTCTTGGGTCATATTGATGGTAGCTTGAGCTTTGTTGGTCGAGTTCTGAACATTCGACCTTAGTGTGCTTGACTCACTTAAGCTATTAATCACTGCATCTTTGATTTCTGAGACCTTGAGTAGCTCATAGAGCGGTAGGCTAACTTTAACCTTCTTGAGTTCCTCCAACACCAACGTAGCCAATCTTTTCATTTCGTCGCCCATGGGAGGTGTAATATTCTTTTGCCTATATTCTCGCGTATGCTGAGGATACTCTGGGTTATTGCTGGCCTGTGGATCTGGAGGAGTAGAGAAATTGTTTGGAGGAATTGATGTAGTTAGGGGTTCCTGATTTCTCTGATTTCTATGATATACCCTCTGATTCACACCTCCTGAGGACTGGTGGAATACCTCCTTTATCCCTTCAACTAGGACACTGTTGTTCAAGGGTGGAAAATAATACTCTGAGTCTCCAATGGGTCCATTTGCGGATGCAGGTGGGAACTGGGAACCCGGAGGTACCATTGGTCCATTAGCGGATTCTGGTGGGAATCTCCCATTTTGAGTCTGATTATCTTCTTTTTGTGAATATCTGTAGCTTTCCACAATCATGGCTTGATCATACCGTGTAGTTGGGACCATTTCGTATCCAGTCGTGGGTGGATTTTCGGGCGGATCGTTGGTACGCATCTCTTGCTAGAATATGTCAGCTGCAATTTTGAATTCAGGACACTGCAACTCGGAATGCTGGTTTGTATTGTGGAGTCTACACCAACTAGACAAGGCTGCTTCTGCTAAAAAGACTTTACTGGTAGGAGGATTTTCTTGATTCTGGGAACTTGATGGGTTATCCAGCGGCGTCACTATGTTTCCATTATTAGGAGCAGTATTCCATGGTCTCCTCTGAAAGCCTTGGTTGTTATTTCCCTGATAATTGTTCCTGAAACCTTGATTATTGTTTCCTTGGAAATTTTGATTGTTAGTATGTTGGCCGTGGCTGACCCTCTGCATGTTTTGGAGTTGATTATTCTGGTTTCTTAGATGAGTTACTTCGGTTGACAGCTTCTTGACTTGTTCGATCAACTCTTTCTTTTCATCCTTCTCTTCCTGTGTTCTTGATGAGTTTGTTGCGTTTTGCAGGTACACAGGTTGTGCTGGTGGAGCTTGTGAAAGTGGAACTCCGGGATGAGGCACCAACTGGTTTGTCGGTTGTACACTAGGATATGTTGCTTGTGGAATGGGATTCATAACTGGGGTCTGGTTGGCTAGTGCCATACTAACTGCTTGCATTTGATTTGGTGCTGCGACAGGTCCCATATGTAGTAGTGGCCCAGTAATATTCTGTCCCATGTGCTTACTGACTTCAATAGCTTTTGCATATGCTGCATTCAGATCATTTGGTATAGGATGTGTCCTTACGAACATGGCGGTAAGATGATCTAGGGCTCCATAATAGATTTCCCTTGGGTCAGCAATGAGGTAGGGATGTCGTAACATCGTGTATGCGCGGTGGAACCTATTGTTGAAAGAGGTGATTGGCTCATGTTCTCTCCTTCGGATTTCAACAAATTGTCTATACAGCTCGGCCGGTGTGGTTGGTATACCAAACGTAGCAATAAATGCATCTTTCATTGCGTCCCAGGTCCTAATTGACCCTATAGGCAAATGAATGAACCAGAAGTATGCCTCTTCCCCCAATGAGTAAGGAAAAAGCCTACATGTACATCTCCATATTCGATTTGTCTGTTATGAAGATGGTCCTCGAACATCTTGATATGATCCTCTGCCGTACGATTGAAATCACTGACATTGAATTTGGAACAAAAGTGCTCTGGATTCTTTGGCATATCATGGTAGACTGCAAATTCCAATGGTGATGGATTGTTGATTAGCCAAGTAGCGCCATTAAGTGCATGAGCAGGAGGAGGAGGAGGAGGAGGAGCATGGTGTGCCATCGTGCTTCTCGGAGTTTGAAAGCTTGACAAGAGGCTTGATGAACTGGCTTGGCTCGTTGGTTGAGAAATCGCCTGGATACTTGCTTGAATTGCTGCTTGTACCTGTTCTTGAAGAGACGGAGCTTGTGATGACTCAGGAGATTCCTCTAATCTTAGTTCAAATTCTTTGGGAGTATCTTCTCTTTTGACTTGTTTCGACTTTGAAGTAAACTGAAGCTCACTCAGATTTTTGACGCCTGGTGTCGACCTCAATATCCTTTCATGTTTCTCGGGTGAGAAAGAACCAATGCGATCCAGCGTGAAGTTTTGTTTTGCGGAGATTACTGTAGGTTCCTTTGATTGCGAAGCTCTCTAGCTGCGATTCTTCGGTGTTCTTCAGCCCTATCTTCTTCTTGTTCCAAGATGATTCTCACTCTGTTGTACTCAGCTACACTTCTCCTTACGTTCCACGCTAGGTGATTCAATCCGGAAACAATATCTTCTTGAATGTTGCCTATCTCCAAATTAGGTTGCACTACTTGATTCAATCCTTCATGTGGCAACACCATCGTGATTCATGATCATGCTTGAAATGTATTCTTTTTTTTTGGTAAATTTTCTGGATAGTACTTTTCCTTAACGGAAGTTCATTAGCCCTCCTTCTAGCGCCAATTCTGTTGACGTGTATTTTGTACATTGCCTAACACAGAATAAAATACCCAAGGGTACCTTATCCTCTCTTGAATAAAGCCTCTGATTGTTGAAGATGTCGCGAAGAAGGATCAATCGGGGTGACTCCAAGGTTCTGTAATGTAGGGTCTCTACGTGTGGATAAGCACCAGTGGTCGTTGTGAATGCTGTTTCATCAAGGGGCCTTACGTTTCCGTACAGGAACAAGATTTCCTAAAACTAACAAGTTCTCAAAAAGGATCAAAAGATAAGGTTTGCAAGAGATGAATTCTAATCTAATCCTAGGAACGACCCAATGTAGGCTAGACTTGGTAAGATTCTATCAACTTCAGTAGAGTTGTTATTTCTTGGCAATACTGAAGTTGGTAGAATCTTACCAAGTCTAGCCTACATTGGGTCGTTCCTAGGATTAGATTAGAATTCATCTCTTGCAAACCTTATCTTTTGATCCTTTTTGAGAACTTGTTAGTTTTAGGAAATCTTGTTCCTGTACGGAAACGTAAGGCCCCTTGATGAAACAGCATTCACAACGACCACTGGTGCTTATCCACACGTAGAGACCCTACATTACAGAACCTTGGAGTCACCCTGATTGATCCTTCTTCGCGACATCTTCAGCAATCAGAGGCTTTATTCAAGAGAGGATAAGGTACCCTTGGGTATTTTATTCTGTGTTAGGCAGTGTACAAAATACACGTCAACAGGTCCTAAATTTGATGAGACAACACACGCAAGGGAAAGATTTGGTGAGAGCTGGTGTCACAAGGTTTGCAACGATTTTCTTGACGTTGCAAAGCATTCTTGCTGCATTGACTTCTTTGAAACAAATGTTTGTGAGTAGAGAATGGCTTAACTCACCTTATTCAAAGAAGCTTGAAGGAGAGGCTGTCGCATGCATAGTCTTCGACAACCAATTTGCACAAAGGGCTGCAGAGATTGTGAAGGTTGTTACTTCAAAACTTTAATTTTTAAATTTTAGTTATTCTTGATTCAAGTCTCTCATTACTAATTTGTAACTTCATTATTTAAATTTTGATCTTTTTGTAATTTGTATTTTTCAATTGTAGGTGTTAGAGCCCTTGGTTCGAGTTTTTCGCTTGGTGGATGGGGATAAAACCCCAATGGGATATCTTTATGAGGCCATGGATAGGGCCAAGGAGTCTATCAAAAATTACTACAAGGGGGATAGGCTCAAATTTGATCCCATTTGGGAAATTGTTGATAGGAGGTGGAACAATCAGCTCCACCAACCCATTCATGCAGCGGGGTACTTCCTCAACCCTCGTTTTAGGTTCGGGGGTTCTTACTCAGATTCGAATGGAGAAGTCATGGAGGGCCTCAGTACATGCATTGAGATGATGGTACTTGATGTTGAGGAGAGAGACCTCATTGTGAGTGAGCTCCAAAATTATGAGGGAGGAAGGGGTAAGCTATTCTCTTCAGAGCTGGCTAGGAGAGGAAGAACCACTCAAACCCTAGGTATAACATTTGCCATTTGGATTTTGGGATCTAAAGACTAAAATGATTGATAAATTATGTCTTCTCTTTTCTCTTTGCTTTCTAACTTTTCCATTTTATTTATTTTGCAGATGCTTGGTGGCAAAATTGGGGTGGAAACACCCCACATCTCAAAAAATTTGCCCTCAGAGTCTTATGTCAGCCTTGCAGTTCATCCAATTGTGAGCGCAATTGGAGCTTGTTTGAAGCAATCCACATGAAGAAGAGGAGCAAGTTAGCGCGGAAATGGCTCAATGACCTTGTCTACGTGCAATATAATCTTCGATTGCGTGTAAAGAAGGTAGAGGAACTAGAAGGTGGTCCAATTGACTTAGATGATATAGATCCTTACAGTGATTGGACATCACAGGAGCAGCCTCCATTGTTTTCCGACACTGACATCACTGATTTGGAGAGGCAGGCTATGGAGGAGGGGGGTGGATTTGGTTTCAGGCTGGATGACATTGAGGAGGATGAGGATGAGGATGAGGATGAGGATTCATTGCCAGTGCCAGAGGTAGGTGGAGACATAGCTTCATCCAAGATGCAGGATGAGTCTCAATCAACCATACTAAGCGAGGAGGCACAGTCACACCCAGTCCCACAGCAGACTTATACGACTAGACAGTCTAGACCCTCTAGTTCTACCTCTCCCCATGTTTTTGCTAGAGCTGGGAAGAGGAAGTTGTAATTGTAATTTGTAATGATGTATTTACTTTTGTTTTTACAAAAACTATTTAGTAATTTACTATTTTGCTTCAGGCTTCCAGCCATCAGCATTCCTCATGAGGATGCGATTTTGTAGACACTTTGCATTTAAATATATCTAGAATCAGCTTGTTTCTTTTGTGTCATCATTTATTGACTCATTGGATGCATCTTCTCATTAAAAATTGCAAAAAAAATGTATTTTTTACTAAGTTTAAGCGTGTTTTTAAGTTGCCGAGTTTTTCACCGAGTTTTTTTCCCAAGGGCTTGGCGAGTCGATCCGAGTCGCGAGTAGTTCAACTATGGGCTAGTGGTCCACCATGCTGAAGTGCTTAGGAAGGGGACATTACATTTAAGTTTATCAAAAACTTCTTCTATTGATTCAAACCATGCAAAGGTCCTTTCTTGGTCATATATACTAAAAGAGTTGATAGCTTTGAAAACCTTTTAAAATTTTCTTGTAATAATATACAAAGGTTGAGGAATCTTGTCAGCTATGTTAATGTGGTTGGAGGAGGCCAATCCAAGATGGCTTGGATCTTTTGTTGATCCACTTAACTCCTTGGGCACTAATCCAAATATAAAATTTTTGTTATCCTGAACTCACATTTATATTTCTTTGCAAAAAGAGTTTGTTGCTCCAATATACCCAAAACTATATCCAAATGCTTCAAGTGATCCTCCCAAGTCTTGTTGTAAATCAATATATTATCAAAGAAGGTCAAAACAATTTTTCTCAATTCTTTGTTGAATACCTAGCTCATACATGATCAAAAGGTAGCTAAAGCATTTGTCAAACCAAAAGGCATGATCAAGAACTCAAAGTTATTAGAATATTGTAATGTTTCTTTAATGGTCATTTTAGTCATCTTAGTCATCTTTAGTTTGTTTCTATTTCAGCTTCAGTTTACGATTGTTTCTTTTAGAAACATTGTCTTTTGTAAATTCTTTATATAGATCTCTTGCTCTATTGTTTAAGAACATTGAAGAACATCAAAAATTTTAACAAAAGTGTCCCAAATGGAATTTGAATGTTGTTTTGTGCACATCCTCATCCTCAACACAATTTTGATGGCAATTTAATCTTAAATCAATCTTTGAGAAAAACATGGCTCCATGCAACTCATCATTGATTATGGGAATTGGTTACTCATTTTTAGGCTTGTTTTTCAAAACTATGTTGCAACTACACATTTGCATGTATCATCCTTTTCTAAACATGAACCACTGATGAAACGAAGGGCCTAGATCTAGGCCTAATGTGACCCATCTCCAAAGGTTCTTTTATGGCTTTTTAATCTCCTCCTTGACCTCCTTGAATGGTGGTAAGGGGTAGTCATCACAAGCTTAGAATTCGGTTCCAACTCTATGAATGTCGAACTCCTCAATTAGGTGGTAGTCTTGGAGGTAAATCATTAAATACCACACTAATCTTGTCCAAAATAGATTGAACATCAACATGACAAGATTTCTCATTTGTGGATGACACCGTGGATGAAAATCCTTATAGATATTTGTATTGGCCCCAATTCCATTGAGGGAGAGGAATTTGTGCAATTTCCACTTCTAGTTGGTTTTCACCACACTGATGTTTCTAGGTTGATATTCCTTTGTGTCATGGTTTGTTTTAATTCTTCTGGTTAGTAATGGTTTGCAAGTAAAATTACTTATTTAATGCACATTTTACTACTATAACTCTAAAAGCACTTCTATCTGAAGCTAGTTCAAGTATCGGTAGCATGGATAACTAAGATCTACATTATTTTCTCACAATTTGAATTTTATAGGAAATTCTAGATCAGAAACTATTGTAAACGCCTTGTAGGATTTTCAAAACCAACTTCTGAGTACTGGTTAGATGCTAAATGAGATCACAAACAACTTGTAGGATTTTGGTAGATAGCTTGAAGTAATCATAAAAGTTATGCTTTACTGTCCAATTTTTCTTGCGAATTCATCCAATACTTAATTGTTTCAATTTGGTTAGATGATCGATAATAAAATCAGTTTTATTCATCTTCAACTATGTGACACTGGATTCTTTTCTTTGTTTTAAGAGGAGGAATCCTTTCATTCAATAATTATATATACAAAACAATCTGGAGTTAAAATTAAGTTATTTATGGTTACACTTTACTAGAGGAATGGAGCTGCAGGGTAGGAATTTACGGTTTCCAATATAAGAAGTAAAAATTATAAGAGCCTGCAAGAAGTCTTAAATAAACAATTTAAAAACCGTGCATGAGGAGGGAAAATATTGATTGCACTTTTCTAAGAATTAAAAGAACTGGAATGTGTTTGATAACATTCCAAATTTCCTAATATAAGCAAATGCATTTTGATCAGCTATGCTCAAATCAAAGACAACAAAGAGAACGTGATTTAAATCAGTTTTGAACAGCAGACAAATGCAGATTGAATTCTCTTTGCATTTAATATTCAAAAATGATAATCAAAATGAATACAAAGAAAGAGGTCCAACTTTCTTCACATGAAGATGCTTAAACAGTTACAAAAACCTTTTGCTAGTTACAAGATTATCACTATAAACAGTTTTTTAACCAACAAAATTGCTCAAATAGTTTGCATTAGTTACTAAATTTGACTTAACAGTTAGGATGTGTCTCATCTTTGGTGGCTTCGAAATCAAGCTGGGCCCACTGGAATCTCTTGCCTCAATAGTGATTGACCGCTTCAATGCAATCTACTTCTTTACCTTGTAGAGATTTAAATTCTCCAATGCTATATGCATTTTTATCTCTATTGTATCCAGACAGTGAGACAACTCTATGATATTTTGCAATACTTTATCATTAAAAGTGAAGCCTTTGTCAGTTCATTGACATATTTGTGGAATTCTGCCTCGAGTTGTTTTCCTCGCCTCTCCTTACCATCATCTATAAAAATGGGAGCCCTGAATCTCATCAAATAATTCTTCAATGTCACTGAAAGCATCAATAATTACTCTTAGTTTCTGCAATCTTGGTTGTTGCTTTCTCCAATAGATCCATCACGAATGTCAAAACCACATTCCATTTTCTACTCTTACCATCACTTTCTTGTTGAAAAAGTTTTGCAGCTACTAACTCCTTGGAAATTGTCTTAGATATTTATGAGACATTAGTTTTTAATTGGTTTAATTCTTTCCAAGTTTTTCATTAATTTTTCCATAGCTTTTCTGACTAAGTTCTGAAATCATCCAATCTGATGCATAGTTTGATTGAGTTATCAACTTAACTTCATTTCATCCCAAATTAACCTTTCAACAAACCCTCTTATGATTCTTCCAAATAGGCCTGATTGGGATAAAATGTTACATGTCAATGGTCATCCTAGGAAGATCTAGGACAGAACATACAACCTTTGCTTGCTGTAGACCATGCCAAATTTCTAATTTTTGAATAAGAAATATCAAGCTCTGTGTGCAAGCGTTCCACAGATATGGACATGTAACATATTTCCTTTCTAAGTGAAAACACACTCATCAACATACAATTTGTCTCTTTTCCTCGCTTCGGTTTTGTAAGACTAATATCAAGTTAATGATTGTAGACATATAGTTTATACTTAATAAGAGCTGTAACATTTTTGCAGGTGGGTGATTTTGCAGATGACAATCGTGCAGGCATTGATCGATCTTTGCATCGTATCAGTGCTATTAGAAATCGCAAGGGTTGTATAATTGGCCTAACATGTCGTGTTGGACGGTCAATGTTTGGGAGTGCAGAGATGGTACGAGACTTAGTCAATGATGGGGGGTCTATTTTGATTATTGGACCTCCAGGTGTTGGGAAGACAACTGTCATCAGGTTGATATCCTTGTCAACTTGTTTTGTTCCATTAGAAGCTCAAATAAAGTTTCCGTAATTTGTTATAAACGTAGATACCTTGAATCTTTCTATTCACTTTATACATGTTTTTCTTTCAGTAATACTCATGCTTATGTCACCTTTTTCCTAATTCTTGTTTGATAAATCTCATACCTATTTAGTTTAATTCATGTGCTATGAATAATGTTCAGTTTATTTATTTTAATTTTAGCAGGTTGTGGATCTTTTAAGAACACATCCTGCTTACTTGAAGGTTATTGTGTCATCCTGCTTTTGAGATTTTGAACTTAAGATGCATATAAAGTTACTAAATATTGGTAAGTTTTTGTGTTACAAAGTTGATATGAATGTTGTTTTTCATAAGCACTATTGTAGGATTTAGACCCTGAAGCACTAACAATTAGACAATTTCAACAGCTTAATGATAAACTATATTCCATCACTTTCTAAAAACACTATTATATTTGTTTTGTACCCATACAAAATATGTTGTATTGTGTCTTGTTTCAAGCTAAAACTTTGTCATGGTCATTTATGTTGTTTTGGTCATCTTTTGTTCATATTTTTGCAGGTTCAGTGAACATGCTTTCAAATGTCCATTGTTTTGTTTGTCCCATTTGAAGGTTCAGCTATAGCAGATGATTAAAAGGGACTTATTGCAGGTTACACCATTGAGAGAACAAACTTTGCTTCAATTCAAAGTTGCGGGCCTATTAAGTGGTATGTGCCATTGCAAGGAGGGGAAGTTTTTCTTGAAAGTTTGTCATTATATATACAGGTGTGCACATGGAAGCTGGGAGAATAAAGTTTTGAACTCAAAATTTCCAACACCTTTATAGTTTCATGCCATATAATGATAAAACAAGCATTTGAAATCAAGGTTTGTGATTGCATTTGTTGGTGCACACCTTTGAAAGACAAAATTCTTCACTTTTGAAAAAGTCATAAAGTGCATATCTAAGGGTGCATGCTTGTCAATGGAATCTATCAACGAATGATAAAATATGTCTAAACTGCATTGTGAGGCATGCCCAACCAGGAGGAGGAATGAGGTTCTCAACAATTTTTTATCATTGCTCATAGGCATTCGCTTGATTGAGGAATCATATGCTGGAACACGTTTGCTATTGTGCCAAAAGATCGACCTATTAACAACCGATACAAACGTCAGAGATAAACGGATCCACGAGAGGCGGTTAGTCCATGTCCTGAATCTGAAGGGCGACGTTGGCAATTAGTCCAACAATCCCCCCCCTCAGTGTCACTCGAGGGGATTTGAACCCGCGACTCGGCTCTGATACCAATTGTTGGATCACGTTTGTCGTTGTGCCAAAAGATCGACGCAACAACGATCGATACAAACGTCAAAGATAAATGGATCCACGGGAGGCGGTTAGTTCATGTCCCAGATCCAAAGGGGGACGTTGGTGATTAGTCCAACAACATATACTCAAAAAATCAAAATCTGGCAATGCACATGTAGATGTGCACTAGAAGAAGGGTTAGATGAGTTTAAAATGTAAAATTCTAGTGTTTACTTTAAGAGATGTTTTCCAAAAAGCTTGAAAGATAGACCAAGTTTCCAAAATTTGTGTTTACATTATGAAGTGTTATTCCCAATGTTTTTGCTTTAGTCTCTTCAAAATTTTTGGTTATAATAGTGTCTTATGAAAATTAGTTAGGAAGAAGTCTTAGTGGAAAAATAATCTTAAAAATGAAAAATTTCTAAGTCTTTTCCCTCCTTTGTAATTTCCCCTTCTCAGTGATGTGCATTCAGTTGTCCATTGGTCTATTCCGGAGACCTGTAGGCTATTTGGAAAGGAGAATTAGGGTTTCCAACTTTTGTGGAGTTCTGCATGATCTTTTTAGGGTTTGTGAGGAGAGAATTCTTCAGTTCTGCTTATGGTTTGCTTCTGGGTTTTCCATGAACTCCAGGGTGGCATAACATGCATTTGATTCTTTGGTGAAGTCAGAACTTACTATTTTTAGTAAGTTAGGGTTTGGCTATTTGTATGATGCAGTTCTATTGAGCTTTCCAAGCTCTTCCTCTAGGTGCGAAGATTATGTTTTACGGAGCAGTATTTCTTGACTTACTATTTTTAGTAAGTGGCTGTGTTGAACATTTCTATTTTTAGCAGTCTCGGACAGGGTCCTGACTCAACACAATTTAGTGGTCTTCATCGCACAGCTTCATCCTTGATTTTGGTATTAATCAGTATTGGAGTTATAAGTTATTTAATTAAATATTAATTCCTTATCCTAAGGTTTGATATTTAATTATTTTTATTACTGATTAATTGTGTTATGGGCAACTTAGGAAAAATATCTATCTGCCAACAATATTGTTATTTTCCTAAGTCAATGGCATTAAAAAGGTGGCGTTGAGAAAGATGAAATATTTCATGTTTATATTATTTTATATTGCAAAGTTGTCACCTAGGAAAAAGTTTGAACTTTGCCTAGGGAGTTTGGCAAAATTAATTCCATGTCTAGGGGAGGCTATGACATGAAATGAAATTGTATTTCAATGGTTTTGGGTGCCATTTGCATTTGAATTTTAGAGGGAAAAATCTATAAATACAGGTGCTTGGCCTCTCATTTGGCATCCAGAGAAAATATATTGTTATGCTGTCCGAATGACTCCAGACTTCTTCGAGGGTGAAAACCTCCTAGATCTTTCTTTCCAGTTTCGAGTGTGAGACATCACTCCTAGCTGTGGTTCGAATTTGTGAACTATTTGGTGATACTTGGGATTGCATTGGGTGTGTTTTTGAAGAGTTGTGTGCTGCTGTGTTTTTTGGTGTTGCTGGTGTGTGTTGGCTGGAAGAGTATTTTGTTCGTAGCTATTTGTGTGTTGGGTGCATTGTTCTGGGTGAAGGCTCGTTAGAAGCGTATTGGAGAGACAATAGTTCTTCTACATTAGCGTGGCATTTGAGGAACTCTCCAATTTATGGTTGCAAATCGAAATATTCAGCTAAATCACCATTGCCAGATTTGCATTGGGTTGCATGCATCACCCTTGTGACTCTCCAGCTGCTGTTTCAAGGTATTGAACTGATCGCCTAAGTTATACTATTCATTTGCATTTGGTTTGGCATGATTTCATTCAGTTCTGAGAAAGTTACGAGCATTTTAGTGGATTTGGGTGTCGCTGGTTTTGCGTTTTATTGACTCTGATTTGAGAACAGCAAGTAGTGATTTTGTGGTGTGAATTTGATATTGAATACTTGAGATATATACTTAACTCTATTTTCTCTCGCATCTCTATCTTTGTAAGATTGTTTCAGTAGTACTGATCAATCATTCTAGTTGCATTATATGGTATTTCCCACTGAACAAGTGGAAGAGGATGGCTTAGCCGCCTTCATGTTTTGTAATTCAGCTTTGTCCTCCCACTGAGTAAGTGGTTGAGTGATATTGTCCTCCCGTTGAAATATGCGGTCGAGTGATAGTTTTTATGTATAAGTCCTCCCGCTGCATAAGCGGTAGAGTGATTTGGTTCTGGTTATACTCTTGTTCCCTTGGCTGGTTTACCACCAAGTTCTTGGTCTTCATCCCGCTGAAAAGTGGAAGGGGCTGGCTTGCTGCCCAGTATTGTACTTGCATTGTAATTTCCAGCAGATCAGTGAGCTAACGAACTCCTTATCACCGTATACTCTCACCTTCCCACATTGGGCTTGGTGATTAGAAAGTGGAAGGGTTACTTTCAGTAGTATTGAGATTATATTTCCTAACTTTAACGGGTGCATTGTAGTATATGTTGTGTTCAAAAACCGAAAAAATTAGTGGGAATATTACATCCTTGTTGGCTTTTTTAAGTTCTTCTGAACCTTATCAAACTTTTTCTAGAGTTCATGAACTTTGTGAAATTGTGACATGTTCATTTGTTGGCATTTTCACAAGTTAATGAACTCTTTGAAAATCCAAAAAGTTCTTTTTGTTAATGTTTTTGTGAGATTTAGAACTTTCCTTTTTATTGGTAGTTGGTCTTGTTGCAACATTATTAAAATTTTCAAACTTTTGAAATGTTGATAAGTTTTGTTTGAAAGTGTCGAGGTTCTTTGTTTTGGTTAGTTGATGAGTTTGTGAAATTCTTATAAGATTGAGAAGTTAGAGGATTGATGAAAGCTTCTTCAAAATAGTTTCAAAGTTGAATATTTGATCGATTCGTGAGTTCTTGAAATGCCCAAAAAGTTATAGAAAGTTTCGAATAGTGAAGTTGCTTGTGTGTCAGCATTTTAGTGAGTTCATGAACTTTTTAACTGACCAAAAGTTAGGCATGGCTTCAAAAAGCCAATTTAATGTAAAGAAGGGTTTTGCGGATTCATTTGTCACTTTCTCTCAAACAAGAAGTTTTTCTGTCACGACTTGTAGTCATTGTGAAATATCCCGAGCTGCGAATCTGAATCAGACTTCTGATTTGTTTCTAATATTTGTCTTCGACCAGCGAAGAGGGGGTTTTGTTTGTTTTTCAGATTTTTTGTGTTTTTGAAGGTTTTTGCTTGAATGTTTGACAATGTTGAATGGAATATAAATGCAATACATGAAAGAACAATGGACTGAAACAAAATTCAGAACTCTGATTTTTATTACCAGCAATTTATAAATTCAAGAATGAACAAATTTTAGCATCTAGAGCCCAAATTGGCATGCCAGGTTTCTAGCGCTAGCCTGGTGGGAGTGATTTTATTGCCTGAATGGATGAATCGGCCAATACAAGTGCTTCCTATTGCCACCAATAGCACCAATGAGTTTAATTTGCCTTAATAATAATTACCAAAAACAATTTTTGAAAGTACGGTGCAAATCCTTCGAGCTCGTCAGGCGAGGTCCCCAAATTTTGACAATTTTCCTCAATGAAATGTTCTTGTAGGCCACATGTGCCAATTATTTTGAAAAACCCTTGGATTTGCTGAAGTTTATTATCAACAATGAATTCTGAAACAAATTGTGAATCTAAAACCCTCTAGATTATTTATTTGAGCTTACATGCATGAATGGGGTGTACGACCTTGCTATAGATGGTATGGCCTGCAAAATCCAGTCACTAAATTGCAATTGAGGGCCTCTAAACTGCCTAGATCTGCTATACAACCGCTGTTCTTGCCGTATTAGGCAAGAAACTTCATGATTCGGCTCTCTATTGACCTGAATAGTGCTCTTTCCTTGGCGCCAATAAGCTACAAGTGGTTGAGGTATTGTCCAACCAACTCAAGATTGAGATTTTTCCTTCCCAATCAGAATACCAGTCACTGTACCTGCTGTTGCAGACTGCTTCCAGGAAGATTTGTTGAAAAATGAATAACAAATTATGCCAATCATTTTCCGTACATTTCCTTTAGGCTTGCCATCCGATGAAGCTCTCAACACCAATTTCTTTCCATCCACTAAGAATTCCAACTGCATCTTGTGATAGTCAAATGTGTACTTGCCAATAGATTGTGGCCATTGCATGCCTAGAACCACATCGTATTGTTCTAACATGATCACATAGATGTCATTAGTCAAAAGATATGCTCCCAATTGAAGGCTAAGCTGAGGAACTCTCGTAGTGCAACTCAAGGTATCACCACTAGCAGCTATCACCCTAAATCTCGAGAATTTCTCAACCTGTAATCCGTATTTCTCAATTGACTGCTCACTAAGGAAATTGTATGTAGCTCAAGTATCTACCAAACAATCCACTGGTTGCCCCTTAAGAGTTCCCTTTAATCGAAAGGGATAGTACCAGGGTACTCCTGACAATGAAGCAATTCTAACGTTGGCAGTGACCAATGCATGCTCATCACCGCCATCGCAGAACTTGTATTCTGTATCTACTCATCCTCACCATTAGAGAAGACCTCAATGAGGTGTTCCTTGCCTTTCCCAAGGCATCTATGACCCGGATCCCATGGCTCCTTGCATGAGAAACACAATTTCTTCCTCCTTAATTCATTCCGTGATTCTTGGTCCATCTTAGGAGGAGTTGGTGCACTCGGTAGCTGTATAGAAGAACTCTGAGGAGGTTTGGGACCTTTGGAAAATTTCTTGTTCTGCTGAAAAGAGGAAGGAGTGGTATCAAGGTCAAGTGTGATTTGAATGGCCTCCTCTAGGGTCTTAGGCTTGAGTGTCTTGACCAATCCACGCAATCTCTTGTGTGGACCCTCAATGAAAAGCATAACCACCCATTTATTCGACATCTTCGAAACCAGGACTGCAATGCGTTGAAACTCATTTATGTAAGCTTCAATGTGTCTTGTCTGCCTCAGAAGTGCCAGATCTTTGTAATATAGCTCCACGTTCTTATGGTCAAAACGAGCGATCAGTTGCTCAGTAAACTCAGTACAAGAGTGGATGAGTGCATGGTTTTGTGTAACAAGGCCATAATGCCACCAATCATAGGCAACACTCTCTAAGTGTAATACGACAAACTAAATGGCCTTGTCTTTTGGCATTGGTTTCAGGGACAAGAAGATATCTAATTTGTGCACCCAGGCACGTGCACTAATCGTACCACTACCATCAAATGGAGATAAGGTGACCTTACTGGTAGCCCGATTCAACTCAGTGTTCTGTTGCTATTTGGGCCATCTGTCATTACGATTCCTCATGTTCTCCTTGCGTTGCATACAATACTGATGTAATGGAAAGGCATCTCTAACATGTGTCGAAAGATGTGCCCACTCATCACTAGCTGCCATGACCATGTCCTGAAATGCAACGGCTTCTTGTGGATCAACCAGTGGTGGCTCATCTCTAAGAAGGAAATTGGGGTGCATAGGTTTGTCAACTGTCCTAGTCTGGGCTCTGTCATGCCTGGGTGAGATGGATGCACTACCCAGTGATGATGGAGCCCTGTTGCTGCCTCGACTCCCTACAACTGAAATTGACCTGTGGTGTTTATCACGTCTATCTTTGTGGCGTCCCAAGTCCATCCTGTCTAAGGTATCCTATAAGCTGTCTAAGGTATCCTATAAGCTGTCTAGTGCCTGTACAATTCTCGGTTGTGCACCAGCCAAGCTCCTCATAATCTCATCAGGATCAGGACGATTTTGTTTTCCCTCATTCCTGTTATCCTCAGGTATATCAGCCATATCTTCTTTTGTAGGATGTTCTTAACCAAAATTGAATTCTTCTTGAGTTCTTCTGCATGTATAAAATCTGTATGTCCCTATTCTTCCACGATACATAGAAATCACCCAAAAACCCTCAAGTTGGCAGGATCATGCTCTGATACCACTGAAATATCCTGCGCTATGAATCGAAATTAGACTGTTGATTTCTTTCCAATATTTGTCAGGTGTCCCACGCTAGCCTGGATGAGCCTGATTTATTGGTTGATTTGCTAAATGATGTGATATAGAGTCTTCCAATGGCTTCCAACAGTACTAAAGTACTTTATTGACTTCCACAATAATTACTAAAAACAATTTATGCAAGAATGATGCAAATTCTCCAAGGTTGCCAGGCAAGGTTCCCCAATTATGACAAATTTTCACAATGAAATGCTGATGTAGAACTGAAACAATTCAATCTTCCCAATTTAACCCCTGATCTGCTGTTCCTAATTGATGACAATGAATTTTATCACTTATTCCACTCCTAAATTCTTCTGATTAATTTATTTCACTCTCCCAGCCAAGAGGAATGGTACACAACATGCATAAGTTGAAGGAAGGTAAGAATGATAATTTCAATTCATTCAAATGCCAATGGCCAAACTTACAGTTGCAGAAATGCAAAAAATATACAAATCTGTAAGAGAAGTGAAAGAGCATAGAATAGCTCAAGCCAGTAGGGAGAGAACCCTTTACAATGAGGCATAACAACCTTATATAGAAAAACTAGTTGCAAGAGTTGTTGGAGCATTAAAAACCTTGAGTGTCGATCACACCATCTAGAAGTGTTGCAAGCTAGAAAGAAGTTGGGAAGACTTGGGAAGCTCGGGCTGCCGAAGTTGGGGGGACAAGGAAGAAACTTCGGAACCTCGGGGTTCCGGAGTTCCGGGGAAGGGAAGAAAGCGACAAAGGAAAGGAATTTCTGAACCTCGGGGTTCCGGGGAAGAGGAAAGAGAAACTAAGGAAAGAACTTCGGAACCTTAGGGTTTCAGAGTTCCAAGAAAAGAAGAGAGAAGGAAAAGCGAAGGAACTTCAGAACCTCGGGGTTCCGGAGTTCCGGGAAAAGAATAGAGAAGGCAAAGGGAAGGAACTTCAGAACCTCGTAGTTCCGGAGTTCCGGGAAAAGAAGAGAGAAGGCAAAGGGAAGGAATTTCGGAACCTCGGGGTTCCGAAGTTCAAGGGAAGAGGAAAGAGAAGCTAAGGAAAGAACTTCCTCCAGACAAGACAACACTTCACACTTCCTAACTCCACTGCTTTTCTCTTTGATCAAATGGGGCAGCGCTGGTCCATGGAACATATCTCTGATTGGTTCTTACTGATGGACCAAGGGTGTCATAAAATGACAACAGTAACTTATTGTGAATTGTAATAGTAAATTGAAGCTTTTTACATTTATTATTAATATTGATTTAGGGTTTGCGATTGTTTAGGGATTGGGTGGGGTCCATAGGCCATTAGAATCAAAGCCTATGGCACACATTCAAATAAAATTTTTTGATTTAAAAGATAAATAACTTTTGCAGTTATCCACAATGAGGATTGCCTGAAAGTCTTTGACATATTTAGGAGACTCCTTGGAGGGCCCTGGACATCTTGGGGATGTTTTGGAGTCCCCTAGAAGGTCCAAAAGGGAGGCATCCATGCCCCCTCCTAAGTCTTGAGTGGCAGTTGTGGGACAGTGGGAGACATCCCCTCTGAGTTCCACATCTTGGGGATATCCTTGTCCCAAAATTGAGAGGATTTTGGGGGGATGCATCCTCATGGAACATTGTTTAAAAAGGACTTTGTAGTCACTTTTCAAAAATAAGTTATGGAGGGAAAAGGGAAAAAAATATATCATGATTGCTTCAAATCCCTACATGAGGAGTTGAGCATTGAAAAGAGTTATCATTTTCTAATAAAATCCTATTTTAGAGTTTGAGCATTTTGTTCATCTCCACACTTGAGGACAAAAATCATTTTGGTGGAGAAATCTTGAGAATGAAAACTGTCTTGGTTTTCTCTTCTTGGAGGATGAAAACTCTCTTGTTTGTTCTTGGTGATTAGAAAATGTACACATATTCTATATGGACACAGTTTTGTACATATAGAACATGTATACAAAACTAGGCTATACATAGCTTGATTAGAACATACTCTAGCTGTGCCTTAGGTGTCTCAAAGATCCAATGGTGATTAGAAAATGTACATATCACAGAGAAAAATATCAAAATGTGTAACCAAAGACAATTAATTTTGTTGAAAATATGGCATGCCCATAAATAAGTACAATGGTCATTGCCAAAAAGGCAAAAAATGTATGAGGGTAGATAAGTTTTAGAGAAGCATCAATTCTAGGTCAGAGATGACTGTGGCTATACATGATGGCAAATATTTTATTGGGGAAATGTAACACCATTGAAATTGATCTATTTATGTCGAGGAGCAAGTCAAAAGCGATGCCTTCCTACTTGATTTTTCTAGTTTCATGGGAATATATCCAATTTTGTGATACTGTATAACAACAAGAGTCCTCATTGAGGAGCGAGGATAGAATAGTGTGTGAAGTAACATCTGACCCAATGGATATGATACCTTATACACAGAAGCAACTAGAGAGCATAGTTGTACATATTAAAGCACAAGGAAACAAGTGAGGTGCTAGCAAGCTCTATGAGATTGAGAATGTATGTTATTATCCCCAAGCTAGCTTGTTTTACATTTTGGAGAAAGCAGCCGAAAATTTTCCAAGACTCTTAAACAGGAAATACATTTTACAACTTGCCACTTTACCAAGGGGAGGCCTGTTAAATGATGATCTTTCTTAACATCTTCTTAAAAATGCTCAATAAACCATAGAAACACACATCATCAAAGAGATTTATATTGATTTTAGCATTATAATCATAGTTTGCAAGCTCTGCAAGTGCTCTCTGAGTTGCCCAGTACTCTCTATTTCTTTGCTAGGCGAGTTTTTACAAGTTTAACTCACGAGATTTTACAAACGTAGGGAAAATGTAGGTAAAGATGCCTATGAGGCTGAGGGTAGAATGCTGGTTAAAATGTGTTTTTCACTCGTTTTTGCTATCAAACCACGTATTTTCTCTATTGAGATCATAATTTTTAATTTAGTACATTTTTTAATTGAATTTTGCAACAAAAAAAGGTTTCTTTAAGAAATTCTAGTTTTTAGTACTTTCTAAGTTGTTGAGTTATTGTCTAGTTAAAAAATTTGGGCTTTCTGACTACACTCCAAGTCTGAGTTTGTGAATTATGATTATAATGATACAATGTTTTGATTAAGGAACAAATAGGTTTTGAGGGGACTCGAAACCCTTACAACAAGTTTTGAAGGGACCTGAAACCCTCAGATTTTTCACGGATTTGGAACCCTCAGTAGAACGCTGCAATAGGATACAACATAGCCAATCAGCAGCCCAACCACAATGTAACAAAGAAGATTAAACATTGAAGAGCTGGTCGTAAAAGAAAAAGGCCAAAGCCGACCAACAAAGAGCTCAGACAAACATGAGCATAGGGAACAAGCCTCCCTCAATCTTAACCATAGGTTTTATCAAGGCTCCCAAAACCATATCCTTGAGAATGTGCAACACTGAGAAAAAATTGCCAAACAAGATCTCCACCCTTATGGGAGGAAAATGAAAGTCAACAAGAAGGCCAACATCAACTTCTTTATAGCCGAAAGATAGGGCTCCATCAACCCCCCAACAACACTTCCAGGCAACACCAAAAGTATCTAATTCCACCTCAATAGGAGAAAGGTCAACTCCAGCCATGTTGTCCTCATTTTTGTTTTCAAAAATGAAGGACCATTACTCTATGGCACGCTTCTCGAGGCAAAATTTAGCCTAATCCTTGGATTGGCTTAATCCTCAGTCCATCCTCGAACCACGTTTTGAATTTCATCGCATTCTGGGTTCGTTTTGTTAATGCATTGTAGCTCCTGCAAGATAAGTAAACCATACTCGTATATGTCTGTTATCATTTATATTTTGCTTACTGATTTGAAACATGATAAATTGCTATAAAATAATAATGCTATTCATTCGATTGCTGTAATATATATTGATATGTTATCGGGTTGTTAAAACCCGGTAACATATTATGTGCATCGAACCTCAACTAAATGCTGTTGTTAATAAAGCACCGATTCAGTATTTGCTATCGGGTGTAAACAAGCACTGCTTCATTGCTTGGTAAAACACTTTAGTTAATCAATGAAATATGCACCGATTCAAATATACAATGTGCACTTTGGTTATCGGGTGCATTAAGGCACCGATCCAAATTATGATATGCAATATGTTTATCGGGGTTATATGTGAACCGATCCATTATGTAAATAGCATTGTGTTAAGAGATAAAACAAAAGTATATTGAAAAGGCACCGATCAATGGGTGCATTGATCGGTCATGACCGGTCAATACACCTATTGACCGGTTGCCTAAATGATATATATACCAATTGAATTCATTTGGAGAAGACATAGAAAAATATTAAAATGATCTCTCTCCCACAATCTGCACATAAATAAATCAGAATTGTTAGACACAAAATTATAAATTGCAATCATATAGCATTGCTAGTATTTAACTTGTTCTTCAATAGAAATTGAATATACTTTACACGTTTGCTATGTCTTTCCTTCAATTTCGGGTTTTTTCTCCCTGACTGCAGGTGGGAAATTTTCCTCGAATTGCAAGTTTTAATAATTTCCTTTGTTTTAGTCTTTGTAGGGAAATTTTTGGCTAATTACAAGTGCACTTTATTGAAAAAAGAACTGTTAACTTACTTTTTATTTCCCCCTTGATGCTTTTTGGTTTTTTTAAGTCATAATAGGGATTTTTTGGATGAGTTACAAGTTAATTTTAAATTGCATATTTATAAATAACTTGTAATTCTTTTCTAAAACCCCGTATTTTATTGTCTTTTGCTTGTAATAGGGATTTTAAACCCCTATTACATGTGTTAAGTTATTAAAACTTCTTGTAGGGATTTTATTTTCCCTTTACAAGTAATTTATAACTTGCATATCTCTCTCCAAAACCTGATTTTGCTTAGAAGTGGAATAAAGTGACAATTTTAAACTTGCTATTATGCCCAAAAAACCCGATTTTCTTCATAAAGTGCAAATTGGGAAATTTTAAACTTATAATTGCATTTCTAAAACCCGATTTTGCCTTGTTGAGGGAAAAGTAACAATTTAAACTTGCAATATTGGAATTAAAACCCGATTTTCTCTATTGCATGTAAAATGAAACTTGTATTTCTTTCCCAAGAACCCGATTTTCCTCTCCTAAGACAATTTTGCCACAAATTCTTCCCAATTTTTTTGGAGAGATTCATGGAACAAGGAGGCGTTTTTGTTGCAAGGTGATTTGTGTGAGTTATGGGACACGTTGCCTTTGATTTGGTGAATGGTTCAGCCCTTATTTTCTGCTAAACTGTTTTCCATGTGATTTCCAAGGCCCACGTTTTGGTGGATCCAAACTCCATGAAGCTTCAATCTCCTAAGTCGTTTTTGCTTTCCATGCTAAGGCGTTGGGGTTTGATGTAGGATTGACCACTTCTTATGCCTCTAAGTTTGCATTTGTTGCCACGTTTTGCTGCCCAAGGCGTTTTGCTAAAACGTGGCAAGGGTTTGTTAATGCATAATAGGTTCGGTAAGATAAATGATTGAATGAGAGATAAATGAAGGCTCTCATTCAATCATTTATCATATCGATAACTATGATAAAACCATCAAGCAATTGAATCATCCTTGATAGTCATTATATATTTGTATATGATCAAACTATTGATTAAACCATACTTTGCATCTTCCTCATGTTCATCTATTTAATGAATCTTATATCTAGATGAATATCAATCTAATATAATGATAACTCCGATTAATATATTATTATCGGATTGCATTAGACCGGGTTGCATATTATATCGGGGTGCATATAGTATATGTATCGAATGCATAGTTATTAGTTAGTATTATGTTAGTCACCGATAGTTATCGGTGTGTTAGTCTACACCGATAGTTATCGGTTGTCAAGGCTAACACACCGATAACTATTGGCTGTTAGCATTGACAGCCACCGATATACTATCGGGTGGCAGCGCTTGGTAAATACCGATAATCATCGGTTATACTCCACACCGATTAACATCTACGTAACATGCAGTTTATTAGTATTAACAATAAGACACGATCAAGTAATGTCTTGACCGATCAAGGCATTGCTTGACTGTGCCTTGTTTGTCATATACTTATAGCAAGTGGCATTTGTAAGATAGGACATAGAAAATATAAAATGCTCCTCTCACCTGCCACAAATAAGAAGATATTCAGATATATACATTAAGGTAATCATAGATTTAGATAATAGAATATAACTTGCATATTGAATGCAAATTGGACATCTTTTACATGGTATCAGAGCCAGGTCCAGGCTAGGAGCCCCAAGCACATGAGAGGTGTGGCTTAAGTGGGGGTGTTGGTGTTGGAAATAAGCCACACCCGGACCGACGATGGACTGGTCCAAGAGGGGCCAATAGCTCAGTGGTAGAGCACTCCAGTAGCGTATGGAAGGTCCTAGGTTCGAGTCCTAGCTGGTCCATGTCTGAACATGGTATCAGAGCCAGGTTAAATCGAACCTGAGGCTGTTCAATTTTATGGAAAATTCAATCAAGCATATATTCAACATCAAAATTCTTTTAATGAGTAGCGCCATCAGATTTGAAAATCCTATTAGATTTGTTAAAGCAATCAGACAACTCCTCATCTAGGTCAGAACTTCTTTGAGCGTGGTGATTTGGATATCTCGATTGCCTATTCTAATGCAATTTGGATATTAAAGGAGATCGACTCTACTCTTAGGAAATCAACTACAGTTTACACATTAAGAGCCAAGTTCTTTATGGAATCACGAGGGAGCGATTCTATGTGAATTGATCAAGGCAATAAGGAAGGTTGCAAGTCAAAGTTTGATGGCAAATATGTGTCTCTAAATGTCCATAAGATCATAGGAGTAACCAGTGCACTCTAGATGAACACTTGTTCGCAGTGCCTTGTTATTATCAGACAACAACGACTGTGTGATCAATTGTCGGGCATTTCTACCATGAGACAAGATTATCTTGTCAAGTGCCTTTCTGTACGAGGATGGGTTTGAACATGTCGCATGAAGAGGTCTATCACATTCATAGAGTAATGAAACATAAGTTGATGGATATTATCGCAGGCTGGTTTTTGCAGAGGCGATGACATAGTACACACACCCCATGAACACAGTTACGGATACAGTTGTGCTACAAAGATGATAGAGTATGTAGTGTCAAAATGCGGGAGAGATAATCTTCCATGTTCCAAGCAGGCACTGCAAAGCAATGCAATGTGGAAGAGCAACAACCAGATCAGAAATCATGATCTTCTAAACAAGCTTCTAATTGTTGTAGTCGGTGGCCATGCTCCTAGTCGGTTAAAAAAAAAAAAAAAAAAAGGCAGGACATGTTATATTGACAGTTATGAGTTTATTAGATTGCGAAGCTCGGGTTGGATCAGTCTAATTAATAGATAATGGATTGACATAAAGTTCAAGGGAGGCGGCAAGATCTCAATCGGACATAAATCTGATGGATTGTCTGTGTATCGAATCACTTAGCAAGTTTTTGTGATTAGTAGTTCCATCTATTGAATTGGGCATTAAGGTTTATCTTTAATGTTGTTTGGCGCTAGCGCCACAACATTGGAAACAATGCTCATATATTTGCCAGTCAGAGAGCGACATAAGAAGCAATGGTCTTACTATAGACAAAACCAATTCGATGCTCTCTTATAGCATGTACAGATTTGGAGAGAAGGGTCTTCATTTGAATGTATGGTTGGGAAGATTATTGAGGAAGATCGATGCCACATTGATACTGCTGAGTATCATGTGTGTGGCATATGGGCTCAACATCTGACAAGATCCTGGTTATGTTAGATGAACACAACAACTAAATGTATGTGTATCAAAGAGCAACCATCAAATGAGATCTAAATCTTCAAGCGCAAAGAATCAGGAATGAACAATTGCTGGATTGCGAGGAAGACTAATAAACAAAGAGATAAGTAATCCATGTTTGATTAATGATCATGAATTTCATATGTAGTTATTAATTCGTGCAATTACATTATGCGTGTTATTTGTGAATCAACATTATCAGTAGGTGTCCGCACAGGACAAGCTACATTTGAATATCTTGTTTCAATTTCTTTAACGTACTATGAGAAACTTACCCCTTACATGCAGGACTTCTTTGGAATCACAACAAAAGCAGTTAAAAGAGATGAAGAGCTTGTTGCTCTTTAGGCTATAGAGTTTTGATGTACTATTTGTGATGAAGAATTCAAGAAGAATATGGAGGGGACTTTAGTGGAGATTCTGAGATTTCTCATTTCCATCTATAAACAAGTATTTGCCTGTAGAAGTGCAAAAGTCCATAAGGAAGCAATGTTGACCATAGGGGCTCTTGTTTATGCTACTAGTGGTGAATTTACTAAGTACATACCAGAGTTCTATAAGTCATGTTTTGCAGGTGATCTTTCGAGATAAAGAAAGGACAAACCAAGAAGCATAAGAGATTTCATTCAAGGGAGAAAGAACTCGATGCTTGCAGTCATAGGATTGAGTTGATGGCTGTAAGTATTCATCGAAGAAGAAGAACCCATACAGTTTGTCCTTGCGATCTGGTTCTTCGAAGAGGAGGTCAGATGGTTGATATCAGATTCAGAGGGAGTCTAACATTTCATCAGAAGCAACATTAGACAAAGAGGTCAGAAGGTTGATATTAGGCTCAGAGGGAGCCACACCATCATGAAGATATGCTTAATTCATCTTTCTCTGTGAGAGATAAGTTTGAGGAGCAAGTCCTTGCTTAATGCATTCTTCTCTGTGAGAGAGAAGTTTGAGGAGCAAGCCCTTGTTAATACACTCTTCTTTGTGAGGGAGAAGTTTGAGGAGAAGGCCCATGTTCCACCCTCTGGGAATAGCCATGATGAATGTCAGCATGTTGGGTACCGTCATGAATCGTGTTCCACCCTCTAGGAGTAGCCATGTTGGATGTCATTTCATAACTATATTATTAACAAGGATTCCTCCCTAGTTAAGAGGGAGTGTTGATGTTGTAGTGGCCACCCTTGTAAAAAGATAGATGGTGTCATTGAGGACCGACCCCTTGTGAAAGGGTGCCTTCCTCATATATATAGAAGATGCAAACTCATTCTCGGATCCATTCAATTTATGTGAAGAGCAGTTTATATATTAATTAGAGCAGATCGATCCTGTGAAGAAGGCCAATCAGATTTGTTCTTGTGAAATTTGCTTCAAGGAGTGAAGCAACATATATTGGGCCCGTATCTTGCATTATTGCTAGACATATTTGATATATAAAGAAGAAATTTTTATGCTGGGTGTTTCTCCCTCGAGTAGGAGGGTTTTCCCTTGGAGATCAAACTGCAGATATTCTAGCCAAACCTCTTTCAGAGTGAAGGTTGGTCACTTCAGAAAAGGTTTAGGTATGATATAAAGGTAATTTGCTTTGTAATCCATATTTGCATGTTTAATGTGTAAACTTCTTTGTCATGACAGGACATTTTTGGATTTTATCCCCTGGGTTCATATCTAAGAGGTGACGATCTCTCAAGATAGTGAACACTTGTATGGTGGCATTATAAGGTGACGATATTATAATGTCCAAACTAGTTATCATGTTGGATCTCTGGTATGTCATGGATGTGCCATGATTGTGTTGTGATATTACATTTGAAATAGAATGCTAGTACACTTATCACAACTTGGATATGTTGAAAATTTAATTATTTTCATATGATTATCCTTAAGTATTGCGTGTTTAGGCAATACTGATATCACGTGCTTAGGTGATATCATGTCGTTACAATATGACTAACCCCTTGTATCACGTTTTTAGGTGATACTTCATATTTGAATGGTATAATCCTATGTAGAGTAAGAGTATGAAACCTCATAAGGAATCCTGACTATCATAAGAAATGAGATGATAGATATGGTAACTTTATCTTCCCTAGCTAAGAGGGAGTGTTGATAATATATATAGTGTCGATAGTAATCCTACAAGCCGACTAACTGAAACCAAATATGTAAATAGCCTATCGGCCTTACATATTTGGTAAACTGATTATTTACTATCACCATGCTTTATACATTATTCGTCCAATCCTTATATGCATGATTAATAAGCAAAGTAATATTATTTAAATCGGTATGGGTATAACCGATTGGGCCTTGATTAAATATCTTTGTTGGCATTGTCCAAACGATCTTATAATGCCCAAACCAGTTATCATGGTGGATCTCTGGTGGATCATTAATGAAGCCATGATTGTGTTGTGGTAAAACATTCATATGAAGTGTTAATGCACATACCACAACTTGGATAAGATGAGAATTTAAATCTTTCTCATATGATTATATCCTTAAGTATTGCGTGTTTAGGCAATACTGATATCACATGCTTGGGTGATATCCTGTCAAATGCAAGATTGACATAATGAACTCTAGTATCACGTGTATAGGTGATACATCATACCAAATGTTTAAGTGGTGTGATTCCCATGAATGACTAAAAGAATAACTATCAATTAGATTATGATGCTTGAATATATTGTCTACATTCATCTTACCTAGCTAAGAGGGAGTGTTAATGCATAATAGCTTCGGTAAGATAAATGATTGAATGAGAGATAAATGAAGTCTCTCATTCAATCATTTATCATATCGATAACTATGATAAAACCATCAAGCAATTGAATCATCCTTGATAGTCATTATATATTTGTATATGATCAAACTATTGATTAAACCATACTTTGCATCTTCCTCATGTTCATCTATTTAATGAACCTTATATCTAGATGAATATCGATCTAATATAATGATGACTCCGATTAATATATTATTATCGGATTGCATTAGACCGGGTTGCATATTATATCGGGTTGCATATAGTATATGTATCGAATGCATAGTTATTAGTTAGTATTATGTTAGTCACCGATAGTTATCGGTGTGTTAGTCTACACTGATAGTTATCGGTTGTCAAGGCTAACACACCGATAACTATCGGCTGTTAGCATTGACAGCCACCGATATACTATCGGGTGGCAGCGCTTGGTAAATACCGCTAATTATCGGTTATACTCCACACCGAGTAACATCTACGTAACATGCAGTTTATTAGTATTAACAATAAGACACGATCAAGTAATGTCTTGATCGGTCATGACCGATCAAGGCATTGCTTGATCGTGCCTTGTTTGTCATATACTTATAGCAAGTGGCATTCGTGAGATAGGACATAGAAAATATAAAATGCTCCTCTCACCTGCCACAAATAAGAAGATATTCAGATATATACATTAAGGTAATCATAGAATTAGATAATAGAATATAACTTGCATATTGGATGCAAATTGGACATCTTTTACAGGGTTTTAGAATGCAGTTTAATCTCTATTTAAGAGTTCTCCATTCTTCTTTCAAAGATTGATCATCTTTTTGAAGAGGCATTTTCAGTTTGAAGCAAGGTATGATTTCTTTTCTTTCTTTGTTTCATTTTCTTGTTTTCTTGTCTTCTTGTTTTTCCTTTCTAGTTGTAAATTTGTGTATATGTTTATTTTGCCCCAAAAATCGGTTTTGTGAGAGAGATTTTCCCCTTTCCAAGGCAATTTGTGAATTGCATTGTTCTTCCCCATTTTTCCTCTTTACTTGTATTCGGGATTTTAAATCCCGATTACAAGTTGGATGAAAATCTTTGTTCTTCCTTTATGGTTACAAGAATTTAACCATCTTTTGTCAAAATTCCAAGTTGTAAAGATGAAAAATACCCATCCTTCTAAAATCAGGTTTTTAGAACCGGATTGCATGTCCAAAGGTCTTCCCATTTTCTTGGAAATGACATTCCCAAAATCTTCCCATTTTTATCTATCCATATCGCCTAAATCTGTACTTTCCGTTCATGTCATTTCCCGCAAATCTAAATCTCATTTCTCCATTTTCCTTTTTACAAGTATACTTGCATTCGGGTTTTAAAAATCCGATTGCATGTGCACTCTTCCCAACTTGTATACTTGTAAAATTTTCCCCAAGATCCGAAATTGGTCTAAGTCAAATTTCCACCATTCTCATTTATTTCCCATCTTTCCCTCACAAAATCGTGAAGTGCAAGGGTTGGAGTTCTTCCCATTTGAAGGAGGAAAAATGTTAGTTGTAGTTGATTATGATGTTGCCTTAACACTTTTAAGTCTTCATCGCAGTATACCAGGTTGTCCTTCAATGTCAGATTTACCATCCTCTCCTATTCCAAAGAAGATGAAGTATAAATATGACAAGTACCAAAATGAAGTTTCACCTTCGCAAGTTTCCTCTCCTTTGGATCGCATAAAAGATACGGAGATAGGGCATGTGGACATGTCAGATTTTGTCAAGAGAGTGGAGGATCCACAGGATAGTAATATGCAGAGGTGTTGGACAGCTACATCCATCACGCATCCTCTTTTCCAGTGGCTGCCCTAGAACCTGAATTTGTTCTCGCTTGCGCCTATCGCTCTGACAAAGACAAGAACCATTAAAAATGATGATGGTGAAGCAATAATCCGCCTTGATGCAGATACAATTGAGAAAGTCTTCAGAATACCACCAACACCTGTTTATATGGAAATTTCAAAGGATAGCGCAGCCGAGTATTATGTCAAGAGGGAAAAGGACTGCAAATGTCATACTAACAGGTGGATTCATGAGCCACGAGCCGCCTTCTCAAGGTGGGCTAAGTTGCGCTGTGACTTTAAGTGGGAAATTGGAGACATCATAACTCTCCTCAGCAGGATGATGGGTCTTGAACACTCCAATGTTTTTGAACCTTGGATGTATCAGTTTACCATGTTCATAAGCCAATCCCATCATATATCATGGGGAGAGATTATCAGTGATGCTTTATGCGAGCAACTTGCAACAGTCCCTACTGTTGACGTGGATGAAATCGCATCGCTGCAAACTCCATATGGCCAACGCAGAATAGAATGAACTCACTGAGTATCCTACCCTCTCTTGAAATAAGGGAATCCCTAATGCTATTTTCTACGATTTGATCAATGGGGATAACCTCAAGGTTTCTTTTGTCAGGTCTTGACTGCGGGATCTCTCAGTGGTTTGATGTGTTTTTTGCTGGAAACACAAGGGGGCTTACGTTTGATTGGCAATTCCATGTACGAATTCCCAGGGACTTCTTTTGGTTTTCTTTCAGGTGATGTTGGTTAATTTGAAGCTGATTTAGCAAGATTGCAGATTTCTAAAAAAAGGGGATAAAATTGGGAGGAAAGAAAGGAAGGGTAGGGAGAAAGAGAACTGTAAATGTTAACTAGGACAACAGATTTACCCAAGCAGACAGACACCTCCAGGAAACTAAATTAAGCATCATCAGTCATTTAGACACAATGTTTGCATAAACTTAGTGCAATCTTCAAAGGAGAAACCAGATTTTCATATTACCAAATACCATATTAGAACTTCTACATTCATGATATGTATATATTTGATAATCGAACTGAATCATAAAATAGCCCAGATTAACCATGCAGAAAGGAAAAAGCAATCAGCTATCCTCTAATGGTATGGACTGTGAAGGTTCTATCAGATGCTTGGTAAGAACTGCTGTGCAAAATGAACAGACACAATTTAAAAGCTTTCTAATTTGAATGAAGGAGGAGACCATGCACTCACAAGGAAATTTGAAGGTAATTTTAATCCATTGTATTAATTCCTGCAAAATTTCTTCAGAGCTTTCGCAACAATTCAAGAACTTCCTCCTAAATGAGGGAAAACCAGTCCCCTTAAATAGGTTTCCAAAAATGGATGAATGGCCAAGATCTAATCTAAACAAGTGGCCCAGATTCATCCTTACAAAAAGAGGGACCCACACTCATAAATAGGGGGATAAATATCTACAACTACCCCAAAAGGAGCAATAACTACCAAAGGATAATTACAACTTTTGAAATAATCCAAAAAGGGGAGGTGCACAAAAAACTTTACAATATGTTGACCAAAAGTCAACTGTCACCTTTTTGGGACAAAAGTGCACTTTTTAAGACTTGGAGGGAAAAAGGCATTTTTGAGAAACTACTTTCTCTATCCTGGTTTCACATTCCTTTTGCAGAAACTGGTCTTCGCCATGCAGGTATTCTCGCCATAAATCACGACCTGCTGCTCGTTCCTCGCGGACATATTCCTGAAACTTGATGCATAATTGGAAGAGGGGATTAAAAGGCGGCATGGGAGGGTGGCGAATTTTGTATTGCATGCCTTCGAGATACTGGTCCACGTGCCTTAAACCGTCCTTCCAGCTGGAGCGATTACGCTCGAAGCACAATATGTCTGAATGGAACTGACCAGCAAAACTCAAGTCTTCGATGGAATAAGAAACCTTATCTGCTCCCAATCTTTCCTCCCAATCCGGCCGGATTACACTGTCGGACAGGTCATTTATCCACCCCGAAACCATTGATCGGAGGATGGTCTTGCCTAGTTCTTGCATGTTCCCCAGAATTGCCTCGCATGCGTCATTTTCTTTGTCAATAATTTCCTGGGCGTCGTTCTTCATGGTGACGGTCCAATACCATTCCTTGAGAACACTAATGCTATGGGGATTCAGGATGTCAGGCAGTGTGGGAATTTGTGTATGTGTCCAGAAAAGAGCTCTTAGGAGGGGAAGGGTAGAGGCCGCTACTTCATGCATGTGAAGGGATTCTCTCTTTACTTCCAACAGCCTGACTAGAGTGAGCTTTCGATGGAGAGCCATTTCCTTTACTTCTTTGAGGATCTGTTCTCCCTTTTTCTTGATGTCCTGCACCCATTCCTTAACGGCCTTTGCGGTATCCCGGATTCCTTCAAATTCAGTTGTGGTCCTCTGCGCCAATGCCATTGGGGGAATATGGGATTCAGAGGGGTTGTGTAGTGGCCGTAGGAGCTTATCGATGTATCCCTCGGCTTGTTCAGCACGGGCCCGATACATGTCCTTTTCAGCCGTGATTTCCTCGAGCTGTCTGAGTATGTTCTGCACTGAGTCCTTAAATTCTTCCTTTTCTTGCTCTTTTGTAGCTCGTCCGATGGGGACAGTCGTAATGCTATAATCTGCCAGGGTTATTTGATCTGCTGGCTTGTTTACGGGCGGGGTAGCAATACGAAGAGTGCGGTTCCTTTGCTCATCCTTGGTTATCTTAGAGTATGTTCTTGGTTTCTTCTTCCCTTTTGCTTTTGCTTGATCCATTCGTGAGAAGATGTCCTCTAGATCAATGGGTGCCTTGGTGGCGGCCCTGCGCTGAGCTCTGGCGATCAGCCACTCTTGAGGCACTGTCTGAGTTGAGGATAGGGTTAAGTTAGCACCTTGTGCTCCCATGCTTTCAACCGGCTGATCACAAATTAGCAGCTGTCCCGCCACCGGAGGGGTGGAAGAAGGAGGAAGCTCCTTGTTTGCATCTGAGTTCTTAAATTCCTCCTTTTCTATCTGGTCACCCGGCTTAGTCGGATTGGGGCCCTTTTGCTCGGTGTCCGGCATATCTGGAGCAGGAGAGTCATTGGCTTGGGATGCCTCTATGTCGCTCTGGGAAGGCGGAGCAGGTATGCAATCCAAATCTATGGCATCATCGGACGAACTGGGGTCCCTTGAAGATGAAGTGGTCTCTGGCCTTCTTATGGGAATCTTCTCCCTCCTTGTTCTCTTGGACATCCGAGTCCCTCTGCAAGCCTTAGCTTTCTTCCTTTTCTCTGGTTTTTCAGCTGATGTCCTTTCATCTTCGGAAGACTGAGAGTCGAAACTGCCCATCAGATGGTAAGTAAACTGGACCCCTTCATGGACTAGCCTCTCGATCTGGTGTTGTAACCACTGATCTGTGTATCTTGCCGGGGCCGCCATGACTGCTTCGAAATCCGTGATTGGGTCTTGAGACCAATCAACGCCTGGCAAGAGATGCCTTACTGCTTCGAATTCTCGGACTTGGAGGCAGTTCCCCGAGTCTGTGAGCTGATCCGGGACCCGACGGTACTCAAAGAGTCGCATTTGCTGCACACTCAATCTAGAATATTCCCGTCGCCTGACTTCGTAGTCATCGGAGCAATTTTTCCAGTAATCTTCAATTGACTCCTTTGCTCTGTAGCGCCTATCGTAAGCCCTCTTTGCCAAATTGTCATGATCAAAACATTTTCTTGGAAAATGTTCCTGTAGGCCATAGGAGGCTAGCTCTGCAAGGGACTCTTCTGCTAGGGTGGGAGTTCTCAATTGGACATCATGGTTGCCTATGATCATTGGAAATGCGAATCCACCTTGCTTGCTCTCTCGTAACAATATGCCGGCAGGGCGTGATTGTCTTGCCACCTCCATGAGGACTACTTTATCGGTTGGGTACCGCGGAAGTCGAAGGGGGGCACCTTCAAAGCCAGCAATTCGGATGTAGGAGAATCTTGGGAACTGAATAAACCAGGCCCCATACCTCTGCACTAAAATCGTAGCTTGCTCCGAGAGCCTTATGTGTAACCCTCCTTGCATTACCCTGACTAGGCGCATTGTGAAGGCGTCGTTGACACGTTCGTACTGTCCAACCGCGTAAGCCGGGCTGCTCTTTTCCCTTTGAGCTATATCCTGGTAGTGCAGCTGCGGGTAGCAATCATAAACCTTTACCTGACCAGGCCCATTCCCGATCTCACCTTTCATTATTAATCCTGGCAGTGGCTGATTCTTTGCGAACATATAGACCAAATAGGAGGTCATGGTGAAATACTTCTTTGTCTCAAGCTCAATTAACTGAGCGTGGATGTTATCACTTATGATCTGGGCCCAGTCAAACTTAGACTTTCCGGCAAAGACCTGTTCTGTAAAATAGAACATCCATTCTTCAAAGTAGTTGGACTTAGGAAGTCCCATGACTCGGCTAAGCAAGGTGACCATATCGCCATGTTCATTATGAAAGTCACTTCTGGGGGTCTTTTTCACAATCCTGGTGCTTGAAGGCCTTTTTTCTTTGAACCATTCTTCGTTAATCAGTGCCCTGCATCGGGCTGGGTTCATATCATACGCCCCCTGTGCCTCGTCCATTGTTGTAGCTATGGGATTATTTGGAAAGGGGATATCAAATGCATCACCGATAGCCTCAGGGGAGAAGTCGGCAATAGTGATATCTTCCAGAAGCACTAATCTGGACTTTGGCTCGTAATGCCGAGCAGCTTCCACTACTAATTCATAGTTCTGGATTGCTGGAGGAAAACCTGCTGCTTGGGCGATGCCACTTTCCAGCATTTGCCTAGGCCTGCCATATGCATTGGGCGAGAAGACCCGATCCCTGAAATCCTGAATATCAATGTGGCCAAGGTCGGTGTCACCAATGTTGTCCCAGATGCTCTGGACCTTTGACTCTCTTAACCCTCCTCTCTGATACTGATACTTCATTCTTTCAACTTTCCGTGGGACGTCTGATTTGGATGCTCGTGAGGTTTCTGCTGCAGCGGGTGTTTTTGATGATTCTGCCGCTGATTTAGGCATTTATCCTGCACAGCCAGACATGGATTACAAGGTGATACGAGAATGACGATGCTGGTTAGATAATAATAGAAGTGTTTCAACAGACCGAGATTAGTTTAAATATCATTCTGGGCTAACAATCTGATTAACTTCAACAGCATCATATTCCTGAAGATTTATGACTAAGCATTCTTACTCTCGAATTTTTTGGATTAATTTTAACAAAGGCAAAACATGAGAATTTTGAAAAGAGATGCAGTTTCCGGCCAAACCTTGGGAATGAGTCCTAAATTTTGGATGTTCGAATAACGGAGATGCAGACTCTAAGCATTTCAAATTTTGCGTATTTGCTTATTTGATTCACACATTTTAAATGACCGTACGCGATAAGGCGTACTTACCTGATTGGAGCGAATGATGGGTGATTGCCCGACCTTGTTGCGCGGGGCAAGCGGATGACCCTGCAAAATTTGAATCCCAACGGTTATCCTTCCTGTTTAAATTTTCGCGGTTTGGGAGATGAAAGAGGATTTATCAATTTCACATGGTTCTGTGCCTAGCAACCTGAATTTTAAATGGTTGATGGGAGGATGATGCAATGTCTTACCTCCTTGTTTTCGGATTTAAGAGTTCTTTTCGAATTTTGAATTGTATCCTTTGAACTTTGACAAATTGGAGGTTTTCGAATCTAACCTTCGCGGGTTTGTTCGTCCTGGCCTCCGCGTTACACACTGTGCCTTCTGCGTTAAAGGTTTGCTTGCTTTTTGGACTTCGTTTTAAACTTTCACCTTGGAATTTCGGACGCTTAGGGTCCGAAAACGTTGTTCGCCTGACCTTGTTGAAGTTCGAACGCAGGGGTCCGAAATGCGTTTTGTTTGCACTGCGTTAAATCTTTGCACTGCGTTAAATCTTAACACTGCGTGTCGTTCGGAGCTTAGGGTCCGAAGTACGCATTTTAATGTCGCTTTTAAAACCTAACACTTTGCCTTTGTCATTCGAACGCGGGGGTCCGAAGTGTGCGTTTCGATATGCTTTAAAACCTTACACTTTGTCCCTTTTCGGAGCTTAGGGTCCGAAGTACGCATTTTAATATGTTTTGAAACCTTACTTTGTCTTTTTTTCGGAGCTTAGGGTCCGAAGTACGCATTTTAATATCGCTTATTAAAAGCTTAACACTTGGTCTTTTTCGGAGCTTAGGGTCCGAAGAGCGTTTTGATATCGCTTTTTAAAAGCTTAACACTTGGTCTTTTTCGGAGCTTAGGGTCCGAAGTGCGTTTTGATATCGCTTTTTAAAAGCTTAACACTTGGTCTTTTTCGGAGCTTAGGGTCCGAAGTGCGTTTTGATATCGCTTTTTAAAAGCTTAACACTTGGTCTTTTTCGGAGCTTAGGGTCCGAAGTGCGTTTTGATATCGCTTTTTAAAAGCTTAACACTTGGTCTTTTTCGGAGCTTAGGGTCCGAAGTGCGTTTTGATATCGCTTTTTAAAAGCTTAACACTTGGTCTTTTTCGGAGCTTAGGGTCCGAAGTGCGTTTTGATATCGCTTTTTTAAAACCTTAACACTTTGTCCTTTGAAATTCGGACGCGGGGGCCCGAAATGGGCTTTGTTGTGGTTGCTTTTAAAGCCTAACTCTCGCCTTCGTTGACATTCGGACGCGGGGGTCCGAAGTAGGCATTCGCCTGCGTTAAAACTTTATTTCGCCTTGGTTGACATTCGGACGCGGGGGGTCCGAAATGGGCATTCGCCTGCGTTAAAACTCAACTTTCACTGAAGTTCGGACCTAAGGTCCGAAATGGATGGGTAGTGTTATGTTTTAAAAATTTTAATTTTGGAAATTTCGGACCTAGGGTCCGAAATGCGATTGCCACCTTATGCTTTCAAAATTTTGAATTTTCACCTTCGGACGCTTAAATCCAAAAGGGGGAGCGCATAACGTTTCCCTTTTACCTCAACTTGACTTTCGCCAAGTTCGGACCTGGGGTCCGAAATGTTTGCATTACGTTAAGCTTTGAAATTTTGGAACAAACTTTCGGTATTTACGCCCGAAAGCCAGATCAGTCAAGAGGACTCATTGGTTCATTACTCCAACGTCGATCAGCTTACGAACTGATCACGAACTCGCTCGAGGAGACACGAGAAACTCTGCTTCGATTCTCGGGATGACGATCAAAAAACTCAAAACTGGAAAGGGGGACCCTGTCGGCGACAGGGGGCGTGTGCAACGCACAACACCTACCACCATGACTTTCTACATGAATTCATACTTAGTGTATTTGGCAGCGTCACTCAGACATTTCCCTGGTCTTTCTACAAGGGTGACCGCTCGCTTATGCTTGTATGGGAATATTATGATCAGCTGCCTTTGAGACCCAACAAATTGCATTTCAGAAGAGTTCAAGATGCATTCTTTGGTTACTTCATGTGCCAGTTTGACAAGACTAAAAAGAACAAAAGGGTGTCAGACGAGGCATGGGAAAGAGTGAATGAGTACGGGTGCTTGTTTCTTTAATTCCCGACCTTTACCTATATGAGAGTCGGATGCTATAGCGGGCAGCCATACATGCTCCCTAGATACGCGACTAATAAGACCATTCTGATGGAGTTGGAAAGACAGATCATGGCTGTACATGCTCATCAGTCTGTTAGACTTAAGGTCGGAATGGGGATTTCTACAACAAACCCATTGAAAATTGGCCGGTATTCTCTTGTCACATCCGTCAAAGCCAAAGCCATGGAGACTGAGATGCAAGAGATTAAACTCAAAAGGTTTAAGTCTAGGGCAGATTTTGATTACCGGGGTATGAAGGAAAAGATCAAAAAGTCCTTCGTGCACGTGCATTGTATTGAGGATATCTGGGTAGATCTCCGTACAGAAATGGAGGTTCTCAAGATGGACTACTGCAGGCTTACTGTTGAGCAGGTTATTGATCTGAACCTGGTGGACATTCCGCAAGGAATGATTGATGATGGTCATGTACTTGATCCAAAATATATTTCACGAAGGGTTGAAGAAGCTCCACTTCCTTTAATCCAATGGTCACACAAAGAGTGCACTTCCATTCTTGAAAGGTTTCAGCCTATTCTTGCCAACACCAACACTTGGCTTAAAGGTAATGGTGTTAGACTCATCAAAATCAAGGTTGGAAAAAAAGATGACTCTATGGGACCTCTTGGACGTAAGTCTGAGATTCAGATTGACAATAAGGAAGGTGCATCATCTTCAGGCACCATGATCAAATTGCGGGTTAGTCGGGCAGTAGTGCTTCCTCCCGAGGAGGCGACAGTTCGTGGAAAGGAAAAGTCCCGGTTTCATGTTCATGTGATTGATCTTGACAATCCAGAAGAAGGACAACAATCTGATGATGCTCCTAAGTCTCTAGCTTCGGACTCACCTCATGAGATTCCTTCCTCAGTTTCCATTGAGACGCTTCTTTCTCCTCCTGACATAATAGTGGAAGAGTCTCTTCAGAATGCCGTTCCTATTTCAGCAGTTGAACTGCCTTCTTATCATCAACAAGAGGGTGTGCTGGAAATTCCTGAGGACACTCCTGCATGTATCCATTTGTCAGAGATTGATACCTCTACTTTTGGATTTGAAGAATTTATGAGGCAATCTGCATGCCCATCGGTTACTGAGCAAACCATGGTCGCCATCCAAACAGATACTCCTCCCAGGGTGACCATGGCAGTTCAAACAGAAACTGCTTCTCCTTCGCTCTCAACAGCTACTCAAGGAGAACTAGTTGTTTTATCTCCATGGCTTAGTTCTTTTACCCCAAAGAGGAAAAAGCAAGAAATCTCTCCTGATGTCTTTGACTATCAACAACTCAAACAGTCTAGGCCCAAGGTTGCTAAAAAGGCCAAGACAGTCTCAAGAGTAACTGTTGATAGCAATAAGATGAAAGTGGCATAAATTATTGAGCCCCTTGCGGATAAGCCACGTGAGGAAATGCAAGCTGCTGATTATAGGGTTACAAGGATAGAATTGGGCAAACAAACGCATGAAGTGGTCAAACACGATGCCCAGCAATCTGTAGCCTCACTAGGGCAACGGTATGACGAACTTCTAGCAAAGCTAGACAAGCTAGAAGAGGAGAACCGACAACTTGTTGCAGCTGTTCATAAAATTACAAAACCTGCTGGTGAAGGGAGTAATCCTACAAGTTCTTCCGGTTCCCAAGAACCAATTCATGGAGTTCACAGAGCTGCCCAGAAAGTACAAGCATTGGATTCTTGGGTGGATCAACTTCATGATTTATGTGCACAAGCGCTGAAAGACATTTTCTAAATGATGTCTAAGTTGGAGGCCATTGAAGAAAAATTGAATCATACCTCTGACACTTTCAAACATAATCTGGAAAGGGTTGAAGATAGTTTGATAATATGGTGCACCATGCCCCAACAACAGTTGAGTGTTCTTCAGGAGCATGCCATTATTTCTTCCAGGGTCATGTACTTGGAATTTGAAGAACTTCTGGAGAATAAAGCCCTTGTTCTCAAATCCCTCATTGAGGAGATTGATGATGCAATGAGATTGCGGGGTGAAGTATTTCAAGGTATTGTTTCCCATTGTGAGAAGGCTTCTTGCAACATAATGAGTCAGAATGGAGAGCTGATATCGGAAGAAGAAGTTCTTGCAGATCTATAGATGAGAATTCATAATGAATGGAGGAGCGAACAATTCTCAGCTGCTTCAATTCAGGCTCTGATGAAACATCAAACCTTTTTGCACGAAATCCAGTCCATCTTGGAGAAGAACAACTCTTTGCTTCTTCGATGTCATGATACCATTGTGAAGACCATGGTTGTTGCCAAGAACACCCACGAATCAAATATCGCTGAGCTACGAATGATCATCCAGAAGTTAGAAGGATTCATGTCTTCACATGCTGCAGCTTAAGTGTTTTTCAACACTTGGTTGTATTTTTCTAGAATTGTAATCTCTGAGTTGTAGTTTTTCTTTTGACAAGTTACATGTAAAAGCCTTTTGTAAATTGCAAGTTAAGTCTTTACTTGCACTTTTGTAATTATATGTAAGGCAACTACAAGTTGTGTTCAATTAGGATTGTAGTTGGAATAAGTCTTAGTTAGTTATTGAATAAGTCTTGGTGGTTGAGAGAATCTCTCAATTTAGTTAATATCCTCCCACCTTTTTCTCAGGGCTCCTCTTCTATAAATACTTGAGGGGTCTATTGTAATCTTTATCTTTTTGAAAGCAAGCAAAAAATCTGCCAAATTTGCAGCAAATAAGTCTTTGAGCCTTTAATTTGTAAATTGAAGAATTGAAAGAAATAGAAGGAAATTGCTCAAGCTTTGAGTCTTTGTGCTACATTCTTGAGTTTGTGTTCCATATTACCTTTCTTGCAAGTGTTTCTTTGAGAACTTAATTGAATCTGATTTGCAGTCTTTGAGCTGCAAGCATTGGAGATTAATTTAGTTAAAGTAGGAGTTCTATTGGGAAAAAGTTGTAAGACTTTGTGCTTACACTTGTTCTTAACAGAATTTAGAAGTAAGTAGTTTTTATGAGAAATAGCTGTGAGTCTTTGAGCTCACACTTGTTCTTGCTGTCTTGTGTAGAAAGAATAAGATATTTCAGTCTTTGTGCTGTTATAATTTGTTCTTAATAAAATTAGTATAGAAAAGGGTAGATAGGACTTCACATAATCAAGACTTTGAGCTTGATATTGCTGTCCCGTCCTGAAGGAAGTGATGGAAGTCTTTGAGCTTTCATGAAACTTCATTTCCTTTCTCTCATTTCATTTCGAAAGTTGTAACTGCCGTTTTATATCAAATCGCTATCACTTTTTTGTGAAGAGAAAAGGATATTGCCTTTCTTGAAAGAAGAAGTAAGACTGCTGTCCCGTCCCATTTTATTTTTAAGTTTTAGATAGATAGGGGGAGTCTTCCCTTAATTAGGAGAGTTTTACTCACACACTATGGTTGAAACCACAATTTTGTTTATTTCCCCAAGTGTACAAAATTTTTAACCAACAAGCCACATCCATCTCCCCTTCAATAGAAGATAGGACCACCTCTATAGGAAAAACCAGAGTAAGCCAAAGATGCAGAAAATGAAGCACAAAGGCCAAGGTCTTGGAAACAAGGGGGAGGAGGAAAACAAAACCCCCATTGAAGAGAGATCCAGGAGTCACAAGAGATAAACGGAGAAAGCTAGACCCTGTCATAATAGAAAACACTACCCGAAAAGGTTCTGAAGGAACCCAAATAAAAAAAGCCTCTCTCGAAAGATCAAAATAAACAGAGGAGCACAAGGAGAAATGAGAGACAGAGAAACCACCATACTTCCAAATCAAGGGCATAGAAGAAGCTGAAATCTTGAAAGAAGCCCTCAAAGATTCAGACATGAAGTTCTCCCAGTCAGGGTAGAAATGGCATCTATGCGATCCCACAAAACAGGGGGGGAGCCTCCCATAGAAAAACCAACGGGCCCAAAAGATAATGTACCTCAGACTAGCCCATCTCGCAAGCAAAAAATCCAATTGAGCTCAATTCTTGGTCCTTATCCATAAGTTGACAGATCATTTGTTTTTGAGTTTTTTCTACATGGGCATTAATCAACACCATCTATAAAGCCTGAGAAACCTTGAAGATTAGGTCAAAGGAATAAGCAAAAGATAGTAATCTTCAAGGAACTAACTGTAAGCTCAGACACCTTGTTGAAGACATAATATACCAAAACCTTGCCAAGACTTTGACACTACAAGATAAAGATAAAGGCTTGAACACTTACATTTCTGAAGTAAGGATTAATCAAACAAACAAGTTTACAACTTTGAAGTTGTAAATCAAGGGTCAATGAGTTTGACTCAAAAACTACACAGTTGAATCCTGATAGCAATATCACAATTTGAATTGCTATGGAAAATATCTCCTACTTACCAACTTTGAAGTTGTAGACAATGATGAAGAATTTGTATGATGGTTAAGTGAAGATGTCAACCCTTAGAAATCAATTTATGGAAAAAAAAAACAATAGCTCATAAGTGGAAGGCCAAAGCTCATAGAATCAGTTGCTTCAAGGCAATGTCTCGTAGGTTGCAATTATGTTGGCCATAGTCCTTGTCATCACTAGCATTAATGTCAAAATGCATAATTGAGCCCATTGATGTGCGTACATTGACGACTATCTCCATTTGCAAGTGCAGAGAAAGACTGGTGATTAAAGATAGTCTAGAACATGACAAGAAATTGGATCAAATTTGCACTAGCCCAAACAATTGTCAATTTTACTCATTAATGGGTCCTAGAGCCATTGCATAGAAGTCTTGCATCTAATTAAAGACAAACTCTATTTGTATATATAGAGCATGTAGAACACTTTAATTACACCCTATAAAAGGCTAACAAGATTGAAATATATGTAAAATTCTGAGTGAAATTCTAAATTTTAATTATTATATGAAAGCATTCTGCATGTCTCAAAGATTTTGGATGATTTATGTATTAAAATAATTTCAGATTTTGAGAAGTCTCATTACAGATAAACAAGTGGGTATCAAAACCATATGAACCCCACATATTAACCAAAATCCAAACCTATTTTAACGGGGATTATAGAATTTCCTTGGTAAAGAACGGAATTTATATATAAATTTTCAACTATTCTCTTTACAATTGATGAATTCTTTTGATATGTTTGATAGTTTTTTTCAAATTCCTTGTTCTCTTGTTTTTCAATGTTTACATTTGTAGAAAACCACCCTTGGCTCATCACCTTTTTGTGGGCTTGAGGCTTATCTAGTTAAGCAGTTTTCTTATTTATGGACTTGGTGAAAATATTGGATCTCTACAGTTCTGGTATTCTCTGTGATGGTTTTCATGAGATTTATTTTTCCATGTACTGAAAAGTAAAAAAAGATATTAACTACTGTATTCTGTTTCCTCAGGGAGATCGCCCGAATGTCAGCAGATGACTACAAGAAGCGTGTGATGATTATTGATACATCAAATGAAATAGCTGGTGATGGGGACATACCCCATGCAGGCATTGGTCGTGCACGGAGAATGCAAGTACCAAATGTTGATATGCAGCATAAAGTATGCTTTAAATGTCATGGCATTTTAGTTTTGTTCATTTGCAGTTTCAATTTGGTTATATTTGAGATGAACTTTGTTCTCTCCGAGTGTTCTATTTCCTTCTTATATTCAATGGATTTCCTGATAATATTTGATATCTTTGTAGGTCATGATTGAAGCAGTTGAGAATCATATGCCCCAAACCATTATAATTGATGAAATTGGAACTGAGCTTGAAGCATTGGCAGCTAGTACAATTGCTCAGCGTGGGGTACAGTTGGTTGGAACTGCCCATGGAATGACTATTGAAAATCTAGTAAAGAACCCTTCTCTACAGATGCTCCTAGGGGGTATACAGGTACACATTCTTTCTTGTTTGGAAAATCGACCTAAATGTATTTCATATAAGCTACATTGCATTGATCTTTGTTGTGTTTCTCTTTGAAATTTCTAGGGTTATGAAGGGATTGTCCATTCTAGTATGTTGACTCACTTTTTGTTATATTGTGCCAATGAATTAACATGATGAATTCTGTTGACTTAGTAATTCATATGAACTATTCCTCAATTCTTATATCTAATTTCTGTATATTTATTAAGCTTTGGATGACTTCTTGCAACATAACCGTGTAGTAATATAGCTTAAGTGATCAAGAAGGTCTTGAAGAAAATTTTTCAATTCTGCATTTGCCATTTCAAGTTTAATATTGCCATCAAAGTTTATTTGGCACTAGAGTGATTTGTGCATGCTGATTAGGAGAGCAGTTTGGGAATCACCCTCATTGTTTAGTCATGTTAGAGGGAAGGTATCTCTTTTTGTCCAAACTTTAGTTCAAAAATAACAAAAATGGCCCTGATCTAGACAAAAAGAGGTCAGATGATCATGTTTTGCAAAGCATTTGTCTGGGTAAAATGCATGGTTTCCGTAATATGAGACAACTTTTTAAAGAAGGATACAATTGTATTGGGAAATGCCAAGCACAATCTTATAAAAATCTGTTAGGACCCGGAGGCAACTGAGAGGGGGGGGGGTGAATTAGTTGTCTATTAATTTCAACCCAAATATAACTTAATCAAACTTGATACATAATACCGGTAAACCAAAGATAATGCCGGTTAACAGTTAGTATTAATACCGGTGGAACTTAATGCATGAAACAGAAAGAGAAACAACATCCACAACACATAACACAAAGATTTGTACGTGGAAACCCTGTAAGGGGAAAAACCACAGTGGGAAACCTTACCCACAATCAGATGATACTACTGCAGATAGTATGTGTATGCAAATGGGGTCTGCACATGCAGAAAGGCCAACTGCCTAGAGCTCACTGCTCAATCACAAAATAGGAGTCACACTGACTACAATTGGATGATTAAATCCAATGATAATGTACTGCTCAAAGTAGCATCTCCAATGTTGGATTCAGTACTGGTTAAGCTCTGATAATCACCTTCTCTATGGTCTGCTCATATGATCTTCTATATTCGCACATACCATGTTACAATACCATAACCGTATACCTTCTCTCTGTTCTATATCTTTCTTCTACCTTGTTACATCATCTCACAAATGAGATCTTACATATATACCAAAACCTAAGACCAAATGTGTAGGTCGGCTAATTAAGAATATTACAATAAAATCAATTACAACAAGTCAAGATGCGATGCATCATGTCAGCTCAATACAATTACAATAATATCCAATTGATTAAATCATCTCCATAACGTGTCGTGCTGATCTAGAATAGATAATGCATGCCGGTAACAGCAAATATGTCATCTTGATTAGACCAATAACCAAAATACCAAAACCAAGTGTCCATACCATGTCTTCGACATAACCAAGTGATCTCCAGATGATAACAAGTCATCCTCAGTGCCGGTGAACAATATAACCTGCCGGTGAACCAAATACCGGTGACTGTGCATAAGTCACTGAACTTGCTGGTGAACATAATGTGCCAGTTCAACATAATCAAAGATCTCCAAAAGGATAAGTGTTGATAAGTGTTGACATCAATGACAAAACCAATGCAACACATCCATAATACCAACAAAATCATTCATAGATTAAAATTCAAATATTTGAAATGTTTAATACACAATCAAAGAGGATGGATGAATATTTTTAATATGTATTTGTCTCAATACAAGGCATAGTTTTTATAATATGTAATAACTTTATGAAAAACAATATAATGATACAGGGAAATGTCAATACTAAAATATTGTATATATACAATTATATCAGGAAATTATAAACAAGATTTACAAATGAAAATTTTGAACATTTGAAATATTTTATACACATTCAAAGAATTCTGATGTCGAAATACACTGCGCGAAAGGCCAAGAGATATCAATAAACACATTGAATAAAGAGCTACCAGATATAAAATCAATAACTTTAGCCTCCATAAGATTTTTCAAGAAAAATCTCTATTCCATAGTGTTAGGGATTATATACCTGGGCACTTCATTGTATATGTCTGTCTTAATCTAAATTGTTAGAAATAGTTGAATAATCTTCATGGCCTTTTTATTGAAGCAAATGACTATTTTTCTTTTTTTTTTCGTATATTTTCACTAGTTACAAGAAAAATTTCAAGTACAAATTAGGTGATGCATTATATCCCCTTTTTCAGGCGACTTTTGAAAACGCTTTAGCCTATTATTTTAATTAACCTATGCTATTGAGGTGTTATAAGGGAAATAGTTTTATAATTTAAGGTAAGTTGTTAAAAAAGTAACTTGATGTATTAGTGATTTTTTTTAAAAGATACTTTCTAGATACTTACATAAAATGTTTTGGAAAAAAAAGAAAATAATTTAATGATTCCTTCAGCTGCTTAAGAGAAGAGTTGAGCATTGAAGAGGTTTACCATTTTACAAAATCAAATCTTATTTCAAAGTTTGAGCATTTTGTTCATCTCTACACTTGATAGGATGGAAATCCTTTTGGTTTACTCTTCAGCATGGAGGATGAAAATCCTCTGGTCCATTTACGGTGATTCCACTTAAGGATTGTAGATGTGCTGAAGATTACAATCTATATTCAATTTCAGTTTGTTTGAGAATCTTGAAGATTTCTAGTTGTTTTTTTGTTCCAGTTTGGTAATTTTTGAACTTGTATGAGTGAATTTCATATTTTAAATCATTGTATGATTTCAAATATTATATATATTTTGATGGTGAAAAAAAACATTTTATTTGGTGACTGGTGTTAAATATTTAATATTATTTTGGCCATTTCTTGGCTGGCCATACCATTCCTATGATAGCAGTAACTTCTAAAAGTTCTAATCACAGCCTTTATTTGTCAAGACTGTCATACTCTTTTTGAAGGGAAGTGATTGAAGTTGTGGGTATTTCCATACCCTATTAGTCTGTTCACAACTATTAATATCTTGAAAAAAAAGGAGCCGCTGCTTGTTATTATCCAACCATACTTATTTAAAGGGTTAAAGGTTACCATACCAAGCAATAATGGTGCGTTTCATTTGGGAGGTAACATTTTATATGCTTTGAATGTTTGATTATTATTGCCTTACAAAGCTTAAGGGATTTTGAATTTTATAGAGCTGTTATTAAATAGTATTCAGCCTGCTATACAACTATGGTATGCAGCGTACCGTTTAAGGCAACGCTTTGAATCTTAGGAAAGTAGTAGCTTGGTATTACATGGCATTGGAATTTGTTGTGCAGTAATTGATCATTGCTAAACTTCTATTATTTAGTTGATTATTGGAGAAGTACTTATTGATTTAAAAGATCTTTATTAAAAATTGTGTAGTTTTTCACTAGATAGAATCTTGTATTGTGTTGCAAGTCTTGCTGCTAAAATTATTATTGTAACTACAAATTTATATTGTGTTCATCTCTGCGGTTCATCACCAGATTTAATAGAGTTTGTAATTTGTTTTGGAAGGCTTGCCACTAGAACTAGTTCATTAATTTTCGGTATTAGTATGCAATTATTTGGAAGGCTTGCTGCTAGATTAATCAAATCTTTACTTCCAAATATTGTTAAGGTTTGAAATATTGAGTTGTGCATCTTGCCACTAACAAGAATTTGAATATAATATCATTCTAACCCTTTTATCGCATGCTCTCATCTTGCCCACATTGGGATTGGGTGACCAATAAGTGTTAAGTTTTCATGCTTGCTCTTTGTGAAAGTGAAAAATTAAATTTTTTTTTAGTTTGGGACATTACATGATGTTGATAGCTTACCAGCACAAGATACTAACAAGTAGTATCTCCCTTTCGTATTTTGATCAACAAAAACCATCTTAACCCCTCTTATCATTTTTGCTTATGTAAAGCCTAAAAATCCATGTGGATAAAACACAAAAGGGCAAGATTTTTTTTTTGTAATTTTGTTTTGAAAACATTAAAGGCACTATAATTTTGTTTTGAAAACATTAAAGGCACTATCCAAGGTAATGCGACATTTGTGTCTATGTATAATTGCCACCTACATCACTACATGATATTGAACACAAGTGGGAGTAATGTGTTGGAAATGTGCAAGGAAAGGAAAGGAAAGTAAAAAGAAAATGTAGGGGTTTGCACAATCCCTTTTTTGCATACCCTACAAGATGGAAGAATCTTAGGAGAGGAGAATCCTCATTGAGTATGATTCCCAAGGGGAATGACTTTCATGAGGTTTTCGCTGTAATGTCCCTACTAGTTAGAGATCATTGCCCTGCAAAACAGATTGTTAGAATACAACAAATATATATATATATAACTAATCTAATTTGCAATTAAACTTCAATTACTTAATTAACACTAATCTCAATACTTATTTAATAAAAAGGATATGAGTGCAGTATTGGGACATGTCCTTGGGCGGCTCTGAAGCTCGCCTTCTTGGAACCCATCTTGGTTCCAAGCCATACCAGGAAATCGAAAGTTAATTCGATTCCTGTCTTGGATGTAATTTCTTACACCCAAGCCATACCAGAAATCAAAGGTTAATTCGATTCCTGTCTTGGTTGTAGTTTCTTACACCCAAGCCATCCAAGAAATCGAAGGTTAATTTGATTCCTGTCTTGGATGTAATTTCTTACACCCAAGCCATACCAAGGAAGACCATCATATATGATCAATTCCTTGCCTTGGATGATGCATCTCATCATCCAAGTCTACCAGAGAGGACCGACCAGATCTGTCTCTTCTTGGATGAACTTTGTCAACCAAGCCATAACATATATGCATATAGATACTCAGTATATACTGCCTACCAGGGATTATCATAATCCCTGAATGAGGCTACGGGGATTTCCTCCCAATAGCCTCCATCATATAATCATATTATTGCCATTCATTGATATACAACATTTCATAACAACTCATATTATCAATATCATTATAATCCATATTATCATTATTTCTTAAATTATAATCTTGTGACATACAACATTATGCTAAAATTTTGTAACATACAACATTGTAATAATGATGACATAATTTTGTACATACATATTATAATAATCATGTCATAATTCTGTAACTTCACATTTTAATAATAATGATATAACTATTAAAAACTACACGTATATTTATATGTGTGTGTGGCACACACATCCACACACATATACGTCCCTGTGGCACCTCTGCTATTTCCTCCCTTTATTCTTTCCTCTGTCTACGCAGCTGTAACTCCGATCTTTTCCTATCCTATGTGCCCTCCACCCTATCTTGGGACTTAACCTATTGCTTTGATTTAGACTGCCTCTCTTTGGAAACAACTCAATCCCATCTTCTTAAATACGGACAGTAGTGACAAAAATGAATAGTATATACGTATTCTTTTTAATGTTTATTTAAGAATTCTTTCTGATTTTTCAATCTAATATTATTATTTTTCTGATCAAAACATCATATATATATATATACGCACATTAGACCATATAAGGTTTCCTTATTCCTAAATGAGTTCAGATCTAATATTCTATAAATTAGTATTTAGTTCATAAATGTTGCCAGCAATATAATACGATTCATCTTCTTGCGTGATCACCAATTATAATAAGCATTCTTATCATTCCATTCTGAATTCCCTCTCCTATTGAATTCCTTTGTTTTCTCTTATATATACTTTTACATCGAAAGATCACATTCTTTTGAATAGACACTTAATTTGAAAAGACATACCTTCCTATTTGTTTACGGTATTCCTTCTAAATCGCCCTTTTTAGAAGGCTAACTATAACCAAATCGCATATGTTGGGAGTTATTAATTTACTCCTCAAGATCGCACTCTTTCCTTGTGTCAGTTTTGCCTTTTAATAACAACTAACCACTGCATAAATATGGTAATCATTGTCAATAGTTTCGTCATGTTCATTAGTCATCATGAATATCATTTACCAAAGCATATTAACTGATTGCTATGTATTACGTGGCTTCAACCCAAGTGTTCTTTATTTGACACAAACAAATTCCTAGTTTCTTTGTTTTCTTCCTTTGTCAAACGTGTTAGCAAATTGCTGTCTTTAAATTCATGTGTGGTCTATGTAATTGATGCAAAGGCAGACAGATCTGACATTGCATCAGATCTGGTCTGCCACTATGTGTTTACTTTCAAATCTAAATCATTGTTTATTAATATTTTATCATACATCATCTCTGTCTTATTAACATTATTTCTGCCTTATAATTACTGTGTAAATAAGAATATTAATATTATGTAATATTTAATGAATATGCAATGTTAATGTGAATGTGACTAATAATCTGTTTATTATGTTTATGTAATTTATTTTGATAAGAATATTATTAATAATAAATATTAATAATAATGTTTAATAAATTCCAAATAATCATGCATTGGTAATTAATAATAATTAATGAATTTTAAATAATTATTTCAATTAGGCTTTATATATATAATGATCAGTGAGGGGACATGACACAAGGAGGGGTCATGACATTCGCCCCCCAAGATCTTTATGTGACTCGATATGGAAATATGCCTCTGAGGCATAGTCCAAAAATAAACATACTTAATTGAACATCTAATATAAGGATAGTTAAAATTAAATGTTATTAACTATTCTAGCTGATTATAAATGAATAACAAAACTCAAGCTTTTTCCTTTCATAAACCTAGTTACTTATAAATGCCTGATCTAAGACTCGTTAAAGTGCAAGAGAGATAAGGAAGAGAGATTAATACATGTTAACAAACATATTAAGACTTTTGACATTCAAATTTGAACATAAAATCAATAAGACATAAGGATTAGAATTAGCTACTTCACATAAAATAATTATACCATTTCGCTTTTTCACATTTACAAATGACCAAGAGGGAGAGGACATTTTTTTTATACAATGATTTACATTTATAGTATGATATTTAATACCAAATAATTAGTTCATTTTAGCTAATTTCAATGATTTCAACTGTTGACGGGAATAATCATTATGTTATGTTGTCATATTATGTTTATGTTGTCGTCGGTAATAATGAGTTACGGCGGTCAGTTAGTTAGCCGACGGGTAGGTAGTTGGAGTCGCGACGGTTGTGTCGCGCCCCTTCGGGTATTATATATTGTGTACCTTTTCTTCGAAGGAGGATCATGTTAGTCGTGTCAAATGTAATGTTATAAGCACATGATGTACATGGATTGTTGAATTAATATAGAGACTAGCTAATTAATGTATTTCCATTATGTTCTGTGCATTTACTTTCTGCATTTAACCGTTTACCCGAGAGGGCAAACATTTGGTGCCGTTGCCTAGACGAACTCGGGAACGGAAGACACGGATGGCGCACAGACACAATGGGCCTACCCGTTGGTGAAGTAAACCCGGAGGCCGACGACGCGCGGACAGAACTTTACACAGGAGAAGACACGGCAACGCGAGAATTTTCAATTTTGCTCCAGGTAGCTATTCAGACATACGTTCGACGAGAAGCGGCGGAGGCAGAAATCTCACCAAGTACCGTGTGGACAGCGCTGGAGGTTAGCCCGGTAGTAAACCGGTTGATGAACCACCTCCCCCGGTTGCTTGCACAGGCATCGTTGGCACAACAGACCCGCCTGGAGGAGATTGCCCAGGAAGAGCGACGACAACAAATCCTGCAACGCTATGAAGAGAACAGCCGACGGGAAACGGAACAAGATGGCGCCAGGCCAGGACGAAATTGAACCTTTGACTTATGCCCAATAGACTAAATAAGGACAAAAATAAAAAGATACAGAGTGACGAATGGGAAGTGGCACAAACCGCGTTGAATCTCAGACAGCAGATAGAACGAAGGCGTAGGCTAAGGCAGCTTGCCGAGGGACGACCGGCCGAGGGGTTGCTTGAAGGGAACCCAGGAGGTGTCACGGAGGTTGCAGAGGCAGAGATAGACGGAGAGAACTACACTGTCTACACTGTTGTAGGGCTGCCAGAAGGAGTCACGGAGGGTGCCGAAGGAGAACTCTACAGTTCGCCAGAATACCACCGTAGGGTAAGAAGCCGTGAAGAGTTGGTGGAACAAACAAGGCGAAGTCTAAACCTGATCGATGCTACCAGAGACTTCCTAAAGAATTTGTCCATTTCAGAGGACAACCGGAGGGAGACACCGGAAGGTGACGGTACGACCGAAGGTGCCGAGGGAGCACAAGGGTACCGTACGGGAGGCAATTTGGTTGGTTCGGTGTCAGCAACTTTTTCCGGAGGACCCACGAGTGGAGGTTCAGTTGCAGGAGGCGGAGGATCACCAGGTACAAGCACACAAGGAATTAGAGGAGCGAGACCCAGCGGTGGGATGGCGAGTAAACAAAAATTGCCAAAGTTCACAGGGGAGGGCAAGGAAGACCCCTTACGGCACTGTCGTACATGTGAAACCATTTGGTCCGCCAACGGAGTTACAGACCAAGATGACTGGGTACAGCAGTTTCCAGCCACGTTACGAGGAGTTGCCATAGATTGGTACTCCAATGTGGACAAGCAAAAAGTGGCCACGTGGGCCAATCTTCAGAAGGAATTCACGGGGGAGTTTCGGTTGCTCCGTGATGACAATGAAATTGTAACGAAAATATATAGTACCAAACAAGGTACCAGGGAGACAGTACGGGCATACAGTCGGAGGCTGAAAGAACTCTTGGGTAAAATGGAAAGCCAACCCGCAGATGGATTGAAGAAACGATGGTTCGTTGAAGGGTTGAAATCCTCCCTACGGAGGAAGATGAAAATTGTACCCCCAACGTCATATGACGACGCTTATAATAGGGCGATGGACCTGGAAGCGAACACAAAACATCAAAGAAGAAGAAAAGTAATAAATCCTCATCCGAGGATGATGACTCTTCACAAGAAAGCAGCAACGATGACGAGGCTGGTAAAAAGGTACATGCGCTCCAGAAGGACATGGAACGAATGTTGAAAGAATTCAAAGCCATGAAAGGGAGTACAAGTAAGACGGAAGAAAATGAAGTGTGGTGTACAGACTGTAGGAGTGACGGACACACAAGGGGTACTTGCCCCAAGAAGGCATTCTGTGAGATTTGCCAAGTGATGGGACACTCCACCAAGGAGTGCCCATACAATATGAAAACCCGAAGCACGAACCAGGTGTTGTTCACGGAGCAGGCCACAACATCCGCACCAGCGGGTACCGGCCAACATACTAACACAACGGCATCATCTGGAGGATACCGGGACAACAGACGCGGCGGCGGAAGGAATAGCAACAATAACAATAATGGAAGCCGTATCCAGTATGACGCCAAGGGCCGGCCAATTATCCAATGTAGGGCCTGTAATCAGTGGGGGCACTTCGCCCGTGATTGCACGAAGGAAGCCACCCCTCAGCACCTCTGCTGTTGGTGTGGGCCAGGTGACCATGAGGACGCAAATTGCCCGCAGGCAGGGGTTAATCTCCTCAACATTGAGAAGGCTGAGAAGACTCGTGAGATAGAAGTACTGGCGATCACCCGCGCCCAGACGAAAAAAGCCACTTATCCCGACCCCCGTGCGGAGAAGGAGAGATTACGGGAGGCAAAGGCTAATATTGAATGTGAGATGACGACCGAACGACGGGACAACGAGGTGGCGAGTACATCATCCCGTACGGAAGCGGAAAATAACATCATTGGGCAAATCTTGCAGATAGAGGTGCCGATAAAGGTAAAAGACCTTCTAGACTCTATGCCACAATTGAGGACTGCCATCCTCACCAATGTGCAAAACACTGCATTATCGAGTACACCACAGGTAGGGGTTCCCACCACCGCGTCGTCGAGTGCACCACAGGTAGGGGTTCCCGCCACCGCATCGTCGAGTGCACCACAGGTAGGGGTTCCCGCCACCGCATCGTCGAGTGCACCACAGGTAGGGGTTCCCGCCACCGCATCGTCGAGTGCACCACAGGTAGGGGTTCCTGCCACCGCTTTGAAGAGTACACCACAGGTGGAGGTTTCCGTCAGCCCTTCGACTGACCCGATGTTACTAGCCGTGAGCAGTGGTAGACACCCAGCTGTGGTAGAAATGGGTATCTGTGGGACCATTCTGAAGGACACCATTGTGGACGGTGGATCTGGGGTGAATGTACTACCAGAAGAAACATGGAAGCGGTTGGGGAAGCCCACCCTATGGCCACCCACATTCAACCTGGTGGGAGCGGACCAACACGGCATTAAGCCACTCGGCCTGTTGATGGCCCAGCAAGTGACAATTGGTACGCAACCATTCTTGTTAGATTTCGTGGTTATTCCCTCGAAGAAGAAAGGCTATGACGCCATCCTGGGGAGAGCGTGGTTGATCAACGCGAGGGTAAACCACAACTGGAAGAAAAATACACTTTCCATGGAGAAGGGAGGGCGGAAATATACCATTGACCTACACACCCAAGATGTTGGCGAAGAGCTCGCCTCTTCCGACTCAGACTCAGAGGACTCTAATAAAGGGGAAGGGGGTCCCGATGAAAGCAAGGGCAAGAACGCGATGGAGCCGAACAGTGAAGGGGTGCTCGAATTGGAGGGATGTTCTGAAGATGAGGTATGCTCACTTAATGGGCTCTTCCACTGGCAAATGGAGGATTACGAAATGTTCCAAAGCTATAGGCTCAAAGTAGAGGAACCAGAGCAACCAACAGAGGTGTACCTGCCAGAATACAAAGAATATTGGAAGGGAGACGCCCCAAACCCTGGCGACGTAGAGAATCCGAAGAGTGTTGGCAACGATTGGAACCCTGTGTGGAAGACTGTAGTCTTCAAAATCTTTATTATTCTTCTTCTTCTTATGTACGGGAAGGAGGTCGTGGTCCCTGTAGAATTTGTGGTTCCAGGTCTTCGAATGGCCATGGAAAATAGACTTGCCACCAACGGGTACAAATTGAAACCCTACCACGCGAAGCGCGCAGGGGACCCGAGAGGCCGGACGGACACCCGAGAGCCCAAAGGGGGACCTGAGCAGATGGAAGGGGACTTGAGAGGCGAGGCAGGCGACTCAAGAGGCACAGGACCACAATAGGAAACCCTTGGGCAAGGAAAACTGAGAAGGATGAAGGGCGATCTCAAAGACAGGGGACCTCAGCAGAAGACTCTCTAGCAGAAAAAAAAGAAAAAAGAAAAAAAGAGCCAAAAAAAAAAAAAAAAAAAAAATCGTATGGCCGTACGGGTCAGCTGACCGTACGAAAAAAAAAAGCAGCCACGGTGGAACCACCGTACGGTAGCACCACCGTGCGGTGGCAACACCGACGGTGGAACCACCGTGCGGTGGCAACACCGACGGTGCGGCCACCGGCGGTGGAACCACCGTGCGGTGGCAACACCGACGGTGGAACCACCGTGCGGTGGCAACACCGGCGGTGGAACCACCGTGCGGTGGCAACACCGGCGGTGGAACCACCGTGCAGTGGCAACACCGACGGTGCGGCCACCGGCGGTGGAACCATCGTGCGGTGGCAACACCGACGGTGGAACCATCGTATGGTGGGACGTCCACCACCGTGCGGTGGAAACCACTGCTGTCGCGGAGCACAAAGACATAAACTCAGCCCCCACACAAACAAACACAGTCGTACGGTGGAGGGTGTTGATCGCATGATCGGAGGTGCCAGTGCTGTGTTGACCGTACAGGAAGGTTGTATGGCCGGGATGCCATCGGGGAAATTACAGTGCCAAAAAAAAAAAAAAAGAAAAAAAAAAGAAAAAAAAAAAGACGACGGCCAGATTTAAAATGATTCGCTGGAGTTTGAAGCCAGGACACTGGAAAAGAAGAGTTTTTTGGCATCTTAAAATATCACTGAAATGATGCGCGCCATGGACTTTTGTGGGGTTCTGAAGGTTGTAAATTGGTGTTGGCGGCGGGGGCGCTGCCCCAGGACCCCGCGAGGGGCGCTGCCCCTCGACCCTGCGGGGGCGCTGCCCCAGACCCCGCTGGGGCGCTGCCCCTCGACCCCCAGTTTATTTTGAGCTACAGAAGACCACGGGAAGTGTTGTGCCCGCAGCTAAGCATTGGCAGGGAAGCCATAAGCCGTAGAGGGAGACGGATTTGGAGGTTGGGAACAAACAGAGTTTGAGGGAAGGCATTGCAGGTCCGCGCAGTTGTATGACACCAGGGAGTTATTCAGTTCAGTTTTTAGCCTTTGGGGAGTGTGATGGAGGATTTGAGGTGTCTCCTAGCATTTGTGCCAGCGGATTGTGGCCACCTCCAGGCATGATAGGTACGCTTTGAGGAACTCGGAGTATGTCTCGGCTGGACGTGAGGTTGTCTTGGTGGATGCACAGAGGGCTCAGGAGGAGCTGACCACCAGGTTGGAGGCAATAGTCTCGTGAGACTTAGTTCAGCGTACCCAGGAGTTGGATGCCGGGAGAGCAGCACGGGTGGCTATCGAGGACAAATTGGCTAGGGAGATAGTATCAATTGAGTAGCAGTTGGTGGAAGCTGAGACTGAAAAACATGTTTTGCAGACAAGTTTGGGTTAGGCACAGGAGGACTGTGATGGCAAAGGAAGCAATATTGGTGAAATCCGCACTTGAGCATCGGATGGTAGCAGAAAAGGGTTTTCAGGCGAGGACGCAGCAAGTGTATAAGATCCGGGCCCGACTGGCGTCAGTAGTTCCTGCCGTTCATCTCTATTTTGTATTAAGTCGTCAGAGTCGACTTCTTTTCTTGGGGGGGATGATGTTGACGAGAATAATCATTATGTTATGTTGTCATATTATGTTTATGTTGTCGTCGGTAATAATGAGTTACGGCGGTCAGTTAGTTAGCCGACGGGTAGGTAGTTGGAGTCGCGACGGTTGTGTCGCGCCCCTTCGGGTATTATATATTGTGTACCTTTTCTTCGAAGGAGGATCATGTTAGTCGTGTCAAATGTAATGTTATAAGCACATGATGTACATGGACTGTTGAATTAATATAGAGACTGGTTAATTAATGTATTTCCATTATGTTCTGTGCATTTACTTTCTGCATTTAACCGTTTACCCGAGAGGGCAAACATCAACTCTTAAAACATGGCAATAAGTTAAGGAGTGTGTGGCAAGAATGGTTTTACCACATGGTTTTTCCACCTAAAATTCCTCTTATCTCAAGTGAATAAAAGTTTCTCCTTTGCTTGAGTAAAGAAAAGTTCCACCTATATTTTGGAGATAGCAAAGGTGCCTGCACTTTGACATGGTTTATCCCAAAGTTGAAAAACTCGGACTTAGCAAAAACTCGGCAAGGCTCGAAAATGCGACTTGGCAAAAACATGGCAAAAAACTCGGCAAGTTAAAAAATTGCTTAAATTTCATCAGAAACACATTTGTTTTCGCAAAATTCAATGGGAAGATGCATCCAATGAGTCAATAAATGATTACATAACAGAAATAAGTTGATTCCCGTTATATTTGATTGATTTAAATGCAAACTGGGTACAAAATGGCATCGTCATGTGGAATGTTGATGTCTGATAGTTTGAAACAAAATGAAAATAGCAAATTGTCTTTATAAAACTAAAATTAAACATCAAAACAATTTACATCTTCCTCTTCCCAGCTCTAGTAAAAACTAGGGGAGAGGTAGCTCTAGTCCTATGAGTCCATTGTTGTTGTGCCGCCTCGCTTGGCATGATAGGCTATGGCTTGAGCTTCATCCTGGATGTAGATGTTGCTGGCACTGGCAGTGACTCCTCATCATTGTCAACCTCCCCATCCTCCTCAATCTCATTCAATTTGAATCCAAATGCACCCCACTCCTCCATTGCTTGCCTCTCCAAATCATAGATCTCATCATTGGTAAACAATGGAGGCTGCTCTCGCGTTGTCCAATCATTGTAAGGATCTATATCATCCAAATCAATTGGACCAATTGAGGCTGATGTTTCCTCTACCTTCCTTATGCGCAACCAAAGATTATATTGCACAAAGACAAGGTCATTGAGGTATTTTTGAGCTAATTTATTCCTCTTCCTCATGTGGATGGCCTTGAACAAGCTCCAATTGTGCTCATAGCTGGATGAACTACAAGGTTAGCATAAGACGCGAAGGGAAAATCTTTGTAGATTTGGGGCATTTCCACCCCAATTTCTCCACTAAGACTACACAAAATAAAATATTGAAGAGTTAGAAAGAAAAGTCAAAACATATTTTATCAAATTATCAATAGTTGTAAAATTGTAAATTTGTATCTTGTAAGATGCATGTGAAAGACTCCAAATTTTATACTTGGTATTTGAGTGGTTCTTCCTCTCTTAGCCAAATCTAAAGAGAAGAGCTTACCCTTTTTTTCCATATAATCATCTACTCTAGCCACAATGAGTTCTCGCACCTCAACATCGGGTGTCAACCTCTTAGTGCATGAAGTTAGGCCCTACATAACCTCTCCACTAGGATCCAAGGAGGAATTCGAGTAGAAACAATGAGGGTTGAGGAAGTATCTTGCTGCATAGATGGGTTGGTGGAGTTGATTGTTCCATTTCCTATCAATAATTTCCCATATGGGATCAAATTTGAGGTGGCTCCCCTTGTAATAATTTTTGATAGACACTTTGATGCTATCCATGGCCTCATAAAGATACCCCATTAGTTCTTTTTCCCCATCTACCAAGTGGAGAACTCTAACCAAGGGCTCTAACACCTACAATTTAAAAATACAAAAAGATTAATGTTACACATTTATAATGAAAGGCTTGAATTAAAAAAAATGAATATTCAATTTGAATTGAAATTTGAACTTTTGAAGTTACCTTCACAGTAATTGTAGCTCGTTGTGCAAATAGGTTGTCAAAGACTATGCATGCAACACTTTCTCCTTCAGGATTATTTGAATAAGTTTGACTCTTAAACATTTGTTTCAAAGCCCTCAATGAGCCAAGAATGCTTTGCAACGTTAAGGAAATCGTTGAAAACCTTGTGACACCCTATCTTACCAACTCTTTCCCTCGGGTGTTCTCTCTTATCAAGTGAAGAACCCAAGGGTGATTGTAGATATATTTTGTGATCCTCCTTGCATCCTTTACAACTGGTATCACCCAATTAAGTTTGCCTATGTTCTCCAAAAGAAGGTCAAGGACATGTGTTACACAAGGTGTCCAAAAAATTGTGTTGTATTTCTCTTGGAGGATTCTACCAACCACCACATATGTTGTTGCATTACCAGTTATTATTTGCACCACATTTTCAACTCCCACCTAACTTGCTCCAACATTAGAGCCAAATTTTTTGCATTTTTTACTTTGTTGGAGGCATCCACTGACTTCAAGAAAACCACATTACTTTTGCAAGCAACCAAAAAATTAATTATGTTGTGGTTATTCCTATCCGTCCACCCATCATAAAGAATAGTCCAGCCATATTTTTTTCCAATCATTTCTTTGTTTTTGCACCACTTCTTTTGCCCTATCAATTGCACTCACGAGAAACCTACAAATACGAAGTTAAATTAAGTACACGATTATAAATTTTAAAGAAAAATAACTTAAATTATTGTAAATAAAATAACATAAATTTAGTCTAAATTTTAAAACTCAACATAAGTTATCAAAAAAATTAAATCAACTAAACTAACCTTCCACTCAAGTCTAGGCTAGAATGCGCCTTGTAGACTTTTCTAGCAACTATCAATGCACTAACCAAATTATACCAAAAAGGATTATTTGTCATTTTGAAAGGGATGTGTTGTGTTGTAAACACACACGCCTCATTGCAAATGGGGACCCCTCTTTTTCTTTCTTTCTTGCTAGTTTAGCTTAGCTTAGTTTTGTTAGCTTGGAAGTAGTTTTGGTCTCGTAGCTTTTAGAAGGTAGAAATGTCTTGTTAGTCCAGGAGGAAATCAAAGTGTAAAATCCATGAATGAGATCTTCAAGTCTTGGAATTTGATAGGATGATGAAAGAGCGAGAAATCATGAGGAAAATTTTCTTAACAATATGTAAGATAGCGGAATTGCAAGTGTCACATGCAACTTCACCCAAAAGTAAGCATTACATGGAAATTTGCTCACAAATGCAATAAAATGAAGGACAATTCATTAAGAAGTGAGAAGAAGGTTAAGTTATTGTCAAGTTTTCAAAGATGGAAGAATTTTGTTCTTTTTTGCAAATATAATAGTGCAAAGTTAAAAATGCTAAGGAAAGGTTTCAAAAGGAGCAGGAAATTTTCTCCTGACCCACCAAGCGCAAAACCCTCACTAATGGCTCCAATACTAACGGAGCACAAAAAATTAAAGTTAGAACTTACAATGAAATTAAATAATTTAATGTTTAAAAATAAAAGATTCAATCCAAAATTTAAATTAAAGTTTGAAGTTATCTTGACAATATCTAAAGCCCCCTTGACAAAGACATCATCAAAAATTGTTTTTGCAATCTTTCTCCATTAGCCTTATTTCAATATGACAAGTCTAGCCATGCTTGAATCACAAACATTTGCTTCAAGGGAGTTAATAAACTAGAAATGCTATGCAATGCTAGAAAATTAGTAGCAGACCTTGTGGCATCCAATTGCATAAGCTTTTTGTTCTTGATGTGATCTTTCATTAATTTAAGAACCTGCTGTGATGTTCTCACACATTGCCCCATTGCAAATGGGTCTCCCCTTTGTTTTCACCTTTTAGGTTAGTATTTTGGTGTCTTAGGTTTTGTCTCTGGTCTATCACCTTTGAAAATGAGTCAAGTTCTTCAAATTCAGAGGAGTCATCAAATCAATAAGGAGAAAGAATGATTAAAAGAACGTTTTGATGCTACAGATGTGATCAGAGTCCAGACAGGTTGAAGGAGTAAAAACGCAATTTTCCAGGATTAATTCTGACAACTTCCTATTTTTTGGGAAAGTTGCTTGTTTTGCTTTTTGCTTTTTCATTTTTTGGCATTTTGGGGCTAATTTGGGAATCTACTTTTTTGTTTTTCTTTTTCTAAAAATAGAAAGTTTCTTTTTTGATTTTCCTGGGATCATAGGTAGTCACCGAGTCAGAAAAAATGTCAAGCGAAGAGAATTCATCCAGAACGAACCATATATGGAACCACCTTTGAATTTAGAGGATAATGTCAGAAATGCTAATGGAAGATCATAAGAAAATGGCTAAGTATGAAGTTTGGGCCAAGAATCGTTAGTTCCAAGCAAAGTCCACTCTAGGAATGAAGAAAATTCCTTGTTTCCAAGTGAAGTCCGCTCTAGGAATGAAAAAACTTTCTTGTTTCCAAGCAAAGTTCACTCTAGACATGAAGAAATTCCTTGATTGCAAGCCAAGTCCACCCTCCCTTGCATGGAAATTCCTTCTTGTGATTCTAAGTCCACCCCAAGTGAAAGAATATCCCAACCAAGTACCAAGTCCACATAGGAATGATGAAAAAAAATCCTTGCCCAAGCATGAAGTCCACCTAGGAATGATAGAATTCCTTGTCCACAAGCAAAGTCTTCCCTAGGCATGGGAAAATTCTTGTCCAAACACCAAGTCCGCCCTTCCTTAGCATGGATTCCGTGAATTGATGAAGTCTGCCCTGTGCATGGAAGAAAATCCATGATCTCAAGCAAAGTTTGCCCCTAGCAACATGGAAATTCCTTGAACAAGTAGCAAGTCTGACCTTCCTTGGTATAAATTCCTCAAACAAGAAGCTAGTCCGCCCAAGGTGGATAAACAAAATTGGCTAAGTCTTAATGAATGTGAAAATTCAAATCAAGACATGAGGTTCGCTAATATGAGAAGGTTCGATTTGGTGTTCAAAACAAGACCAGATTTGTTTCCAATAAAACACAAGAAAATAAAACAAAGCAAGAGTTCGCCTTCTTTATAAGCATGATCATTGGCATTTCATTTTCTCATGTCACTTCTCAAGGCTGAAAGTTGAAGCTCAGAAAATAATTTCTTTCAAACTTCAAGGAAAATTTCGAAGTAAATTGCAGGTGCAAGGCAATTTCAAGGAGAACTCAGGCCAATTTCTACGCTTGGAGATAAAGTTGAAAGTGATTCCTTAAAGCAATTTAAGAAATTTCATCAAAACTCCCAGGTTAACTAAGGATTGAAGGCAGATTTTCATTCAAAATTCCAATTTCTTTTTGACTTCAAGACAAATTTTCAGATAGAATTCCTAATTTTCTAGATTTGCAAGAGAACTTTCACTTCATATTCTGTAAATTTTACTCAAGGCCTTGCTTTTTACAGATTTGGAGTCTAAAATTTCACAATCAGACTTAATTTCAATTTCCAAAATTTCACTAAGTCTGATTTTTAGTTACAATTTCTAGAATTTCAAAGGATTAAGTCTGATTTTTAGTTAGAATTTCTAGAATATCATAAGTTAAATCAGAATTATCCTTTGAAATTCCATCAAACTTTGCACTCTAGGCTGGAAACAAACATCAAACCCCCTATTTTTTTTAACTTGGAAATTTTTCATATTTTTCAGGTGGTAGATGTTGACTCAAGGAGGGATTTCAGAAAGGTGCAAATAAAGTTCAATAACAAAGGACCATAATTGGAGTCCAAGATTGTGACAAAATGGAAGAAGGTTGGAGATACCAACCTTGGCCATGTGGACCTCGAAGACTTCAAGAAAAGAAGAAGGCAAAGAAATATTTCTTAATCCATAGGGATGACACAGGATTTCGTTCAATACAGGTGGCCATTCCAAAAATTGACAAAACAAAAGAGGACATCACTCCTGAAGATTACAAGCTAATGACTGTGGACTTAGGTCTTGCTACAAAGGAACAGGAAGTCCAAGAGTTAGATGATTCAATCAAGGCCATCAAGGAAAGGCTAAGGAAAGAGGAAGAAAACAAAAAACAATCCAAGTAGTCCAAGACAAGGACATGAATGTAGAGAACTTGAAAAACAAAGTTCAGAGCAACTTCTTCACTTCTACAAATCCCATCCAGATGCAACATTTTGGCAAGGCGTCCTCATTTTTGTCCATTGAGGATGGTTTTTGAAAACTAGAAATAGATTGGATAACCACTTTTGCCACATGTGAAGATGAGATGGATCTAATGGAATACAAGATTGACATTTTGCCAAGTGTCCCAATGGAGGAGCTCGACCCTATTGTGACCAGGTTCATTGAATTTTCTGCCAAAGAAAAGGATAAGGGACGCCCACTTCTAGAAGAAAGCTAGATTTAGTAGTTGTTTATTTCTCATTGGTTTGTTTTGGATAACTATTGTAGCTTGCCTTGTTTAGTGTTTAATGTTTTAATCTTGGTCATTGATCTTGGATCAATTTGAGCAATTGCTTTTTATTGGGGTGTCTATATAAACCCTCTTTTCATTTTTTTTTTTTTTTTTTTGTTTGATAGGTAATAGGCCAAGGGCCGGAATTTTTTATTGATTTAAAGTATTTTACATCTCGGTTCAGTGTGGGCACTGGTAGGAAAGAACTAAGGCAAGAAAACCTCCAGTCTAGCCCAAGGAAGATTAACTTCCTAGAAAAAGTACAGAATCTTATGATGGTATTTCTACCTTACATTGCTTGGCCATATTGCCATTGAAATATAAACGTGAAAATTATACAAATGCTTTGGATTTTATGAAAGTTCTGGAAGCTTTATATTTTCTCTTAGATATAGATCCTGGGTTGAGGCTTGAAAGATACTATCATTCCCTCTTGGTATCCTTGCCCTGCAAAACGACCAGCCAACCCAAAGTATGCAAACATCCTGAATTACCATGTCAACATTTGTTAGTCCGAAATCAAGCGACACATTTGTTGTCCTCAATTTTTGATTTCAAAAATTGGACTATCATATAGAAATTTTTGTTAAAAAATGAAAATTTTTACTCTATGGCATGCTTCTCGAGGCAGAAATTCGCCCCATCCTTGGACTGGATCGATTGTTGATCCATCCCCAAGCTGCGTTTCGAATTTCGTCGCGTTTCGAGTCTGTTTGCTATGTTTTTGCTTCAATGTAGGGGAATTTTTCGATAATTACCAGTAACTGGTAATTTGTTTTTCAAAACCCCCTTGAAGCTTTTTGGCTTGTAGGGGAATTTTTTCTCCAACTGCAAGTTTTTATAAAACTTGTAATGAGGGTTTTAAAACCCCCATTACCAGTAGTTTGACTTTAAGTTAAAATAAAACTTGTAAATGGGATTTTAAAACCCCTTTACATGTCTTTGTAACTTAAAGTTATTTTTATAATGTTAAAATAAAACTTGTAAATGAGATTTTAAAACCCCTTTACATGTTTTAAGTGAAATCACTTGTAAAGGGAATTCTATTTCCCTATTACAAGTAATTTAACTTGTAATTTCTTTTCTAAAACCCGAAATTTGCCTTAGAGGCAAAAATATGATGTTTTGTTTCCAAAACCCGAAATTCTTCCATGCCATTGCAAGCTGATTTGGGTTCGAATTTTTTGAAGGAAATGTAGGGATTCCTTCCAAGTGTGGATTTGCTGCAACTTTGAAGGATTCAAACCTATTTTCCACGCATTCATTAAACCATTTTTTCGCCATTTGTCTTCTTCAAAGCGTTTTTTCTGAATCACGCATTTATGCGATTTGCCATGGTTTGGGGGTTTCAATCCATCTATTTCTAAGGCGTTTTTAACTCAACCATAAATGCGTTGGATTCTAAGCATTTATCAAACCATTTTATGCACATTTTTGGTTTCGGATTTGCAAAAAGGCCCTAAAAACCAGTCACGTTTTTTGCCAAAAATGCATTCTTAGCCTATAAGGTATGCTTTCAATCCTAAATCGTTTTTGCTTTGTCTTGTATTTAATGATGAATGAAATCAGTTTCGAACTACTTCCTTGGCATTTTTACATGGCATTTTAATAGCAAATCGGTTTTGCTTTTGTCACAATGCGTGGCTAAGTTTTTCCCATTGTGTAAATTCTATTTAAAGGGCATCATCTTCAATGTTGGGTTGATTCTCCAAGTTTGGATTTCTTCTCAACCTTGCAAGGTAATTTTTATTTTTGTATTTCTTTCTTATTTCTTTCCTTGCATTTTCTTGTTTAGTTTTAGTTTTGTTCATGTTCATAATGGGTTTATGAGAGGAAATTCCCCATTTTACAAAGAAATTTGTAAAGTAAAGTTGTTCTTCCCCTTTGTAATTCTCCTTCTTTACTTGCATTCGGGTTTTAGAAACCCGATTGCAAGTAAGAGGAAAATTTGTGTTCTTCCCCTTTTTGAACAAAGACTTAACCTTCTTTGGTCCAAAAAAAATCAAGTTTCAAAATAAGAAAGATGTGCTCTTCCCAATTTGCAATCTTCCCAATTTGCAAAGAAATTTGCAAGTGTGAAAAGTTCTACCTCAAGATGTGTTCTTCCCTTTTTGGACAAAGACTTAACCTTCTTTAGTCCAAAAATCAAGTTTCAATGACGAAAAAATCCAAGTTCTTCCCAATTTTGGGTTTTGAAATCCGGATTGCAAGTTGAAAGTTCTTTCCATTTTGGCATGATAAAGTTCCGAGTGATATTCTTGAAATTCATTTTTACCTATCCGTTTCCAATTCCCTCATCCGTACTTATCATCCTCGCCATTTCCTACTTGCCTAAATACTATTTTTTCATCCATTCCTTCGATTTTCAGTTTGTAAATAAGTTTGCATTTGGATTTAGAAAACCAATTGCAAATGTGTTCTTCCCAACTTCCAAACTGAAAATTCATTCTCCTTCCATTTATTCATGCTTCGTGTTTTGCAAGTATAATTGCATTTGGAATTTGGAAACCCGATTACACGTTTGTACTTCCCTCTTGTGTACTTGCAAAACATGTTTCAAAACCCGAAATAAGTCAAAAGCTTATTTTTCCACCTCTTATATTTCCTCTCACAAAGCCAAAGTACGAAAGTTGAACTTTCCCATTTGGAGGAGTGAAAATGTCTAAAGGTACTGACTTTGATGTTGCCTTGATACTCTTGGATTTACATTGCAGCATTCCCAGTTGTTTCTAGATGACAGATGTACCATCATCTCCCACTCCAAAAAAGATGAAATACAGGTATGATAAATACCAAAATGGAGTTCCGCAGTCACAGGTTTCCTCCTCCCTTGATCATATCAAGGATACTGAGATAGGGCATGTTGACATGTTCGAATTCATACAAAGGATTGAAGATCCGAAGGAGGGGGATATGCAACGGTTGCTGGACAGCCATATCCATCATGCCGCATCCTTTCCAGTTGCTGCCCTAGAACCGGAATTTGTTCTAGCATGTGCCCATCATTTTGATAAAGAGAGACGAGTTATTAAAAATGATGATGGAGAAGTGATCATTCGCCTGGATGCAGAAGCTATAGAGAGGGTTTTCAAAATACCTTCTGAAACCATTTATATAGAGATCTCCAAGTAAAGTGCAGCTGAATACTTTGCCAAAAGGGAGAAAGACTGTAAGCCTCATATCAACAAGTGGATTCATGAACCTCGCACTGCGCTTACCAGATGGGCAAAGTTATATCGATCCGATTTCAAGAATGAGATCGATGATACTATTACTCTTCTGAGTCGTATGATGGGATTGGAACATTCCAATGTTTTTGAACCTTGGATGTACCAATTTATTATGTTAATAAGGCAGTCTCAGCACATCTGTTGGGGTGAGATCATCAGTGATGCTTTGTGTGAAAAACTTGCAGTCGTCTCTACTACTTTCACCTTCTACATGAATTCATATCTCGTGTATATTGCTGCGTCACTTAGACATTTCCCAGGTCTTTCCACCAAGGGTGACCGCATGCTTGTACCGGTTTGGGAATACTATGATCAGTTGCCTCTAAGATCAAGTAGGTCTCATTTTAGAAGGGTTCAGGACGCTTTCTTTGGTCATTACTTGTGTCAATTTAACAAGAACTTGAAGAACAAAAGAGTCTCAGATGAAGCATGGGAAAGGGTGGAAGAATATGGTTGTTTGTTTCTCCAGTTTCAAACTTTTACCTACATGAGAGTTGGATGCTATGGCGGGCAGCCTTACATGCTCCCACGATACCCAACCAATAAGATTATTCTCATGGAATTGGGAAGGCAGATCATGGCTGTGCATACACATCAATCAGTTAAGCACAAGGTTGGCATGGGTATTTCTTCCAACAACCCATTGAAGATTGGTCAATATTCTCTAATGACTTCAATCAAGGCCAGGGCTATGGAGACCGAGTTGCAGGAAATTAGACTCAAAAGATTCAAACCTAGAACTGATTTTGATTACCGAGGCATGAAGGAGAAGATCAAGAAGACCTTCATCCATGTACATCGGATAGAAGATATCTGGGTTGATCTCCGTACCGAAAAGGAGATTCGCAAGATGGATTACTGCCGACTCACTACAGAACAGGTTGTGGATCTAAACCTTGTGAACATGCCACAAGGGATGATTGATGATGGCAACATTCTTGATCTTGAGTTTGTCAATCAGAATGTTGATGAGGCTCCACTTCCTTCTATCCACTGGTCCCATAAGGAAGGCACTTCTATCTTGGATAGATTTCAGTCAGTTCTTGCCAATACCAATAACTGGCTTAATAACAATGGTGTCAAGCTCATTAAGATTAAGGTTGGGAAAGAAGATGATTCTACAGGTCCTCTTGGGCGGAAGTCTGAAATTCAACTAGACAATAAAGAAGGTGCATCCTCTTCTAGTATGAGGATTAAATTGTGAGTCAGCCGTGCAACGATGCTTCCTCCTCAGGAAATAACAGTTCAAGGCAAGGAGAAGCCACAGTTGGAAATTCATGTGATTGATCCTGAAGCTTCAGAGGAAGAAACTCAATCTGATAATGCTCCTCAATCGCTTTCTACAGAGTCCCCACATAATTCTCTTTCTTCACTTCCTATTGAGGTACCCATGTTTCCTCCTGTGATAGATGTGAGCTCTCAATCTGCCCCTTCAGTTTCAGAATCTCCGCAGAACGTCCTTCCACTTTCAGCAGCAGAACCATCTCAAGGTCGTTCTTAGGAAAATTTGTTGAATATCTTTTCAGATGATCCTTCATATGTACCTGTGTCTGATATTGATACTTCTATGATCTGTTTTGATGAGTTCATGACATCTTCATGACATCTTGTCGTCACTTAGCAGACTATGGTGGCTATCCAGACGGACACTTCTCCCAAGATCACCACAGTTGTTCAAACGGAAACTGCTTCTCCCTCTATCCCAGAATCAGAGTTAATGGCTTTACCTCCATGGCTCAGTTCTTTCACTACAAAGAGGAAGAAGTAGGTGATCTAACCTGATGCCTTTGACTACCAACAGTTGAAACAATCAAAACCTAAAGCTATTAAGAGGGCAAAGACAGTTTTGAGGGTGATCGTTGATGAAAATCGGATGAGAGTGGCAGAAATCTCTGAACCAATATCAGATAAACTAGTTGAAGAAATGCAAGCAGCTGATTATCGGATCACCAAAGTGCAACTGGTTAAGCAGACTCATGAGGTTGTCAAACATGATGCTCAACAAATAGTGGCTACATTGGTACAACGGTATGATGAGGTTTTGACCAAGAAAGATCAATTGGAAGTAGAGAATCAAAGACTCATGGCAGCCATCCAATGTATTACTCTACCTTCAAATGGAGAAGGCCAAGTGCCTGTTTCTTCCAAGGCCGGTGAACCAATCCAAGGTATCGAGAGAGCCGCCCAAAAGGTTCAAGCCTTAGACACCTGGGTTGATCAATTGCATGACTTATGTTCACAAGTCATAAGACAAGTATTTGAAACAATGGGTAAATTGGAAACCATTGAAGATAAGTTGAATCAAATCTTGGGTGCTTTCAAACTAAATTTGGAGAAGGTTGAGAGAAATTTAGTTTCTTGGTGAAAGATGCCTCAACATCAGTTGGGCATTCTTTAGGTGCATGACGTAATTCCTTCCAGAGTCATGTACATTGAATATGAAGAACTTCTGGAGAACAAATCTCTTGTTCTCAAGTCACTCATTGAAGAAATTGATGAGACCTTAAAGTTGCGTGAAGCAGTCTTTCAAGATGTTACCTCCCATTGTAAAAAGGCATCTTGCGACATTTTAAATCAGAATGATGAGTGGCTGCTCGAGGAAGAAGTTCTTGCAGATCTGCAACTCAAGATTCATGAGAAGTTAGCAATTCTTAGTCGCTTCCATTCAAATATTGATTAAGTATCAAACTGAGTTGCAGGAAATCCGGTCCGCATTGGAAAAGGGCAACTCCATGCTATGCCAATGCCATGATGTTATCGTAAAGACTAGGGTGGTGGCTATGAACACTCATGAACCAGATCCTGATGAATTGCAGAAAGTTATTCAGAAGTTCGAATTGTTCATATCTTCAAGAGGTGCAACTTAAGTGTTTTTAACACTTGTTGTAAAATTTTAAAATTGTAATTTCATAATTGTAGTTTCCCTTTCGGCAAGTTTACTAGTAAAAACGTTTTTGTAATTGCAAGTTGTCATCACTTGCATTTTTGTAATTGCAAGTTAACTCCTTACTTGCACTTTTGTAATTACTTGTAAGGCAACTACAAGTTGTGTCCGATTAGGACTGTAGTTGGAATAAGTCTTAGTTAGTTAATAAAGTCATAATTAGTTGTTGAATAGGTCTTGGTGGTTGAGGGAATTTCTCAAGTTAGTTAGGATCCTCCCACCTTTTTCTCAAGGCTCCTCTCCTATAAATAGAAGAGAGGGTCCTTTGTAATCTTTATCTTTTGGGAAAGCAAGCAAAAACTCTACCAAATTTACAACAAGAAGTCTTTGAGCTTATGTATGTGAATTGAAAGTTTTGAAGAATAATAAAGAAGGATTACTCAAGTTTTGAGTCTTTGAGCAACAAGTTTGAGTTTGACTCTTTTTATTTATTCTATGCAAAGTGTTTCTAAAGGAGCTTAGTCCAATCTGATTTGAAGTCTTTGAGCTGCAAGTAGAGAAGATTAATTAAAATAGGAAATCTCTAGAAGGAGCAGCAAGTCTTTGAGCTTGTGTCTATTCTTGAGGGAAAATTATTGTTTGATGAGAAATAGCAGCAAGTCTTTGAGCTTGCATTAGTTCTCGTCTTTGTGTTGAAAGAATAAATTAGTCCAGTCTTTGAGCTGTTGTCTTTTATTCGTTGTAAAATTTAGTATAGCAAAGGGTAGATAGGACTTCTAATAGTCAATTCTTTGAGCTTGATATAGCTGTCCCGTCCCGAAGGAAGTGACAAAAGTCTTTGCGCTTTCAGGAAACTTCATTTCCTTTCTCTCATTTTACTTGAAAGTGGTTACTGCTATTCATATTCAATCGCTATCCTTTTCTGTGAAGAGAAAAGGATATTGTCTTTCTTGAAGAAAGAAAGAAGACTGCTGTCCCATCCTGTTTTTATTTCAGTTTTAGTTAGATAGGGGGAGCCTTCCCTTAATTAGGAGAGTTTTGACTCGTGTGCTGTGGTTGAAACCACAAATTTGTATATTTCGCCAAGTGTACAAAATTTTCAACCAACAACATTGAAATGGACTGCCATCTTATAGCGGATGTCATGATGATAATCAGAAAATGCTCCAGTCAGGTCACATAATTCCAAAGATTTATCCCAGGACTAGGAGAATTATATAATTTTAGCTATGATTCATAGACCAAGTTTCATTCGGTTACAGAAAGATTTGTATTGATCCTCGCGGCAGAAAATAATCATTCGTCTAGCAGCACTACATATTGTCCATCGATGCTCATCAATTTTATGGCCGCACCCTTTTTCGATGGAATCATGAGCTTCGGTGGCTTAACTTTATCTTCCCTCGAAATGTCATGTTTCATTGATGTCTCCTTATTTTCGATGAAACTACCATCATCATTAAGGGGCTTGGAGGCTTCATCGATCTCTACACTTTCATTGAAAGGCTCTACCTCACGTGTTTATGTCGATGTAATCCTCCATCGGCTCATTAAAACCCCGTTTTCGGCGGGAATCCTTTCATTGCCGTGTTTTGCAACCGTTTTATCGGTCAGGTCATTGATGAAATTTTTTATGTCAACGAAAGAAAAATATCCTCCTTTGACTTTTCGATTTTTGATGGAACTGTGCTCGTCGACCAATAACTTTTGCACCTCTACGACACCTTCCTTTTCTCGAAAAGTCTTATTGATGATAAAGCTATCTTTGGTCAACATCTTTTGTGCCTATTCGATATGCTCTCTTCCTCGAAATAGCTTCGTCGATAAAATATCCATTGGTTCCTTCGATATCACTCTTTCGGCTAGACTCCTTCCCTCGTCGAGCTGTACACATGTCTCATCGATATTGTGGTTTCATCGAAACTATTTATTTCATCGGTGGGACCACTCTGTAATTATTTTGGCATTATAAACAGAAACATAGGCTATTGATCCAAGTTTTATTCGGTCACAGAAGATTTGTATTGATCCTCGCGGCAGAAAGTAATCATTCATCTAGCACTACATATCGTCCATCGATGCTCATCAATTTTATGGCCACACCCTTTTTCGATGGAATCATGAACTTCGATGGCTTAACTTTATCTTCCCTCGAAATGTCATGTTTCATCGATGTCTCCTTAGTTTCGATGAAACTACCGTCATCGTTAAGGAGCTTTGAGGCTTCATCGATCTCTACAGTTTCATCGAAAGGCTCTACCTCACGTGTTTATGTCAATGTAATCCTCCATTGGCTCATCGAAACCCATTTTCGACGGGAATCCTTTCATCGCTGTGTTTTGCAACCGTTTTATCGGTCAGGTCATTGATGAAATTTTTTATGTCGACGAAAGAAAAATATCCTCCTTCGACTTTTCGATTTTCGATGGAACTGTGCTCGTCGGCCAATAACTTTTGCACCTCTACGACACCTTCCTTTTCTTGAAAAGTCTTATCGATGAGAAAGCTATCTTTGGTCAACATCTTTTGTGCCTCTTCGATACGCTCTCTTCCTCGAAATAGCTTCGTCGATAAAATATCCATTTGTTCCTTCGATATCACTCTTTCGGCCAGACTCCTTCCCTCGGCGAGCTGTTCACATGTCTCATCGATACTGTGGTTTCATCGAAACTCTTTATTTCATCGGTGGGACCACTCTTGATTTCCTCGATGTATTTTATGTCGATGGAACTAATGTTTTCGGTGAATCCTTTTGGAAGTTCATCGCGGCCAAGATTTGTTCGATAAGTCACTTTATCGATAGGATAATGGTAAGCTTTTTCGATAGAGTCATTTCGGCCAGACTGGGCGATTCGGTGACGGATTAGTATGTATATCCGATGGCCTTGGTTTGAGCGATAATTTTTAGGATTCCGATGTCGATGTTATGATATCTAACTTTTAATGAGAAGAAGCTATAAAACCATAATATGGCATTTTATATAAAACATTGGATGAGGGCGTAAGATAGAGCTTTAGGGAAGATGAATGCCATCGGCTCCCAAGTTAGCTAACTCATCAGCCCTTTTGTTGCCTTCCCTATAGATGTGGTTGATCGTAAATCACTCGAAACCTGTGCATAAATCAATGGCCCATGTCATTAGTGAGTTGAGTCTCCAATTGGGCATACTACCTTTTCTTAGAGCGTTGATAATAATTGCCGAGTCCCCTTCAATTTCCAATTTCTTCACTCCCATCTTTTTGCAAATATTAAGGCCTTCCAGCAGGGCAACCAATTTGGCCCAATTATTAGTCTTATTACCTATGGGTAAGCCCTGAGGACAATTTCCTTCCCTTCCTAGTTATGGATAGAGCATCCTATCCTTGCCACCCCTGGGTTGCCTCTGGAGGCCCCATCAAAGTTTAGCTTGAGCCTTCCCTCACCTGGAGGTTGCCACTTACATTCAGCTCTTTTCCTTAGATTTACTTCAGGACCATCCCCAATATAGGGTGGGATAGATAGTCCTTTCCATTTCCCCTTCATCTTCTCATCCCAATAAGTTACTGTGGCATTCTTCTTTAGACCGAAGTTGATCATACTGTTGATTTTTTTGATCATAGCAGCCTCAATTTTATTGATTACCCGTTTCACTTCTAATTTTTCATCTTTGAAAAGACGTCTATTCCTTTCCTTCCATAATTCCCAAATTATGGTAGATGGAAGAGATATCCATAAGCCTTCAAATAGACAACCTCTTCTTAGGATGGGCCAGGCTTTGAGCATTCTTAAAATAGTTTGAGGAAAGGCAGAGGACCACCCTAGTTTCTGGGTAAACCACATCCAACATTTGTTTGCATAGTTGCAATTAAAGAGGAGGTGATTTGTGTCCTCTTCATCCTTTTCACATAGAGGGCATCTACTGGGTCCCTCATACCCCATCCTTCTAAAATTTTCAGCAGTCAAGAGCTTATTCTGGAGAGCAAGCCATGTGAAGACTCCAGCCTTGGGTAGGCAGTATCTGTCCCAGCAGATTTTCAGAGGCAGCTCCATCTTGGGTCTAAGTTGAGCTTTAGTGATGTGATTATACCCATCCTTGGAGTTGTATTCTCCATTCTTGGAGCCATCCCACACAAGCCTATCCTTGCCTAGACTAAAGGAAATGTTTCTATCTTTTAGGATTGCCATGAGTTTATCTTTATCCCTTACAGGGATATCCTCATTTTCTCTGACTATCCATTTCCACCCCATTCCATCCTCTGAGGGAGAAATGTAGTTCCCAATCAATTTCCCTTTGTTTGATTCTAGGAGTGTTCTTGTAGGCCCAAAATCATGGATTTTCTCGATCACTTTATACCCTCCCCAAGAATCTGACCAAAACAAGGCATCTTCCCCTGACCCTAGGTTCCATGTGAGTTTATCTGTGATAATATTTCTGCATTCCAATATTAAGTTCCATATGCGAGAGTCTCTGGGCGGATTGTTTTCTCTAAATATTTGGATAGGGTTGTGTTGGTGTAAATAATTATTCATCATGGATATTATTACACCTTACTTAAGTTTACTTAGGAAATGCATTTCATAGTAGTTTGGGTATGAGACACTTGGCTGTTTGTGCCACATTGGGATAGTGTGTAGGAGAATTTCCACTTTTTATGGTGTTGATCTTATCTTGTTGTTACGTTCCACCTCATGTGGAATATTATATTGTTTCTCCTACCTAGCCACACCTATTTCCTACCTACCCTTGTTTCTTATTGAGCCACATGTCATGTTTGTGTGCTCACATATCCATATAGCCTTGCCTATATAAGCAGGCTCATATTCATTGTATGTAACGATTGATGATCCAGTTGATCAGTATTTTCTCTTGATAGAATACAGTTTATTTCTATCATCTATTTTGTCTCTCTTATTTGTGCTTTCCATTGCCTCTAGATCTTGGCAAAATCTCACATGGTATCAGAGCCATTAGAGTGCCATTGGTTTGCCAATTGAGAGTAATTTGGGGTTTGCATTTTGGAGCTTTCTATTGTAGGTTTTTATTGGAGCTTGTTAGGTCAAATCTGAGGTCACCATTGGATTGAGGAGGTCCAAGAAAGTCAGTTTTGCCTTTTGTTTTATCCAAATTGGACTTCGGAGGCCAAATATAGAGGCATTTGAAGTTTGAAGCTGCGACGAAAATTTTCTAGAAATTATAATTTTGCAGACAATTTTCAAATAGTGATATCTCACTCATCCGGACTCCTTTTTTCGAGCAATGTTTTTTGTTTTGGGGTAGAATTTCGTGATCTGTACAGTGGTGCAAGAGTTTTCTATTTTTCGGATACAAGTTTTTTGCAAATCATGAAATCCCGATTTTTACAACTTTGGAGGCTTCATTTGGGCTCATATGGACTCCTTTTCAGGTGCCGTTTTTTTTGAGAGTGCATAATTTTTTGTTTACTTTCATAATATGCCATTTGTTTGCAATGATTATTAGTAGAAATTGTACTTTCAGTCAGGCTTGCAAAACTCGGCGAGCCATTAAAAAACTCGCGAGTAATCGCGATCCAGAATGGCGCGTGAGTTAATCGCGGAAATACTCGGCGCAATTTTTTCATATAGTCGCCGTGATTTTTTTGACAAATACTCGCCGTTAATCACCAAAACCCGCCCGAAAACGCGGCACAAAACGCGAAAAAAATGCGACTTAAGTCGCAGGCAAAAAAAAAACCTAAGTCTTTATTCCATTTCGCGCGACTCCGGAAGGCAAAAAACGCCATGCGATTTCCAGTAGGGTTTGCATTTGCACGCGCGACCAGGTTTTTACTTGTTTATTCGTGATCTTTTTGTATTGTTTTATTTCGAATTCACAGTCATTTTAAATTTTAATCGAATGACTGTGTAATACACAGTCATTTGAAATGACTGTGTATTACACAGTCAAAATGACTGTGTATTGTTTGCATTTGCACGCGCGACCAGGTATCTTTTTGTATTGTTTTATTTCGAATACACAGTCATTTCAAATGACTGTGTAATACACAGTCATTTTGACTGTGTAATACACAGTCATTTCAAATGACAGTCATCATTACATAGTCACAGTCATTTGAAAATGACTGTGTATTACACAGTCACAGTCATTTCAAATGACTGTGTAATACACAATCATTAGTAATTACAGTCATTTCAAATGACTGTGTATTACACAGTCATTAGTCATTTGAAATGACTGTGTAATACACAGTCACAGTCATTTCAAATGACTGTGTAATACACAGTCATTTCAAATTTTCAAATGACTGTGTATTACACAGTCACAGTCATTTCAATTTTCAAATGACTGTGTAATACACAGTCATCATTACACAGTCACAGTCATTTCAATTTTCAAATGACTGTGTAATACACAGTCATTTCAAATTTTCAAATGACTGTGTATTACACAGTCATCATTACACAGTCACAGTCATTTCAAATGACTGTGTAATACACAGTCATTTTCAAATGACTGTGTATTACACAGTCATCAGTCATTTGAAATGACTGTGTAATACACAGTCATTTCCAAATGACTGTGTAATACACAGTCATTTCAGTCATTTCAAATTTTCAAATCACTGATATGACTGTGTAATACACAGTCATTTTCAAATGACTGATGACTGTGTAATACACGGTCATTTGAAATGACTGTGTAATACATATTCATTTTCAAATGACTGATGACTGTGTAATACATTAATCATTAATGTACATTGTAATTAATGACTGTGTATTACACAGTCAATTGTGAAATGACTGTGTAATACATACTCATAGTCATTTGAAATGACTGTCAACTGTGTAATGTCAATGTGTATTAAAGTATTTCATTTAAATTTAAATTTGAAGTTAAAAACTTAAAAAATACACAACCAATTAAAATTTTAATTTTAGATTTAATAGATGACTGTAAATAAAATACAGTTATACAGTCATTGTAATTTTTGGATGTTCGTGATTTTTTTTGGTAACAATGTTATTTATCTCTAAATGTTGTCTCTCTTTTGCTAGGTTCTTTTCCACATCTTTTTGAAAGAAAATGGATTCAGCTTCTACAGTTAAAGTTGGTGGCAAAAAGAGAGACCCTTGTTGGAAACATGGTAGACCAGGTCCAAAACGAGATGTTTTTTGCAACCATTGCAAAAAAATTGTAAAAGGTGGCATTAATAGGTTCAAATATCACCTTGCAAAAATTCAATGCCGAGATACCACAAGCTGTACGGAATGTACTGAAGAGGCTACGAGAGATGCAATAGCAACGCTTGAAGCATATGATCAAAGGAAGGCAACAAAAAAGAGAACAGCAGAGGCAATGGCAGCCCCAAGGGCAGATTTGAGTTCCATAGGGTCACATACAGATGTGGCGACATCTGGTTCTTCCCTTGGGCCACGGATACGAGCAAAGGGAACTTTGGACAGCAACATGGAAAACTTCTTTATTCCACGTAACACTCCTGGTGCACAACCTGGATTGCTTGGCACTGCATGGAATAAAGAGGCTCACCAACAAGCCAAGGTGGCGTGTGCTAGATTTTTTATCTACAACGATGTTCCGTTCAATGCTATTTCTAGTCCATCTTGGGACCAATTGGTCACCGCGTTGACTGTGGCAGGTAAGGGGTTCAAATCCCCAAGCCGTTACGAGGTAAGTGGACCGTTATTGCAGGATGAGGTCCAAAACACTCATGCATTAGTGGAAGAGCAAAGGACTATTTGGGAAAAGAATGGCTGCACCATTCTTTCTGATGGATGGACAGATGGTAGGAATAGGACACTCATCAACTTTCTAGTTGCTTCAGGAGGACAGTTAGTATTTTTAAAATCAATTGATGCCTCCAATGAAGTGAAGAATGCGGAGACCTTGTGCAACATGTTGGATGAGGTGGTGATGGATGTGGGAGTGCAGAATGTCATCCAAGTTGTGACTGATAATGCAGCTGCATATGTGGCAGCCGGCAAACTTCTAATGGCTAGACATCCGACATTATTTTGGAGCCCTTGTGCTGCCCATTGTCTTGACTTGCTCCTTGAGGACATAGGGAAACTAAGTTGGGTAAAGAAAGTGGTTGAAGATGGAAGGAATATCACCAAATACATCTACAATCACACATGGGTCCTGAATCTTATGAGAGAGCACACTGAAGGTAAGGATCTTGTGCGGTCGGGGATCACACGCTTTGCTACCAATTTCCTCACCTTGCAGAGCATACTTGCTACATTGCCCAACCTGAAGCGGATGTTCGTGAGTGAAAGATGGTTGGGGAGTCCTTATGCTACAAAGCCTGAAGCAGAGAAGGTTGTGATTGCCATTTTTGATACTAATTTTGCCAAGATAGTGGAGGAGATCATCAATGTAAGTTTTGAAACTTTAATTGATGATTTATTATTTAATTTTCTAATATTTCAATCTGCTGATTTTGTTAGATTTTTTATATCTAGGTGTCGGAACCGTTGGTGAGGGTGCTACGAATAGTGGATGGGGATCATAACTCCATGGGGTATCTATATGAGGCCATGGATAAGGCCAAAGAGGCGATTCAACACTTGTATGGGTCAAACAAGACCAAGTATGAACCCATATGGCGCATAATTGATCGGAGGTGGAACCATCAACTCCACCAACATATTCATGCTGCTGCCTACTTCTTGAATCCCAAGTTTTTTTACTCTCCGCGTTTCAGAGCAGATGCAGAGGTTAGAATTGGCCTTGACACATGCATTCGGAGATTAGTTGATGATGAGATCTTTCGAGACCTGATACTTGATGAGTTGCAGAGTTATAAGAAGGCCTTAGGGGAATTGTGTTCTTCACCTGATTGCAAACGTAGGAGAGCCACCTTACGACCAGGTAAAAAAAACATATGTTTAATTTTTACCATTTATTTCTCTCTTTAAGATTATTGAAATCTTTACAAGTTATAAATCACATTTTGTATCCTTGCAGATTTGTGGTGGGAAGATTATGGTGCCACAACGCCTAATCTTCAAAAGCTTGCCATCCGCATATTATCACAGCCTTGTAGTGCTTCTGGTTGTGAGCGCAACTGGAGTGTTTTTGAGAACATCCACACAAAAAAGCGCAATAGGTTGACTCAACAACGCTTGAATGATCTTGTCTATGTGCGGTACAACATTCGATTACATGAGAAGAAGGTGCTAGGGCAAGATTCACATGAAGCACTTGACTTGGATGACATTGATCCATATGCAGCAGAATGGGTTGCTTCTCCTGATGATGTTGATAATGATTTGGATCCATTCCTTACTAATGAGCAGCTGAGTGAGTTGGAGAGGGCAGGAGAGGAATGGGATGCGGAAGTGGCAGCACGTGAGGAGGAGCAGGAGGTTGATCATGCAGCAGAGGCACCTGTTAGTGTTGAGGATGTTGCCACTACTTCAGCACCACCCACCCAGTGGCCACAATCTGTTTTGAGCTTTAGTCGTAGACGCAATTTATGATTTCTTATTTTCATTGATACCAAACTTTGAACTTGATATGTAATCAGAATTTCAGAGGTTCTTGTTTTGTGGTCTATGACTCTATAACTCTATGAGACTGTCACTATGATACGTTGATATGTATTGAACTCTTATTCATATGTTGCACTTGATTTTTGGTTTATGCTATGATACTTGCATTTGTTGCTATGTATTACCAAAAAAATTTGATTTATATATCATGGAAATCATATATGTTATACAAATTTGGTGTAAATGTGTGTTTTTGAATTATATATTAAAAAAAAATGTATTTTCAAATGTTCGATAAAGTTGCCGAGTTTTGCCGAGTTTTTTGCCGAGTTTTAAAATTTTTTTGGCCTTGCCAAGTTATTGCAAAATCCGAGTTTTTCAAGCTTGCTTTCAGTATTTGGTCTTTTTTTGGCCTATTTGGTACTTGTATTTTGCTTGGATCTTAGTTTAGATCTCTTGCAATATTTGTTGAAGTCTCTTATATCTCATTTTGAGAAGTTGTAAATTTAAATCAAAAGTCCACTTTGCCTTGGTGGCCCATTGTATATGCCCTAAGTATAAAGTGCCAAATCACCATTTTGGGGGGGGGGGTTTCTTGATTGAGTATTTTGGGGGGGGGGGTTTCTTGATTGAGTATTTCGGGGGGGTGTCTTGTGTGATTGTGCCTCTCTCTATCTTGTGTTTTTTCATTTTGGTGCTATGGGTTCTCCTAAATTTCCACTTTTAACTCCTCATAATTATGCATCATGGAAGATTAAGGCATGGAGTAAACTAATGGAAAAAAAACTCATTCATTATGTAACTGGAACTATTACAACACTACCTGATCCTAAGGCTGATCCTAATGCTCAACTTGAATGGCTCACTAAAAATGCTATGGAAATTGGAACTCTTAGAAAGTATGTATCAGATGACCTCATTTTTCACATTGATAAGTGTACTACAATTAAAGAGGCTTGGGATATTTTTCAGAAATTGTATGGTCAAATTGATGAGATTAAGGGCTACAAGCTTGATAGTGAACTCACAACTTTGGATCCCAAGGATTTTGATACAATCCAAGATTATGTCACAAAAGCAAATGAGCTAAGAGCAAAGCTAAAGGATTGTGGAATTGACAAAAAGGATGCTCAATTGGTTTATAACTTGTTGGACAAGCTTCTTTCAGAGTATGCAGCCTTTGTATCTAGCTTTCACACCCATAGGTTAGCTCAAGGTTCCTCATACACTTCTCCCTCATTTGATTCATTCACGAAGATGTTGATACTTGAGCAATCTAAGTTGACCACAATGGGGATTCTCAAATCTACAAAGTCACAAGTTTTAGTGGTTAATAAAGGGAATCAAAGCAATCAAGGAAAAGGCAAGAATCAAAAGCAACCTAAGTCAAAACCACAACAAGATGGAGCACAATCTTCCTCTCCACAACAAGGTGATTCACCATTCTCACCTAAGAGGAAATCATATAAGGACAATCTTTTTTGTGGATATTGCAAGAAATCAGGACATGATGAACATCATTGTTACAAGAAGGATATTGATGAGTTGAAGAATCTTCTTGAGAAGAACAAAATCAACCTACCTTTTAGAATGTCTACATCGACTTCTTCTTCTAAGGGTAAAGGAAAGGATCACTCTTTTGGGACAGATAAAGGAAAGGGACAAGCTCTTTGTGCTACTACAAGTCATGATTCAGGGAGATGGCTTCTAGATTCAGGGGCTTCTCATCATATGGCATCTTCGCAGTCTATGTTTTCTACATTTGAACCTTGCCACATGCCACATATTTTGATGGGCAATCATACATACATGGATGTGATTGGGAAAGGATCTATTGCCATTGGGGATAACTCCTTCAATGATGTGTTGTGTGTACCCCGTTTGACAAACAATCTTCTTTCCATCTGTCAAATCACACATGGGGCAACTAGGAAAACTGTGGAGTTCACACTTGATTCAGTTATCATTAGAGACTTAGAGAGTGAAGCAATCATTGCGACTGGGGTGGTTGATCATGCATCTCAGTTGTACTCTTTTTCACATTTTGGTCCTATTGATGAGGTTGATTCTTCCTATGTTGATGATTTAGATTTTGAGGAGAACTTTGGGCACTTGAACTTGGGGATTCTCACATGTGACACCATATTTGAACCTTACATATCATCTCCTTCTATTGATATCACACCACCTATTGCACCTGATGATGCAACTAGTGCGATAGTTTTGCCTTCTTGTGATTTAGTGCAACAAGATATTTCATGTCTTCCAGCTTCAGTTTCATGGGACCCCTACTTGACAGACATTGCAGGTTTGTTTGTGGAGTCCTACATTGCAGATTTGGGAGACATCATTGATGAAATTCATCTTCTCTTTGATGAAGATGATCCTTCTTCGATTGTTGCGAGGGATCACTTTGACCCTCTTGTGCATTCTCTACGTGATCAATCTTTAGAGGTTGACATGATTGTGGATACTTTTGTCCAGTAGTTGGACGAGGTCTCTTTATCTTTTGAGGAGACATGTGAGTCTTTGGATATTGTTCTACATTTTTCTCCACTAGATCTTGGAGTGCCTTTTTCAGCAGTGTGGCGCAGTTTACCACCTTTGGAGGGGGTAACTTTCAGCATCGACATGGGGACATTTGAGCAGTTTTCAGAGATTCTTTTCATCATGAGTATTTTTCCTACATCTTCCTTTCATGGTTGGGGAGACTTCATGGATACACCTTTGGTTTTGTTTCTTCCTAAGGGTAGGAATGTTGTTCGACGTTTGTGGAGTAGTTTCTTCATACATCATCGAGCTTCTATCATTGGTGTAGATTCCACATTGGGGGGGGCTTCCTAGTCTCTCTTCTTCTTCTCTCATATGGGGGGGACTTGTTCCTCACATGGGGTTTTGTTCCTCACATGGGGTTTTGTTCCTCACATACTTCTATGAGAGTTCTTTGTATCTAGTTTTCATCTCTCTTTTGGGGGAGGGTTTTTTCCCATTGGGTTTTTCTCTCTTTCCCCACTTTGTGAGAGATTTCATTGCATTGGTTTGCATTTGTACATGGGTACCTAATATGGCCTAGTAGCCGGGACCCATCTTGCATTGCTTAGTTGCATTGTAGACTTAAGTGCATTCCCCTAAGTTGTACTTAAGGGGGGGTGTTGGTGTAAATAATTATTCATCATGGATATTATTACACCTTACTTAAGTTTACTTAGGAAATGCATTTCATAGTAGTTTGGGTATGAGACACTTGGGTGTTTGTGTCACATTGGGATAGTGTGTGTAGGAGAATTTCCACCTTTTATGGTGTTGATCTTTTCTTGTTGTTACATTCCACCTCATGGGGAATATTATATTGTTTCTCCTACCTACCCACAGCTATTTCCTACTTACCCTTGTTTCTTATTGAGCCACGTCATGTTTGTGTGCTCACATATCCATATAGCCTTGCCTATATAAGTAGACTCATATTCATTGTATGTAACGATTGATGATCCAGTTGATCAGTATTTTCTCTTGATAGAATACAATTTATTTCTATCATCTATTTTGTCTCTCTTATTTGTGCTTTCCATTGCCTCTAGATCTTGGCAAAATCTCACAGGTTGTCTTCTTTAAGGTATTTATGGTACAAGATTCTCGCCCATTTTAAATGGGGATGTCTGAACATTCTCCATACTAATTTTGCCCCGAGGGCCCTGCTTTGGTCATTGATATTTTTAATGCCAACTCCTCCTTTTGGTCTACAAATTGCTGGTGGGTTATGGGAGTTAGACCACTGGTAATGGGCATACCCCTGTGATTCCACCCTCTTCCCTAGCCTTTGAGATAGACCTACCAAGAGCCTCTGCCATAATGATGAAGAGGGAAGGAGACATGGGGTCTCCCTACCTAAGTCCCCTAGAGCTACTAAAAAAACCTTCAGGTGTGACATTGACTAGGACACAAAATTTGGGGGTGGATATGCATTCAAAGATAAGGTTGATCCAAGTTTTGGCAAAGCCAAATGCTTCCAAACATTTGCATAAAAATCTCCAATCCACTGTCATATGCTTTACTAATATCTAATTTGACCAGTGTAATGTCCCTTTTTGAGATTTTCCCTAATTTAGTCCTGAAACAAGATTTTTACTTAAGATGAGGGTTTATAATGTATAAATGATATTTTTTTATTTTAAACTGAATACATTTCATTAAAATATTTAACTTAAAACTCTAGAAATAGCTCGAAGGATAGAACTTATCTCGATAGTCTCCTCTGATTTGAGCTGATCATAAATATAGTAATATCTCTCCCCAAAAATCTGATCATAAATGTGGCTATGTCTTCCTCCAATTTCTGCTCTATACCAATGTATTGTATATTCTCCCCTCCACAATATTAACACTTTTATGTATTTTGATATAAACTTGAATTGCATTTCATATTTTTCTTTGATGTTTATTCTTCACATATTTCCCTACTACGCCTTTGAAACTGATATAATTCTGGTCGCTAGTGGGATACCAAGATATCACCATCTTGTCCTTATAATCTTTCGTATTCACTTCGGAATTAATCTTCTATATATTCCATTCACTCCCGTCCCTATCTCCTTGAAGTTATTCTGAGTGCCTTCTTATATATTGTAATTGGAATGATAAGTTGTGGCAAAAGACATGACTCATGCCTATTCGTTATCACCACCTAATCGCATCATTTGATGATAAGTATTGATTTAGACTTTCATAATCGGTGTCTCTCTTAATTATAATTGGTGATAGATTTAGGAATGTTAATCATTAGCGGAGGCTCACTTTGATGATCGTCTTCTACTTCTTCAAATGGTACCACCATACAGGGCTACAACTTTGTATGGTTTTCTTCATTTATCAACCCTTAGATACTATTATCCCGATGATTAAATTCTTGGCCAGTCGCTGTCTTTTAATTAACGGATATTTCCATTGATCGAGATAATATTATTAATGCTGTCGCTTGGTGATTATCTTTTGATTTGTCTTCCCTCATATGATTATTGATATTGGTCCCTCGCTTACCATCCTTTTACCATTCATTGGTCTCCTCACTCTTGTTGATCCGTATCGCATTTCTCCATTAATATACCTTCTTGATCGCCTCCTTATCATAATCGATATCCAGGGGATGACCTGTCTATGAAGATGGGTTTTCATATATGGTCGATATACTAAATGTTCACTGCCTGTTTATACATCTGTACTAATTCTATTTAGTCGTTGTTTACTATCCGACTTTGCTCGATAAGCTCCAACTTGCTGCTCTACTCGGCGGTAGATGATACTCGATGAAGCTCTTTCTAATATCTCCCCTTCATGGCGAAAATAACTGATGGATAATTATGAGATCTTCATTAGCTGCTTGTGTATGATGATTTTTCTTTAAATATCCTCTCCGACCTCTTTCATCTGATGACCATCACTAACCATTATATTTATCGCAAGTCAAAATAGAGTCTGTCGGTCTTTCCAGCAGATCGCTAAGTTACCGTTCTTAGTCATTGGTAATCATTATTTTATATAGATGGTCTTTGGATGCTTGTAAGTCTTTATGATTTTGGTCTTATTAAATATTTATTAATGTCAGTCAAATATTATTATGTCTCCATATCTTAATCGTACCTTTCCTTGTTTCTTTTATACATGTTTGCAAAGGCAGACAAATCTGACATGTGTCAGATTTGGTCTGCCACTAGGTGTTTATTTAATAGTTATTTAATAGTAATTAATATTGACTGGAAATCAATATTTTATTTAATAATTTATTACTATGGTATTTAATAATTTATTATTATACAGATAAATGGTTATTCATTATTCAATAATAGATTTCTGATAGAAATAAATGAATGGTTAATCAGTATTAAATAAGTGTATTGATATTTAATGTAATTTAATGGTAAAACTTCTTTAATAGTTAAATTAATAATTGAAATATGAACGTTACATTAAAATAAAACAATAATAATAAATAATAATCATAACAAATAATAAATATTAATAATCATATATTAGAGGAAAATCGTGAAGTCTCATAAATGAGACGATTTTCCAATATTATTAAATGTTAATTAATAAATGTTTTAATTATCATATTTATTTAATCGCAATAATCTAATGTCCAAAAAGGGGTTATGACAACCAGCATGCTTGGTGCTCCATTATGCTGGACCAAATGTATAGCTTCTTGAGCTATGATTACCCCGTCATAGATTGATCTATCGGGCACAAAGTCTGTTTGTTCTTCGCTAATGATGATAGGGAGAAGTTTCTGAAGTCTAGTTGCTAGAGTTTTGGTAAGTAGTTTATAAAGGGTATTACACAAGACTATGTGCCTATATTCATTAAAGCTATCAAGTTTCTCTTTTTTCGGAATCAAAACTAAGAAGGTATTGTTGATCTCCTTCAGGATCTTACCTGAGTTTCTAACACCCTCTAAGGCCTCCGTGATCTCTCGACCCATAAAACCCCAACATTTTTGGAAGAAACTAGTTGGGAAGCCATCTAGGCCTGAAGCCTTATCTGGGTTCATTTTCATGAGGGCAGATTTAACCTCCTTTGTAAATTTTTTAAGCAGACATCTGTTGTGTTCTGCATCAATGAGTTTTGGAATATTTTTAATTATATTATGTTGGCCTCTAAGGTTGGAACCAGCTGTATTGTTAAGGATTCCTTCTAAAAACCTTACTGCTTCCTCTGCCACCTCTGACGGGTCTTCCAGATTTACCGCTTGGTAGTTCTTAATGTTAGAGATTCGGTTTACCCATCTTTTCTGCTTGGTACTGTTATGAAAGAACTTTGTGTTGCAATCTCCATCTTTCAACCATGTTTCTCTGGATTTTTGTCTCCAGAAGATTTCTTTTGCCAGAATCTCTTCATACTCTGTTAGTAATATTTTTTCCTTCAAGAGAGAGGTTCATCCATCCCTCGATGCAAAACTTCCCTGTTAACATCCTTGAGGTCCATTTCTACTAAAAGTTTCTTATCAAAGATGTTACCAAAATGCTCTTGATTCCACTCCAAGAGCCTCCTTTTGATTAACTTCAGTTTGTTTGCAACAATATACATCTTTGAGCCTGAGAATACTGATTCCCTCCACCATTGTTCAATCAGGCTGATGATGTTATCATCCTTATACCACATGTTCTCAAATTTGAACGGGCATTTTCTTGGACCTTGTTCTGCTAGAATGTTAAGTTGGAGTGGATAATGGTCTGAACCAGATAAAGGAAGGATCTCTGCTTCGATAGTGTAATTGAAATTCATAAGCCCCCCATGAATAAAAAATCTATCTAGCTTTTCAGCAATATTGCTAAAGCCCTTCCTTCTGTTGTTCCATGTAAAGGTGTTCTGTGCTGTCTGGATTTCCAACAAAGAATTCCTATTGATTCAATCAATGAAGTCGAGTGCTGCTGTAGGTAACTTATTAATACCTCCTCTTTTGTTTGATGCCTTAGTGATGGCATTGAAATCTCCTCCAATAATACACATCTCATTCAGATTGTTTCTTAAGAAAGTCTCAAGTTCCATCCAGACTTGAACTTTATCCCTATTCTGAATAAGGCCATATACATTGATCAGGTTAAATCTTAACTTATTATTATAACAGTTTACCTTTTCGCCTATCCAATTCTGTTTTATTTCTGATGGTGTAAAAGAGGAATATCTAGGATCCCAGATGATTGCTAAGCCTCCTGAAGCCCCAAGTGTTGGGGAATACTTCACTTTTCTGAAACCTAATTTCTTCTCAAAGAGGTCCATCTCGGTTGGGTTCATTTTAATTTCTTGGATTAGAATTATGTCTTGTTTTGATTCAGATATACAACGTTTTATGATACGCTGCTTGTTAGGGGCATTCATGCCCCTAACATTCCATGATAAGAGTTTCATGGCTCTGTGGGGAGTGTTGTCCTCATTTTTGTTTCCAAAAATGAAGGACCACTACGGTGAAATTTTTATTAAAAAATGAAAATTTTTACTCTATGGCACGCTTCCCGATGCAGAATTTTGACTAATCCTTGGACTGGCTTAATCCTCAGTTCATTCTCGAACTACGTTTCGAATTTCGTCCAATTCTGGGTTCGTTTGCTATGCCTTTCCTTCAATTTCGGGTTTTAAAACCCAGACTGCAGGTGGAGAATTTTCTTCAAACTGCAAGTTTTAATGATATTCATTGTTATGGTCTTTGTAGGGGAATTTTTGACCAATTACATGTGCACTTTTATTTTAAATATGTCACTTGTAAATTATTTTAAGTTTCCCCTTTGATGTTTTTATCTTTTTATTGTTTTTTGGTCATTTCTAGTTAAAATAGGGATTTTTTGGCTCAACTGCAAGTAAACTTGCAGTTTGGTCAAAAAACCCCTACTTTAATGGTTTTTACATGTAATAGGGATTTTAAATCCCCATTACATATGTGCAAGTGTTTCTAACTTGTAGGGATTTTATTTCCCTTTTACAAGTATTTTTAAACTTGCAGTTTGCTCTAAAAAACCCGATTTTGGCTTGGTAAGTGAAAAAGTGAATTTTTAAACTTGCCACTTATCTTAAAAAACCCGACTTTGGCATGTAAGTGGAAAAAGTGAAAATAAAACTTGTTATTTTCTCTCTAAAACCCGATTTGCTTCATTTTGGGCAATTCGAACTTGTCATGTGTCTTCTAAAACCTGATTTGCATGGAAAATGGATTTGTTGAAGATGTCAAAGCGATTTTTTGGGGAGATTTGCTGGAGATGCAAGGCATTTAGGATTCTATCCTATTCTCATGCTTTCACAAACACATTTTTCGCCATTTAGAGTTTATTTTTGCTGGTTTTTGGTGCCAAATAAGCAAAACGTGGTTCTTTTAACCCACATTTTGGGCGTTTTTTTACTCCATAAATTTGCACACTCCTAAATCGTTTTGCCCTTTCCTACTTAGGCGTGGAGGGTGAGAGGATTTTCACACCATTTAATGATGCCGTTGGAGTTTATAATGGTGGCCACGTGATTCCCTTTGGCCACGTTTTCAACCTTTGGCAACGTTTTCAAACATTTGGCATCATTGCTTCTTCTTCTACCTTAGGCGTTTTTCTCTAATAAACTTGGATGCACACTCTCATTGGCATTTTGGTCCTCCAAGTTTAAGATTGCTGCTATATTTGGGGCATTTTTACAAAAAACGTGATAAGGGTTTGACATTCCGGATTGCTCCTTTTCACCGGTTTTGCTTCTTCATTTCAAGAATTGTTGCATTATTGGAGAAGCATTTTGCATTTTTAAGAAAGGTATGTTCTCTTTCCTTTCTTCACTTCATTTTATTATTTTCTTGTTTTCTTTATTTTTCGTTATTAGTTATATTTTTGGAAATTCTTGTTCTTCCCCTATAAATTGGTTTTTGTGAAAGAAATCTTCCCCTTAATATGCAATTGTTGAATTGCATTGTTCTTCCCAAAATTCTCTCCTAACTTGTATTCGAGATTTTTAATCTCGATTACAAGTTCGCTGGAAATTCTTGTTCTTCCCCTACGGTTAAGGAACTTAATCAGTTTAGGTTAAAATTCCAAGTTGGAAATTGTGAAATACCCCTCCTTGCAAATTCGGGTTTTAAAAACCGGATTACATGTTGAAGAGTTCTTCCCATTTTTATAAAAATGACTTTCCCGGATATTCCCGTTTCTATCCATTCACGTTCCCCATATCCGTACTTTCCATTTCCATCATTTCCCGCAAGTCAAAATCTTATTTTTCATCCATTTCTCCATTTTCGAATTTACAAGTGTACTTGTATTCGGGTTTTAAAACCCCGATTGCATGTATGTCCTTTCCAACTTGTATACTTGCGAAAATTCTCCCAAGATCCAAAATTGGTCAAAGTCAAGATTTTCCCATTTCTACATATCTCCCCTCTTCCTCTCACAAAACCGTAAAATTCAGAAATCAAAGTATTACCCATTTGAAGAAGGAAGAATGATATTTGCAGCTGACTATGATGTTGCCTTAACTCTTTTAAGTCTTCATCACAACATTCCAGGTTCACAATCAATGTTAGATTTGCCGGCATCTCCAACTTCAAGGAAAATGAAATACAAATATAACAAATACCAGAATGAGGTTGCACCTTCTCAGGTTTCTTCTCCTTTGGATCCCATCAGGGACACGGAAATAGGGCACGTTGATATGGCATAATTCATCAACAGGGTAGAAGATCCATAGGATAACAACTTGCAGCGGCTATTGGACAGCCATATCCATCATGCATCTTCCTTCCCAGTGGCTGCCCTAGAACCTGAGTTCGTTCTTGCATGCGCCCATCATTTTGACAAAGAGTCAAGAGTCATTAAAAATGATGATGGTGAAGCTATAATTCGTCTTGATGTGGATACAATCGAGAAGGTCTTCAAAATACCTCCTGCACCTGTTGAGATGGAAATCACCAAAGAAAGTGCAGCAGAGTATTATGTGAAAAGGGAAAAAGATTGCAAGCGACACATCAATAGGTGGATCCAAGAGCCACGTCCTTCCTTCTCAAGATGGGTAAAGTTGTACTGTTGTGATTTCAAGTGGGAGATAGGAGACACCATCACTCTTCTCAGCAGGATGATGGGCCTTGAGCACTCCAATGTCTTTGAGCCATGGATGTATCAATTCATTATGTTCATACGGTAGTCGCATCACATTTCATGGGGTGAAATCATCAGCGATGCCTTGTGCGAACAACTTGCAACAGTTCCTACCACTATGACCTTCTTCATGAATTCTTATTTGGTATATTTAGCAGCGTCACTTAGACACTTTCCAGGTCTTTCTACCAAGGGTGATCGCTCGCTTATACCAGTTTGGGAATATTATGAGCAGTTGCCATTGAAACCTAGCAGACTGCGTTTCAGAAGAGTCCAAGATGCATTCTTTTGATATTTCATGTGTCAGTTTGATGTGGATCTCAGAAACAAAAGAGTATCAGATCAGGCATGGGTCAAGGTGTCTGAGTATGGGTGTTTATTCCTGCAATTTCCCACCTTCACCTATATGAGGATTGGATGCTATGATGGTCAGCCATACATGCTTCCAAGATACCCAACCTATAAGATAATTCTTATGGAGTTGGGAAGACAGATCATGGTTGTTCATACTTTTCAGTCTGCTAGACACAAGGTTGGAATGGGGATCTCTAGCACAAACCCATTGAAAATTGGTCGATACTCCCTTGTCACATCTGTGAAGGCTAAGGCCATGGAGCCTGAATTGCAGGAAATCAAGCTTAAGAGGTTCAAACCTAGAGCTGATTTTGATTATAGAGGTATGAAGGAGAAGATCAAGAAATCCTTTGTGCATGTTCATCGCATTGAAGACATCTGGGTAGATCTCGGCACGGAAGCCGAAGTGCTGAAGATGGATTACTGCAGGCTCACTGTTGAGCAAATTGTTGACTTGAACTTGGAGGATATCCCACAAGGGATGATCGATGACGCGCATATACTTGATCTTGAATACACTTCACGAAGGTTTGAGGAAGCTCCACTTCCTTTGGTCCAATGGTCACACAAGGAGTGCTCCTGATTTGCTTGTAGATTAGTCTCCTTAGAATGCAGTTCCCATTTCAGCATACGAGCCTTCTCTTGATCGACAAGGAGAAAGTGTGTTGAAAGTTCCTGAAGATAATCCCACTTGCATTCAGTTATCAGAAATTGATACTTCCACTTCTCGTTTTGAAGAATTCATGAGGCAATCTTTATGTCCATTGGTAATTGAGCAAACCGTGGTCGCCATTCAAACAGATATTCCTCCCAGGGTGACCACAGTAATTCAAACAGAAACTGCTTCTCCTTTGCCTACGGCTGCTACTGGAAGTGAGTTGATGACTTTGCCTCCATGGCTTAGTTCTTTCACCCCGAAAAGGAAGAAGCAAGAGATCTCACCTGATGCCTTTGACTACCAACAACTCAAACAGTTCAGATCCAAAGTTGCTAAGAAGGCAAAAACTATCTCGAGGGTAACTGTTGATAGCAACAAGATGAAAGTAGCTGAAATTGTGGAACCTATTGCAGATAAACCACTTGATGAAATGTCAGCTGCTGATTATAAGGTTACAAGGGTAGAATTGGGCAAGCAAACACATGAGGTCATTAAACATGATGCTCAGTTTTCTGTTGCTTCACTAGTGCAAAGGTGTGACGATCTTCTTGCAAAGAAAGACAAGCTAGAAGAAAAAAACCGACAGCTCATGGCAGCCATTCATAAAATCACAAAACCTGCTGCTGAAGGGAGTAACTCCGTAGGTTCTTCTGGTTCCCAAGAATCGATTCGTGGAGTGGAAAGGGCTGCTCAAAAAGTACAAGCATTGGATTCTTGGGTTGATCAGCTTCATGATCAATGTGTACAAGTGGTAAAAGACATTTTTCAAATAATGTCTAAGTTGGAAACCATTGAGGAGAAACTGGATCAGATTTCTGACACTTTCAAAAAGAATCTGGAAAGTTTTGAGAAAAGTCTAGCAATCTGGCGTGCCATGCCCCAACAACAGCTGAGTATTTTGCAGGAGCATGCCATCATCTCTTCCAGGGTCATGTACTTGGAATTTGAAGAACTCATGGAAAACAAGACCCTTGTTCTTAAATCCCTCATTGAGGAGATCAGTGATGCAAGGAGATTCCGGGATGAAGTCTATCGAGGTATTGTCTCACATTGTGAAAGGGCCTCTTGCAATATAGTAAGTCAGGATGGAGAGCTAATTCCAGAAGAAGAAGTTCTTGCTGATTTACAGATGAGGATTCATAATGAATGGAGGAGCGAACAATTCTCGGCAGCTTCAATTCAAACATTGATGAAACACCAAGCCTTTTTGCATGAGATCCAGTCTATCCTGGAAAAGACAATTCCGCGCTCCTCCGCTGTTACGACACTATTGTGAAGACTATGGTTGTTGCTAAGAACACCCATGAACCGAATCCCGAGGAACTACAAGCAAGCATCCGGAAATTTCAAGGATTCGTGTCTTCACAAAATGCAACTTAATTGTTTTTCAACACTTAGTTGAATTTTCTCTCTTTTGTAATCTTTAGTTGTAATTTTGTTTTGACAAGTTACATGTAAAAGTAATTTTTGTAAAATGCAAGTTACACATTACTTGCACTTTTGTAATTACATGTAAGGCAACTACAAGTTGTGTCCGATTAGGACTGTAGTTGGAATAAGTCTTAGTTAGTTAGAGTAACTCTTAGTTAGTTAATGAAGTCTCAGTTGTTTATTGAATGAGTCTTGGTGGTTGAGAGAATCTCTCAAGTTAGTTAGGATCCTCCCACCTTTTTCTCAAGGCTCGTCTTCTATAAATACTTGAGAGGTCCATTGTAAATATATCTTTTGGGAAAGCAAGCAAAAACTCTGCCAAATTTACAGCAAGAAGTCTTTGAGCTTATGTATGTGAATTGAAGGTTTTGAAGAACAAGAAAGAAGGATTACTCAAGTTTTGAGTCTTTGAGCTACATGTTTGAGTTTGAATCTTTTTATTTCTTCTATGCAAAGTGTTTCTAAAGGAGCTTAGTCCAATCTGATTTGAAGTCTTTGAGCTGCAAGTAGAGAAGATTAATTAAAATAGGAAACTCTCTTGAAGCAGCAGCAAGTCTTTGAGCTTGCGTCTATTCCTGAGGAAAAATTACTGTTTGATAAGAAATAGCAGCAAGTCTTTGAGCTTGCATTAGTTCTTGTCTTTGTGTTAAAAGAATAGATTATTTCAGTCTTTGAGTTGTTATCTTTTATTTGTTGTAAAATTTAGTATAGCAAAGGTGTTGTGACCATTTCACACATCGCCCCATCGCAAATGGGGACCCCCTCTTTTTGCTTGTTTTTGTTCGTTTTCGCTTTCGTTTTTAGGGTTTTGTTAGTTAGTTAGTTGTCTGGATTTAGGGCCAAGCCTTAGGGTTTTAAATTTTGCCTTTTCAAGCCAAAATCCAGTCGCTTTTGAGAGCTTTTTGAGCTTCTTTCCTAGAAGCAAATTTTTGAATGCAATGAATTCGCCAAAATGGTCTAATTTTCAATTGGAATGTTCATGCAGAGCTTAAACTTGTCTAAAGGATGACCGTCAATGTGAATTTTTGTCTGATTGAATATTTTGACCAAATTTTGACTTTTTTGAAGTTTGATCCTGGGCATTGGAATTGATTTGTTTTCGCCTCGTGAAGTGTTAAAATGTGAAAAATCTTGTTATTTTGGCCTGTAGGAGCAAAATCGCTCCTGTCCCTCAGTGAAGGACGGGAGCTCAATTTCAAATATCTCATTGTCCTTGCAGAGCCCAGACAAATTTTACGTTTGAAGTGATGAAGAACGACGAGATCTTTTCATTGAATATAAATTGAAGATTTTCATGAGCACAGAAAGGTCTCCAGAAGGAAAATCGCTCCTGTCCCTCAGTGAAGGACCGGAGCTACAATTCAAATTTCGCCATGCCCATGCAAGATTTTGATAGCTCAGCAACTGGAGGACGTCCGAAGGAAGATACTTTGCCAAATGAATATAATTTGAGATGCAAAAAATGGAGAAAATGACCTATATTGACTAAATCGCTCCTGTCCCTCTCCAAGGGACCAGGGCGAGGTACCTAGTAGCTCTCGTCCCTCTCCCAGGGACCAGAGCGATTCCCTCCATTTTGCAAAAACCAGACAAGGGTCAAGACAAGTTTACGTTCAAAAACGAAGGAGAACATGGGATGAACGCATTGAATATAAATTGAAGATTTTTGGACGTCCATAACAGTGCTAAATGCCTAGTTCGCTCCTGTCCCTCAGGAAGGGACCAGAGCGATTTTTGATATAATTGCTCTTCTTGCAAAGTTACAAATGATGTCAAGGCATGAACGAATGGAGGGAAGAAGGACGAGTCCGTTGAATATAAACTTAGAGCATGGCAAAGTAAGATGAAAGCCACAGGGGAAAAATCGCTCCTGTCCCTCTCCAAGGGACCAGGGCGATACAAGGGTGAAGATACGTCCCTCTCAAGTTCAAGGTCGTCCCTCCAAGGTTCAAGACCGATCCAAGCCAGGACAAAAGGTGGCGAGGACATTTCAAGGCATTTCCACCAGGCGCAAACGTTACAAAGGTCATCACATGGAAGGATTTGTACTCTAAAGACCTAGATCGCTCCTGTCCTTTGGTAAGGGACCAGAGCGATATCTACATAATGGCGTAGATTTCAAAAGGCGAACAAAGTTTCGAGCAACCAAGAAGGTCGAAAGGACGTCATTTCACGCAATGAAGTTGATTGCAAGTTGGTACAAACAAGAACAAGCATATAATGATGAACTTCGCTCCTGTCCCTCAGGAAGGGACCAGGGCGATGTTAGATGCATTGCCCATTTTATGCAAAATTTACGTAAGGACAAAACATTGCAATGTTCTGGAGGGTCCATGGTATGACAACAAGGTGATAAACAAGAGAGTTGAACGTCCAAACATCGCCAAATGGTGTAAAGGCCCCACATCGCTCCTGTCCTTTGGACAAGGACCAGGGCGATCCTATCAAAAGCGCTCATATTCCTCCAAAATCGAAACAAGGCGAGGTTAAGCAAGACAAAGGAAGGCGTTTGGAAAACATCACAATGAAGGATCGAAGGTCAAAATGCATGTTGAACGTGAAAAAATCAAGATCGCTCCTGTCCTTTGGACAAGGACCAAGGCGATGCTATTAAAACACTCCCGTCCCTTCAAAGATCAAAGCGAAGCAAGGTTAGGTAAGGTGAAGGACGACGTTTGAAGGACATTACCATGAAGATCGAAGTACAAAGTTGACAAGGCCAAGGAAAACATGTGGATCGCTCCTGTCCCTCTTCAAGGGACAAGGGCGATGATCCTTATAACATCGAAAGTACCTTGCAAAAGCAAGTGGAAATAAGCGCAAAAGACACAAGCAATGATATTTCGAAGGTCAAAGGACGCAAGGTGAATGCGAGATGGACATGAAAACAAGAAGATCGCTCCAGTCCTTTGGACAAGGACCAGGGCGATATGCACTTAAAGGACACCCATATGCGCACACAAGGCGATCAAATTCGAAGGACCATCAAGGTGATCGATTTTTAACGTGGAGATGAAGGAGTTGGACGTAAGAAATGCAAGAATCATGCCAAAGATAGTGAATCGCTCCTGTCCCTCTCCAAGGGACTAGAGCGATGAGAAGAGGCGAATATAGTGCGAAGTGTGTTCAAAGGTGGTGCGATTTCAAACCAAAGGTGGCGCTAGTATCATCTTGTGTGGAGTGCGAATTGCGTTGAAGGCCAAAGGTGGTGCGAATTTCATTCATCCAAGGGTGGCGCGCTTAGCTATCAAAGGTGGTGCGATTCCAAACCAAAGGTGGTGCGAATTTGAAGATCACGCCTAAGGCGAATTTGCTAAAGACTTGGAGATTTATTTGTGCGAATTTGAAGATCCATTTGAGACCACGTCCAAGGCGATAAGTGAAGATCACATTCTATCCAGAGGTGGCGAAGTATATTTTGAGGGAACCATATTGAAGATTATCTTATACCTCAAATTTTGCCTAGGCGAATTTTGTTTTTGCATTCTAGAGTTAGCTCTCTATCGAGGTATGGCGATTTAATTATTATTGTTTTATTCATTCATCGTCATATTTCAAATTTTGAAATTTTGATTCTTTAAATCTCTTAGCTCAATCGTTGTATTTTAGGAAATGATAACTCTAGGGACTTATCATGAGGTTTCCTAAAATCTATCTCTCTTATTTACGTTATTTGTTTCAAAAATCTATTTCTTATAGTGAAATGTTGTGTAGGTATGGCGACCCCAAAGGCGGGAGCATCCACCAGTCGCTCGGCCCTCATGAAAGAAGATCAGAAGACCGAAGAAGTGGAGACCAAGATCGTGTCCAAGTGGAGCAACATTGGAGATACAAACTTGGGGAACTTTAACACGAAGAAGTTCCGAGAGGTCCCTTACATCGGCAAGCCATCACCTGTCGCCCGGAGAATAATAGAAAGTGGCATCATTAAGGCGGCCGGTTTTCCTCCAGCCATTCAGTGTCACGAGTTGATGATCGAGTGTGCCCGTCATTACAATCCACAGTCCAGGACCATTGTGTCCAATGAGGGAAATATTTTGGCGTACCTTTCAGAGGAGGCCATCAGTGAAGCCTTCCATCTTCCAGAGCACAGGGACATGATATACAAGAGCATTGAAGGAGCCAGATCAGTGTACGATGATGATCCAGATGCTTGTCTAAGCATAATCAACAAGAACTGGCTACTCAAGAGTCGTCCCCGTCTGAGCAAAGTACCGAACACACCGCACAGGATTGATTTCCAAGAGGAGTATAGAGATTTGATCACCATGCTCAACAGAGTCACAGGAGCACCTCATGCCTTCTATTTTGAGAAATGGATGTTTTATTTCATCCAGGTGATTGTTCAAGGGAAGGGTACAATACATTGGGCTAGGATAATTAGCCATTGCTTAGACGTACAGTTGAGAAGACTCAGGGCCACTAAGTCCTTCCACATGAGTTCATATGTCATCTATGCCTTAATCAGGAGCGTTGAGTACGCAGGACTACCTCACAGAGGAGTGATTGGAAGAGGACCCGGTGAGGTCAGAGTTTGTGAATCCTATACCTACTTGCATCATCCACCAGGGAAGAACTACAAGTTAATCAATGATACTTTCACGATGAATATCACCAGGACGTTGCAAGGAGGGATTCACAACAGATTATCTCAGGATGCCCAGGAGTTAATCAAGAGGTACGGTGCTTGGTTCATTCAGTTTCCTAAGTTCACTTACATTAGAGTGTATGGATGTCCTTTACCTCCATACATGTTGCCAAGATACCCGACAGACAGGATTGTGTTACTTGAAGTAACAAGGCAGTTGGCAGCATATATGAAGGCATTCAGACACAGACATCAGAATGGAGTTCAGGTACCTATTATTTTGGGTAATTCAGTTGAGGTATGTCCCAATGTCTCAGCCATGGATGATGCAGAGAGGGAGTTAGCCTTGTATCCTTTTTCATCTTTTGCTTGGAGGAATAGTTTTGATCCTCATGGACATTTAGAAGAGACAGTCGGTAGAAGATTTAGACATGAGTACCAGATTGAAGATTTTATGATGAATCTCCTAGATGATCTCGAAGTGAAACGTAAGATACATTCTAGATTGCCTCTGGATTTCATCAGGAAATGTAAGATTTACAGAGTAGCCGACCAAGCTCAGGACAACGGCAGGCACATCCAATCTTCATATGATAGAGAAAGCAAGACAATAAGTTTGAATTGGAATGAGCCCGAGGCCGTGGATTTAGATGGATTGATGGCACCAGTCTTGTCTTGTACTCGCAGATGGGTAGATATTCAGCACCAAAAGTTGAGAGAACAAGGCATAGCCATGTCTTTTACTTTGGAAGAGAAACCAGCCGAAGGTGGAGCCAGCGTTAGTGAAGGCAATCCTAATCCTAGGAATTCAGGTGAAGGTAACCTTCGATGTGCCAGTGAGGGCAATCTCCATTCGAGAGGTTCAAAGAGAAAGGAAAGATCAGAAAAGAAAGAACCTTCCAAGAAAAAGCAAGGTGCCAACAAAGATCAGACACCAGGTATTTCTTCCAGGCCAGAAGATAAAACAGTTCGAGTGGAAGAATCCATGGAATCGATGGTACAGAATGACAGGCAGGAGGAAGAACAGGCACAGCATGTTTCATCCGATGGATCTCTCCAAGACTATGATTTAGAAGAAGATAATGAAGTAACATCTCCTCCCAGACAAGAAGAAGTAGTACACAAAGAAATTCAAGTTCAAGAGACAAGATCAAATATCCCAGATTGGTTGAAGGAAAGATTGACTAAGGTGATCGTAATTGAGGACGAAGACAGTGCAATCGATCTAGAGAGCCTTGTTGGACGTTCACATATGACAACAGAGAAGAAGAAGGCTACAAAGATGTCCAAGATGATTCGAGATGAGACTGGATCTAGAAAACTGCAGGTAGCTACACCGGCAGCAGACAAATATGAGGGTGAGATCCTAGCGGAGGACTATCATATACAGACTATTGAGTTAGGACCATCCACAGCAGAGCAGACTTTAGATGATGCCACCGACACATTTGAGGCATTGAAGGACAAGTTCAGAGAAGAAGTAGAAAAGAATAGAAAGCTTGAGAAAGAGGTCGGTGCATGGAGAACATATTTCAGTCACATCAATGAACCTTTGGGACGTCAGGATCCAGTTAGATCACCATTGCAGGCATTGCCCCTTCAATCAATCAATGAAGCGGAAAGATTCAGGAATATGGTCCAGCGTACATGTAATTGGATGGATAGATCTCACACGGTGGCCATTGAGTTTATTACAAGGATGTCGAAGATCACCCACCAGGCTATCCAAGTCCTTGAGATAATCCACAGACTGATGGCAACAGTAGCTGCATTTGCCCACACCAAGGACGTTGTCATTCCTGTCTTGAAAGTTATAAGACATACATCCAGAAGAATTTTAGCACAAGAGAAGATCTTGGAAGGCGATTCTCACAGTTTGTTTCAGTGGTCAACCTTACTCCATATAAAGAGTGTTCTCTTTGAGGACATCAGTGTTAGATGTGGTCAAGTTGAGGAGGTGATCAATCCGATCCAGGACAGAGTATTTGAGGTACTTCGTACCATTCTTGGCAGAAGGATCGAGGTCGAGACAGATGTGGATTTACAAGAATTTGAAGATAGAATCAAGATCATCTTTCGCAAGGACGCAGATGTTACAGATGAGCAGTATGATCAGATGTATGCCACCATGCTCCTAATTGATAGAACTAAGGAACTTGAACCTACCTGGGACACAGCTCTTCTAGATGCATTTGATCAGGTTATCCACTTAGAAGAGAGTATCAAGAATCTTCCCGAGATTCCAATCACAGAAATCGAAGGAATTGTGACAAAATTCATTGCATATGCTAAGAAAGAGAATTGGAAGGGGAATAAGATTCTAGATGAAAGGTTGTTACAGATGACATGACATCTTAATTCTCATTGGCTGATACCTCCTAGATTTTTTGTGCCAAATTTAATATTTGGCTATGTATTTAATGTTGTTCAGTAAAAAGGAGGTCATTTGTAACAAACCCTAATTAGGGTTTAGGTGTCATGATCTTGTCCATTGATTTACTTTCAATCTGGACCTTTCATTGTAACTGGGGATGCTATTTATACCCCCATTTTTCATTTCATTTATATCAGAATAGTCAATAGAGAAATAGAGAATAGAGTTGTAAGCAATTTTTATGTTGTAGCAAGATTGAGTCTTGAAGAGAGAAGTTCAAGCAATTGTTGTATATGATGACTTGGAAATCAATAAAATATTGAAGTTATGGTGTTTTGTTGTAAGTTTCTTGAGTTATCTTCATGGTTGTTGGATGTACTTGAATCACGCTCAATCAAAGTAGTTTGTTTGAAAGACTAAGTGTGAGATTTGATATTTGGTAGGATTCGCAATCCAAACCACTAGCTTCTTGCTGATTGTAGGAACGCCTTGCGTGGTCGACTGGAAAACATTTTGAGTCCTTAACCTTCAAGCATTTTCGCATCTAGGATATGTACCTTCGTAGTAGTGTCCTTGACCTTTGATGCATTGAACACCATTATTACCTTAGAAGATCGCACTAATTTCAGTTGAGTTGTTATCTTATGGCAAAATTGAAATTGGTTGAGTCTTGCCAAATCTCATTCATGCTAAGTCGTTCATAGGGTTAGACTAGATTAGACCTCTCAAACCCTGTCCTTTTTCCTTTTTTTTGAAAGTTCCTTTTAGATTAGTAAAACCTTCGAACTATTGAATCCGTAAGAAGCCTTGAAGGAAACAGCAAATCACATCATACCACTAAAAAGCTTGTCCACACGTGGAGACCCCACTAAAAGAACCTTGGAGTCCACCTAACTGATCCTTTTTTGCAGATCTTCAGCAGTTAGAGACTATTTTCTCAAGAGAGGATAAGATGCCTAATGGTATTTTATTCTGTGTATGATTGTGTACAAAATACACGTCAACAGAATTGGCGCTAGAAGGAGGGCTTCTTTAGTTTCAAAGTTCGAAGTCCGAAGATTTTGAAAAGATATTGCAAACATGATCATGAAGTGCGATGGTGTTGCCAGATGAAGGACGGAATCAAGTGGTGCAACCCAATTTGCAAATAGGCAATACCCAAGAAGACATCATTTCCGCATTGAATCAAGTAGCTTGGAACGCAAGGAGAAGCCAAGTCGAATATAACAGAGTCAGAATCATCTTAGAGCAAGAGGAAGATATAGCCGAAGAACATCAAAGGGTCATAGCTAGGAATCTTCGCAATCAAAGGAACGTACAATAATCCTTGCAAGACTTCACGCTGGATCGCATTGGTTCATTCTCGCCCGAGAAACATCAAAGGTTGTTGAGGTCCACACCAGGCATCAAAGATCTAAGTGAACTTCAGTTTACTTCCAAAGCAAAGCGAGCTAAGAGAGAGGACACTCCCAAAGAGTTCGAACTAAGATTGGAAGGATCTCCTGAGTCATCACAAGTTCTCCAAGAACAAGTCCAAGCGGCGATCCAATTTAGTATCCAAGCAATTTCACAAACAAAGAGCCAAGCTAGTTCATCAAGTTCAGTTTCAAGAAATACAATGGCTCATCGTGCTCCACCACCACCTCCTCCTCCTCATGTACTTAATGGTGCGACATGGCTAGTCAACAATCCATCACCGTTGGAATTTGCAGTTTATCATGATATGCCGAAGAATCCAGAACACTTTTGTTCCAAGTTCAATGTTAGTGATTTCCATCGCACAGCAGAAGATCACATCAAGATGTTCGAGGACCTTCTTCGTAACAGACAAATTGAATATGGAGATGTGGCATGTAGGCTTTTTCCCTACTCATTGGGAGAAGAGGCATACTTTTGGTTTATTCATTTGCCTACAGGGTCCATCAGGACTTGGGACGCGATGAAAGACGCATTCATTGCAAAGTTTGGCATCCCAACTACACCAGCAGAGTTATACAGACAGTTTGTTGAGGTTCGAAGGAGAGAACATGAACCTATTACCTCCTTCAATGACAGATTTCACCGAGCATACACAATGCTACGTCCTCCTTATCTTATTGCAGATCCAAGGGAAATTTACTATGGAGCCTTAGATCATCTCACAGCCATGTTCGTAAGGACACATCCAACTCCGAATGATCTAAATGCGGCATATACAAGAGCCATTGAAGTAAGTAAGCACATGGGACAAAACATCACTGGACCACTACTACACATGGGATCCGTCGCAGCACCTAACCAGATGCAGGCAGTTGGCACGGCTTTGGCCAACCAAACTCCAGTCATGAATCCAATTCCGCAAGCGACATATCCCAACGTACAGCCGGCGAATCAGTTGGTCCTCCACCCAGGAGCTCCAATTTCTCAAGCCCCACCCGCTCAACCTGTGTACCTGCAAAATGCTACAAATTCGTCAAGGACACAAGAAGAGAAAGATGAAATGAAAGAGCTGATTGAGCAAGTCAAGAAGTTATCAACTGAGGTCACCCATTTGAGGAACCAGAATAATCAACTCCAGAGCATGCAGAGGGCCAACCACGGCCAACACGCGGACAACCAGAATTTCCAAGGCAATAATAATCAAGGATTCAGAAACAATTATCAAGGAAATAACAATCAAGGTTTCCAAAGAAGACCATGGAATACAGCTCCCAACAATGGAAATGTGGTGACGCCCTTGGACAATCCACCAAATGCGCAAAGTCAAGAGAACCCTTCTTCGGGCAAAGTGTTTTTAGCCGAAGCAGCCTTGTCTAGTTGGTGCAGACTCCACAACACGAACCAACATTCCGAGTTGCAGTGTCCTGAGTTCAAGATTGCGGCCGACATTTTCCAACAAGAGATGCGTACTACCAATCCGCCTGAAAATCCTCCCACCACAGGGTACGAAATTGTTCCAACCACGCAGTATGGTCAAGCCATGATCGTTGAAACCTGCAGATATTCACAAGAAGAAATTAGTCAAGAACAAAATGGGAGATTTCCTCCAGAATCGGCCAATGGACCGATGGTACCACCAGGATCTCAGTTTCCGCCAGCATCTGCCAATGGACCTGTAGAAGATTCAGAATACTATTTCCCACCATTGAACGACAGTGTTTTAGTAGAAGGAATCAAGGAAGTATTCCACCAAGCGTCAGGAGGTGCAAACCAAAGAGTTTATCACAGGAATCAGAGAAATCCCGAACCATTAACAACATCGATTCCTCCAAACAATTTTTCAACTCCACCGGATCCCCAAGCCAGCAATGTCCCTGAATATCCACAAAACACTCAAGAATACCGACAAAGAAGAAATATTTCACCTCCCGCGGGAAATGAAACGAAAAGATTGGCCGCCTTGGTGTTAGATGAACTTAAGAAGGTCAAGGTAAGTTTACCGCTCTACGAGTTGCTCAAAGTGTCTGAAATTAAAGAGGCAGTGATCAATAGTTTGAATGAACCTAGTGCAACGAGGTCAAATGTTCAAGCCACTATCAATGTGACTCAAGAGGAAGCCGATTTTCAAGAACAACCCGAGCAAAATGAGTGCATGGTTCAAACTATAACCTTCCCAGCTAAAAAGGAAGATATGTTAGAAGGAAAAGTATTACTCAAAAGAGGCGAAACCAAGAAAACTCAGCCTACAGTCAAAGAGAACCTCACCACTAACTTGGTTCTGCCCGAGAAAGAAGTTACAATCAAGAAAGATGTGGTTAAAAAAGGAAAATCTGCAAACCAGGCCAGTCACTCAAAAGAGGAGAGCCCAGCAAAGGAAGATCACTCAAAGATCAATCAAATTAAACATCAAGAACCAAGTGAAGGAAATTCAGTGCCTTCTCAAGGAAAGGACGAACCGGCCCCGTTCCTGTTATCAGTCAGAATATTTGGAAAGCTATTACACAATTGCCTTTATGATTCCGGAGCCTCAAGCAATGTCATACCTTTAGCCGTTTGTCAAAGACTTGGAATAACTCCTGCACCTACCAAGAGAAAAGTCACTCAGCTTGACAAGACAGAAGTTCCAGTCATGGGAGAATTGAACAATATTCACATGCAATTGGCCGCAGACCCAAGGGTCCAGAATTTTATAGATATATCAGTAGTGGATATTCCAGATTCATATGGAATGCTCCTGAGTCGAGATTGGTCCCGAAAATTGAATGGATATGTATCGACCGATTTCGCACACATGTGGCTACCATGGAGAGGAGTCCCGAACCAGATTAAAATTGATAGCACCCCAAGGTTGAGATTGATGATAACTGAATATGGAGAGGACAATGAAGTTCTATTTTTAGAATCTGACCTAGGAATATATAAACCAAAAGTAGAGGAGATCTTAATGATACAAGATATACAAGATAAAAATACCCAACAAGAGGTCATGGAGTCAACCGAGATCGTCATTGAAAGCGATCAAGGATCCGACCAAGAGGACGAAGGGATGTTTGAAAACTTCAGAAGGTTCGTACAAAGAAACATCCAGCAAAGTGTACAACTTGGCAATATAACATCCGTCCGAGATCTGCTTCTTCCGAATTGGTGTAGAATCCACAATGCCGTCCACTCAGAATTATCTTGTGCTTTATGCCAGACCGCACTGGAACAAGTATACAAAAGGGTCCCACAGACACCAACTATAGAAGAAATTCAGGATTCAGAGAATGAAAGCTTTACAGACACCGAAAGTTCTGTGGAAGACGAAGTTTCGTCCGATACAACAGATGAAAGTCATGAAAGTCCAGAAACAGACAATCAAGAAAATCAAATATGGACCCTAAGGTTCGACGGATCTAAGTCCAAACAAGGATCCGGAGCTGGATATGAATTAATTGGTCCTAAGGGAGAAACATACCTTGCCGCTCACAGATTGCAGTTCCCTTGCACCAACAACGTAGCAGAGTATGAATCTTTGGTTCATGGATTACTGTTAGCCATCCAAAAGGGGGCAAAGATACTGCAAGTATACGGAGACTCAGAAATCGCAATAAGACAAATCAGGAAGCAATATGTCTGCCATGACAAAAGGCTAACTAAGTATAGAAATCGAGTCTGGGATCTAATTGAAAGTTTCGATGCTTTCAATATCAATTCAATTTATAGACATCAGAATCAAGTGGCCAATTCACTTGCACAGGCCGCGAGCTCATTGATTCCATTAGCAATGGAAGGATTAAAGAAGTTTACCATCGAGTTGATATCAGTTCCTTCAGTCCCAGATAACATCACCAATTTCCAGGTTTTCGAAGACGACAAGCACATTCTAGACTTCCTAACCAGCACGGACATCTTCTTAACGCAGATCATAGATGAAGACGAAGTGGGTGAAGCCGAGTTCGATGCCGAAGGAGTCCTGAACTTAAAAACAAACACTATTCCGAAAGGAATGGTCGAATTAGAAAGGATTTTTGATCCTGACAAGTTGAAAGAAAAGAAGAATCACAGTGTAGAAGGCAATATGTGCGACGCGATCAATCTAGGTGACGAGACACAAGTTAAAAATGTTTTCATTGGAAAGTCTTGCACAGCACTTGAAAAGGATGGAATCCTAAAGAACATGAGGGACTTCCCAGATGTCATTGCATGGAGCTATGAAGATCTCAAGACCTACGACACTGCGATTATCACTCACACAATCCCGTTGAAACCAGGAAGCAAGCCATTCAGGCAAAGACAAAGACCCGTCAATCCTTTGTTAGAACCGCTGATATACCAAGAAGTGAAGAAGTTACTCACTGCTAAAATCATCTTCCCAGTAAGACATTCGACGTGGGTCGCCAACCTGGTACCTGTTAGAAAGAAAAATGGAGAGATCAGATTGTGTGTTGATTTTAGAAATCTCAACAGAGCATCAGAGAAAGATAACTATCCGCTTCCATCATTAGATGAAGTACTGCAGATCGTCAATGGATCACAAATGATGTCCTTCCTAGACGGATATTCAGGATACAATCAAGTCCTAGTCGAACCTGAAGATCGAATAAAGACTGCTTTCACCACCAAATGGGGAACATTTGCCTATAAGAGAATGCCTTTTGGACTCATAAACGCCGGAGCTACATTCCAGAGAGCTATGGATATCGCTTTCAGAGATTTAATTGGTAAAAGCATTATTATATATATGGATGATATCACAGTTTTCTCTAGACAGAGAGAAGATCATGTGGAAGATTTGAGAAGAGTTTTCCAAAGATGTAGAAGATACGGTGTCTCCCTTAATCCGAAGAAATGCATATTTGGAGTCACAGAAGGAAAGCTTTTAGGACATGTAATTTCAGAGAAAGGAATATCTATTGATCCTGAAAGGGTGAAGGCCATATCTACTATCAATTTGCCAGCAAGTAAGAAAGAGCTCAAATCATTTTTTGGCAAAATCAACTTCGTCCGAAAATTCATTACCGGATTTGCCGAGATTGTCAGGCCATTGAATGAAATGTTAAAGAAAGATGCAAAGGTCGAGTGGACTCCACAAGCCAGAAGAGCGTTTGAAGAAATAAAGACCGCAATTATGGAGGCGCCAGTCTTGATTAGTCCTGATTATCTCAAACCATTTTATTTATATTCCTTCGCCTCCGAATACACTTGTGCCGCCATTCTCACCCAAAGAAGTGAAGAGAGGGATGAAAATCCCATTGCTTTCATGAGCACCCCGTTGAAAGACGCAGAATTGAGATATCCAAACATTGAAAAGCAAGCATACGCATTAGTAAAGGCAGTTAAAAAATTCAGACATTACCTCCTGAGAGCCAAGATTTATGCAATAGTGCCTGATGCGGCAGTCAAGACTCTTCTCATGCAAAATGAATTAGGAGAGAGAAGAGGAAAGTGGGTCGCCATTATCCAAGAATTTGATATTGAGATACAACCCATGAAACTTGTCCGAGGACAAGCTTTGGCACAGACATTAGCGATAGATGGGCCAGGATTAGTCCAACAAATTTATGAATTAGAAGATGTCACACCTGATGAATGGTACAAAGACATTGTGACATATTTGCTTAATCACAGATGTCCTGCTCACATGACACCTACACGAAAGAGAGCATTAAGGTTAAAGTGTCAACATTACGTGCTTCAAGGATCTGTTCTATACCGGAAAAATTATGAAGGAGTATACCTGAGGTGTGTTGGCAAAGACGAAGCAAAGCAGATAATTGAACATTTCCATTCCAAGTTTGGAACCGGACATGGAGCCAACCTCGCCACAGCTCACCAGATCCTAAGAGCAGGATATTACTGGCCTACGCTTTTTAAAGATACGTTCAATCACATTAAGACTTGCCACACATGCCAAGTCGCAGCTATAAGAGAGAGAAATCCTGCCATGCCACTGAATCCCGTGATCGAAGCCAGACCATTTGCGAAATGGGGAATGGACTTTATTGGTGTCATCAACCCCGCATCCTCAGCACAACACAAGTACATCATTACAGCTACTGATTATTGTACCAGATGGTCAGAGGCACAGGCACTTAAGGTTTGTTCTACTGAAGTTGTAATCAAGTTTCTAGAGGAGAACATAATCACAAGGTTTGGATGTCCCTATGCGTTGGTTTGCGACAATGGATCGGCATTCACATCATTGAGATTCTCAAATTGGGCTTTTGAGTACGGGATAACCCTCAAGTTTTCATCAAATTATTATCCTCAGGGTAATGGATTAGCAGAATCTACAAACAAAAATTTGCTCAGTGTTATCAAGAAATTATTAGAGAGAAGCCCCAGAGAATGGCACACCCAGTTGAGATTTGCTTTATGGGCAGACAGAATCAGAACAAAGAACGCATTAGGCATTTCGCCTTATTTTCTAGTCTATGGTCAGGACCCAGTCTTCCCCATGCAACTCAGGATTCCAACCTTGAGATTCATTCAGGAGTACATAGAAGACACTGATGCAGTGCAGGCCAGATTGACACAATTGATGAACCTAGAAGAGAGAAGAGATCAAGCACTAGATAACTTTGCTAAACACCAAGGAGTGGTGAAGAGATGGTTTGATCGACAAGCAAGAGTCAAGGCGTTCCGAATTTCGGATCTCGTCCTGTATTGGGACAAAGCACATGAGAAAAGAGGAGAACATGATAAGTTTGATAAGCTTTGGAAAGGTCCTTATCAAATTTCAGAGATATTGGGAGAAAATGCATTTAGGTTGCAGACTTTAACTGGAGAGGACATTCCGTTGCCTGTCAATGGGAGATATCTCAAACACTATTTCCAATCCTAAAATGCCAAGGCCTTCCCTTGTACATAGCTAGTTTAGTTTGCTTTCGTCGTTTTCCGTTTGTTTGTTTTTCTCGCGTTGGTTTGCCTTTTGTTTTTTCTTAGTTTAGGTGCTTTTGCTTTTAGGTTAGTTGTTTTGTCCTGAGGGGTATCCATTTGACATTGGGTGATTTTGTTATATTACGCTCTGACTTCCTGCTAGATTGTTGGATGCATTTGGAGAATCATGAGGTCTTTTGGAATTACTAAGGGAGTTTCTTTTAATGAAGCTTTGAGTCAGGACATATTTGCATTGAAGTAGATTAGCTTATTGAACTCACGTATTTTTGTCCTTCAGTTATTATATTTTCACACACTTATAATCTCCGAGTCATTATGGTTTACAGGCGAAGCTGTGATCAGTGAAAAATCTAAAGTCTAGCTTCAGCGCCACCGCAACCCTCAAACCCTAGTGAGTTTCGTTACTCACAAGCCAAAGAATTGACAGAACTGAAAAGCAGTATCAAAAGAAAAGTTGAAAAGATGAGAAAAAATCAAAAGAAAAGAAATGAGCTAAAAGGAAATATCAAATTGGCTAAAGGGAATATGCGAGTAACTCCATCGGGGCTATAGACGCCTGACTGGCAATGGAGCAATGTTCGTGAGCTTGCGGCGATAACCTCGTCGGGACTATGGACGTCTGACTGGCAGCGAGGCTCTATCCAGGATGCTTTTGGAGTTTAGACGAACCATGTAGCTTATCACAGGGGAACCTGAAGATCATGATTGTCTTGTTGAGGGGAATTAACGCATTTGCACACACATGGGTAACTGTGGATTTGATACTTTGTCTCAATATGATGGTCTCTTCTTGTAAGTGTTTCTTAACTCCTGGTTTTGTTGAGGGAGGTTTTCTGAGTCTTCTTTTAGAAGGATTGATTCCCAAATGTTTTGCAACATTTCTCAGTGGTGTCGCCAGATGTTGTGACCATTTCACACATCGCCCCATCGCAAATGGGGACCCCCTCTTTTTGCTTGTTTTTGTTCGTTTTCGCTTTCGTTTTTAGGGTTTTGTTAGTTAGTTAGTTGTCTGGATTTAGGGCCAAGCCTTAGGGTTTTAAATTTTGCCTTTTCAAGCCAAAATCCAGTCGCTTTTGAGAGCTTTTTGAGCTTCTTTCCTAGAAGCAAATTTTTGAATGCAATGAATTCGCCAAAATGGTCTAATTTTCAATTGGAATGTTCATGCAGAGCTTAAACTTGTCTAAAGGATGACCGTCAATGTGAATTTTTGTCTGATTGAATATTTTGACCAAATTTTGACTTTTTTGAAGTTTGATCCTGGGCATTGGAATTGATTTGTTTTCGCCTCGTGAAGTGTTAAAATGTGAAAAATCTTGTTATTTTGGCCTGTAGGAGCAAAATCGCTCCTGTCCCTCAGTGAAGGACCGGAGCTACAATTCAAATTTCGCCATGCCCATGCAAGATTTTGATAGCTCAGCAACTGGAGGACGTCCGAAGGAAGATACTTTGCCAAATGAATATAATTTGAGATGCAAAAAATGGAGAAAATGACCTATATTGACTAAATCGCTCCTGTCCCTCTCCAAGGGACCAGGGCGAGGTACCTAGTAGCTCTCGTCCCTCTCCCAGGGACCAGAGCGATTCCCTCCATTTTGCAAAAACCAGACAAGGGTCAAGACAAGTTTACGTTCAAAAACGAAGGAGAACATGGGATGAACGCATTGAATATAAATTGAAGATTTTTGGACGTCCATAACAGTGCTAAATGCCTAGTTCGCTCCTGTCCCTCAGGAAGGGACCAGAGCGATTTTTGATATAATTGCTCTTCTTGCAAAGTTACAAATGATGTCAAGGCATGAACGAATGGAGGGAAGAAGGACGAGTCCGTTGAATATAAACTTAGAGCATGGCAAAGTAAGATGAAAGCCACAGGGGAAAAATCGCTCCTGTCCCTCTCCAAGGGACCAGGGCGATACAAGGGTGAAGATACGTCCCTCTCAAGTTCAAGGTCGTCCCTCCAAGGTTCAAGACCGATCCAAGCCAGGACAAAAGGTGGCGAGGACATTTCAAGGCATTTCCACCAGGCGCAAACGTTACAAAGGTCATCACATGGAAGGATTTGTACTCTAAAGACCTAGATCGCTCCTGTCCTTTGGTAAGGGACCAGAGCGATATCTACATAATGGCGTAGATTTCAAAAGGCGAACAAAGTTTCGAGCAACCAAGAAGGTCGAAAGGACGTCATTTCACGCAATGAAGTTGATTGCAAGTTGGTACAAACAAGAACAAGCATATAATGATGAACTTCGCTCCTGTCCCTCAGGAAGGGACCAGGGCGATGTTAGATGCATTGCCCATTTTATGCAAAATTTACGTAAGGACAAAACATTGCAATGTTCTGGAGGGTCCATGGTATGACAACAAGGTGATAAACAAGAGAGTTGAACGTCCAAACATCGCCAAATGGTGTAAAGGCCCCACATCGCTCCTGTCCTTTGGACAAGGACCAGGGCGATCCTATCAAAAGCGCTCATATTCCTCCAAAATCGAAACAAGGCGAGGTTAAGCAAGACAAAGGAAGGCGTTTGGAAAACATCACAATGAAGGATCGAAGGTCAAAATGCATGTTGAACGTGAAAAAATCAAGATCGCTCCTGTCCTTTGGACAAGGACCAAGGCGATGCTATTAAAACACTCCCGTCCCTTCAAAGATCAAAGCGAAGCAAGGTTAGGTAAGGTGAAGGACGACGTTTGAAGGACATTACCATGAAGATCGAAGTACAAAGTTGACAAGGCCAAGGAAAACATGTGGATCGCTCCTGTCCCTCTTCAAGGGACAAGGGCGATGATCCTTATAACATCGAAAGTACCTTGCAAAAGCAAGTGGAAATAAGCGCAAAAGACACAAGCAATGATATTTCGAAGGTCAAAGGACGCAAGGTGAATGCGAGATGGACATGAAAACAAGAAGATCGCTCCAGTCCTTTGGACAAGGACCAGGGCGATATGCACTTAAAGGACACCCATATGCGCACACAAGGCGATCAAATTCGAAGGACCATCAAGGTGATCGATTTTTAACGTGGAGATGAAGGAGTTGGACGTAAGAAATGCAAGAATCATGCCAAAGATAGTGAATCGCTCCTGTCCCTCTCCAAGGGACTAGAGCGATGAGAAGAGGCGAATATAGTGCGAAGTGTGTTCAAAGGTGGTGCGATTTCAAACCAAAGGTGGCGCTAGTATCATCTTGTGTGGAGTGCGAATTGCGTTGAAGGCCAAAGGTGGTGCGAATTTCATTCATCCAAGGGTGGCGCGCTTAGCTATCAAAGGTGGTGCGATTCCAAACCAAAGGTGGTGCGAATTTGAAGATCACGCCTAAGGCGAATTTGCTAAAGACTTGGAGATTTATTTGTGCGAATTTGAAGATCCATTTGAGACCACGTCCAAGGCGATAAGTGAAGATCACATTCTATCCAGAGGTGGCGAAGTATATTTTGAGGGAACCATATTGAAGATTATCTTATACCTCAAATTTTGCCTAGGCGAATTTTGTTTTTGCATTCTAGAGTTAGCTCTCTATCGAGGTATGGCGATTTAATTATTATTGTTTTATTCATTCATCGTCATATTTCAAATTTTGAAATTTTGATTCTTTAAATCTCTTAGCTCAATCGTTGTATTTTAGGAAATGATAACTCTAGGGACTTATCATGAGGTTTCCTAAAATCTATCTCTCTTATTTACGTTATTTGTTTCAAAAATCTATTTCTTATAGTGAAATGTTGTGTAGGTATGGCGACCCCAAAGGCGGGAGCATCCACCAGTCGCTCGGCCCTCATGAAAGAAGATCAGAAGACCGAAGAAGTGGAGACCAAGATCGTGTCCAAGTGGAGCAACATTGGAGATACAAACTTGGGGAACTTTAACACGAAGAAGTTCCGAGAGGTCCCTTACATCGGCAAGCCATCACCTGTCGCCCGGAGAATAATAGAAAGTGGCATCATTAAGGCGGCCGGTTTTCCTCCAGCCATTCAGTGTCACGAGTTGATGATCGAGTGTGCCCGTCATTACAATCCACAGTCCAGGACCATTGTGTCCAATGAGGGAAATATTTTGGCGTACCTTTCAGAGGAGGCCATCAGTGAAGCCTTCCATCTTCCAGAGCACAGGGACATGATATACAAGAGCATTGAAGGAGCCAGATCAGTGTACGATGATGATCCAGATGCTTGTCTAAGCATAATCAACAAGAACTGGCTACTCAAGAGTCGTCCCCGTCTGAGCAAAGTACCGAACACACCGCACAGGATTGATTTCCAAGAGGAGTATAGAGATTTGATCACCATGCTCAACAGAGTCACAGGAGCACCTCATGCCTTCTATTTTGAGAAATGGATGTTTTATTTCATCCAGGTGATTGTTCAAGGGAAGGGTACAATACATTGGGCTAGGATAATTAGCCATTGCTTAGACGTACAGTTGAGAAGACTCAGGGCCACTAAGTCCTTCCACATGAGTTCATATGTCATCTATGCCTTAATCAGGAGCGTTGAGTACGCAGGACTACCTCACAGAGGAGTGATTGGAAGAGGACCCGGTGAGGTCAGAGTTTGTGAATCCTATACCTACTTGCATCATCCACCAGGGAAGAACTACAAGTTAATCAATGATACTTTCACGATGAATATCACCAGGACGTTGCAAGGAGGGATTCACAACAGATTATCTCAGGATGCCCAGGAGTTAATCAAGAGGTACGGTGCTTGGTTCATTCAGTTTCCTAAGTTCACTTACATTAGAGTGTATGGATGTCCTTTACCTCCATACATGTTGCCAAGATACCCGACAGACAGGATTGTGTTACTTGAAGTAACAAGGCAGTTGGCAGCATATATGAAGGCATTCAGACACAGACATCAGAATGGAGTTCAGGTACCTATTATTTTGGGTAATTCAGTTGAGGTATGTCCCAATGTCTCAGCCATGGATGATGCAGAGAGGGAGTTAGCCTTGTATCCTTTTTCATCTTTTGCTTGGAGGAATAGTTTTGATCCTCATGGACATTTAGAAGAGACAGTCGGTAGAAGATTTAGACATGAGTACCAGATTGAAGATTTTATGATGAATCTCCTAGATGATCTCGAAGTGAAACGTAAGATACATTCTAGATTGCCTCTGGATTTCATCAGGAAATGTAAGATTTACAGAGTAGCCGACCAAGCTCAGGACAACGGCAGGCACATCCAATCTTCATATGATAGAGAAAGCAAGACAATAAGTTTGAATTGGAATGAGCCCGAGGCCGTGGATTTAGATGGATTGATGGCACCAGTCTTGTCTTGTACTCGCAGATGGGTAGATATTCAGCACCAGAAGTTGAGAGAACAAGGCATAGCCATGTCTTTTACTTTGGAAGAGAAACCAGCCGAAGGTGGAGCCAGCGTTAGTGAAGGCAATCCTAATCCTAGGAATTCAGGTGAAGGTAACCTTCGATGTGCCAGTGAGGGCAATCTCCATTCGAGAGGTTCAAAGAGAAAGGAAAGATCAGAAAAGAAAGAACCTTCCAAGAAAAAGCAAGGTGCCAACAAAGATCAGACACCAGGTATTTCTTCCAGGCCAGAAGATAAAACAGTTCGAGTGGAAGAATCCATGGAATCGATGGTACAGAATGACAGGCAGGAGGAAGAACAGGCACAGCATGTTTCATCCGATGGATCTCTCCAAGACTATGATTTAGAAGAAGATAATGAAGTAACATCTCCTCCCAGACAAGAAGAAGTAGTACACAAAGAAATTCAAGTTCAAGAGACAAGATCAAATATCCCAGATTGGTTGAAGGAAAGATTGACTAAGGTGATCGTAATTGAGGACGAAGACAGTGCAATCGATCTAGAGAGCCTTGTTGGACGTTCACATATGACAACAGAGAAGAAGAAGGCTACAAAGATGTCCAAGATGATTCGAGATGAGACTGGATCTAGAAAACTGCAGGTAGCTACACCGGCAGCAGACAAATATGAGGGTGAGATCCTAGCGGAGGACTATCATATACAGACTATTGAGTTAGGACCATCCACAGCAGAGCAGACTTTAGATGATGCCACCGACACATTTGAGGCATTGAAGGACAAGTTCAGAGAAGAAGTAGAAAAGAATAGAAAGCTTGAGAAAGAGGTCGGTGCATGGAGAACATATTTCAGTCACATCAATGAACCTTTGGGACGTCAGGATCCAGTTAGATCACCATTGCAGGCATTGCCCCTTCAATCAATCAATGAAGCGGAAAGATTCAGGAATATGGTCCAGCGTACATGTAATTGGATGGATAGATCTCACACGGTGGCCATTGAGTTTATTACAAGGATGTCGAAGATCACCCACCAGGCTATCCAAGTCCTTGAGATAATCCACAGACTGATGGCAACAGTAGCTGCATTTGCCCACACCAAGGACGTTGTCATTCCTGTCTTGAAAGTTATAAGACATACATCCAGAAGAATTTTAGCACAAGAGAAGATCTTGGAAGGCGATTCTCACAGTTTGTTTCAGTGGTCAACCTTACTCCATATAAAGAGTGTTCTCTTTGAGGACATCAGTGTTAGATGTGGTCAAGTTGAGGAGGTGATCAATCCGATCCAGGACAGAGTATTTGAGGTACTTCGTACCATTCTTGGCAGAAGGATCGAGGTCGAGACAGATGTGGATTTACAAGAATTTGAAGATAGAATCAAGATCATCTTTCGCAAGGACGCAGATGTTACAGATGAGCAGTATGATCAGATGTATGCCACCATGCTCCTAATTGATAGAACTAAGGAACTTGAACCTACCTGGGACACAGCTCTTCTAGATGCATTTGATCAGGTTATCCACTTAGAAGAGAGTATCAAGAATCTTCCCGAGATTCCAATCACAGAAATCGAAGGAATTGTGACAAAATTCATTGCATATGCTAAGAAAGAGAATTGGAAGGGGAATAAGATTCTAGATGAAAGGTTGTTACAGATGACATGACATCTTAATTCTCATTGGCTGATACCTCCTAGATTTTTTGTGCCAAATTTAATATTTGGCTATGTATTTAATGTTGTTCAGTAAAAAGGAGGTCATTTGTAACAAACCCTAATTAGGGTTTAGGTGTCATGATCTTGTCCATTGATTTACTTTCAATCTGGACCTTTCATTGTAACTGGGGATGCTATTTATACCCCCATTTTTCATTTCATTTATATCAGAATAGTCAATAGAGAAATAGAGAATAGAGTTGTAAGCAATTTTTATGTTGTAGCAAGATTGAGTCTTGAAGAGAGAAGTTCAAGCAATTGTTGTATATGATGACTTGGAAATCAATAAAATATTGAAGTTATGGTGTTTTGTTGTAAGTTTCTTGAGTTATCTTCATGGTTGTTGGATGTACTTGAATCACGCTCAATCAAAGTAGTTTGTTTGAAAGACTAAGTGTGAGATTTGATATTTGGTAGGATTCGCAATCCAAACCACTAGCTTCTTGCTGATTGTAGGAACGCCTTGCGTGGTCGACTGGAAAACATTTTGAGTCCTTAACCTTCAAGCATTTTCGCATCTAGGATATGTACCTTCGTAGTAGTGTCCTTGACCTTTGATGCATTGAACACCATTATTACCTTAGAAGATCGCACTAATTTCAGTTGAGTTGTTATCTTATGGCAAAATTGAAATTGGTTGAGTCTTGCCAAATCTCATTCATGCTAAGTCGTTCATAGGGTTAGACTAGATTAGACCTCTCAAACCCTGTCCTTTTTCCTTTTTTTTGAAAGTTCCTTTTAGATTAGTAAAACCTTCGAACTATTGAATCCGTAAGAAGCCTTGAAGGAAACAGCAAATCACATCATACCACTAAAAAGCTTGTCCACACGTGGAGACCCCACTAAAAGAACCTTGGAGTCCACCTAACTGATCCTTTTTTGCAGATCTTCAGCAGTTAGAGACTATTTTCTCAAGAGAGGATAAGATGCCTAATGGTATTTTATTCTGTGTATGATTGTGTACAAAATACACGTCAACAAAAGGGTAGATAGGACTTCCAATAGTCAAGTCTTTGAGCTTGATATTGCTGTCCCGTCCCGAAGGAAGTGACGGAAGTCTTTGCGCTTTCAGGAAACTTCATTTCCTTTCTCTTATTTCACTTGAAAGTGGTTACTGCTGTTATTCAATCGCTATCCTTTTCTGTGAAGAGAAAAGGATATTGTCTTTCTTGAAAAAAGAAGAAAGATTGCTGTTCCATCCCATTTTATTTTCCAAGCTGTAGTTAGATAGGGGGAGCCTTCCCTTAATTAGGAGAGTTTTTACTCGTGTGCTGTGGTTGAAACCACAATTTTGTATATTTCCCCAAGTGTACAAAATTTTCAACCAACAGGGAGGAACTTCCCCTCCCCTACATTAAATAGTGATGAAATTTTGGATTGGCCCACAGGTTCCCCATCCTTGGCTCTTAATTCAGCAAGGGATCTCCTACCCCTCCTTTCGATGGACTTGGCACAGTCAGGAGAGTCTTTGCTCTCCTCTGTATTATGAATGCCTAGAATGTTTGGGTTCTCATTTTCCAAATTATCTAGGTCAATGAACAATTCTTCTGTTTCCATATTAACTCTGACACTATCCGCTAAATTTTTGACATATAGCTCCCCCTGCCTTTCCAATTCTTCGGAGTCACAAACCTCATCAACAAACTGTTCCATTAGGTCATTAACTACTTCTTCCCTAATAAAGTTGGAAATAATGTTGACTTCCCTTTCTAGTTGTTCTCTCTCTTCCACTTCTGCCACCACTGAATCAATATTCTGGGGTGGTCTATTTTCCTCTGCCCCCCACTTTCCTCCATATCGTTATCTTGTGTTGTCGGTTGTTCTTGCTCAGATCCTTTTTCGTTAATAGGGGGACACATTTCCTTCACCAATGGTTGCTCTGAAAGGGATAATTTTACTTATGTTGAATGCCCCAGGGGGCTCACTATTTCCTTCCCCGAGTCTATGCTTATTCCAAAGTTAATATTTTAGGTTTTCCTCTTGAGTGCATATACATGGCAATTCCTTCTGCATTGGTGGCTCACTAATCTCCCCATCTTCTAAATCTTGTTCCTTGTTCCAAGGTTCAACTGTTTTTGTCATAACTACTTCCAGAGATGGGAGGAAGGGGGAGTTTGTCTTCCTATTCAAGGAGTCCTTAGATAAGGACTCATAGCATCGATCCGATGCCGTATCCGTTGCAGAGGCTTGATGCTTAGTTTCTATCTTTAAAGATTCATCGCCTTCCAGAGTGAAACCCCCAGTTCGTTCCATGAATTTAATTTTGACACCCTCTTTATTATGTTTTATCCGAGGGTATGACATGACAGGTGAGGTTTTCCTGGGAATATCATCTACGATGGGGCCATTATAACAGGAAGGTTCGACGTTTAAAATGTGGTTACTGATTTTTAAAACTATGTTTTTTAAAGTTTTGATATTGATATCCATATTCACCATGAGAACATTGTTTGAGAATTTAAATGGGGTTTTTTTGACACTTTTGAATTTCCCTAACTTATTGCCTATCATTCTTAAGATTTCCAAATTACGAAGTTCTACTGGTAAGTTATCAATTGATATTGCTCTATTTACCATAAAAGGTTTTAAATGGGATGGATCAAAAAGGGGTTGCCATTACCAGCATTCTAAGCAAAAACCCTTATATGCCGGAATATCCCCATTCAGAAGCCTATTTCTCAAATCTAGATTGCTACATTCTATTGAAAGGAAATTTTCAAGGAGGATGTTGATACTTACCAGGCCCTGAAAGGATGTCTTTAACCATTCAACGATTTGTTCGGCTGGAGTACCTATACCTTCCCATCGAGCAAAGATGACGAATTCTTTACAGTGCCTCTGATGCTTTGTTAGGATTTGATTGTCAATTTCTATCACTAGCCTTTCCTCTGTGGCTGATGGACGCATTGATTGGTCACCCTTAATTTGTTTATCCGCCGATGGTTTCTGATGGTGGTGCAGTGAATGTCTAGCTAGGGTTTCCTTGCCCCACGAATTCTTCTCTTTAATTTTTCGTCGGAGAGTGTTTCCCCGGTCTATGGTTCTGTCTTTATGGGTAGGTTTTAAAAAACGCTTCTTTGTATAACACAGTGGATGACGGTCATGGCATATTGGTTGACGATTCGCCCCACTTGCTGGGCATTTGGGTTGCTTGCGTCCAACCTTTTGCCAATTCTGGTCGTCAGTGTTTAGGGGAGGAGGGGGAGCCCTTCCCATATCTATCAGCGAATATTTGGTCTTCGCAAAAAAGGTCTGTTGATCTCGCGGTTTTGTTGCTTCTAAGATAAGACTATTGCCATCATCCTGGTGTCTGCTAGCAAGAACAGAAAATCGATTAGCATAGCCCAGATAGTTGCCATAAGGAGGCCTCGAAAGCAGGTTAGTTGTCGCATAGGAATTGCGAAAACTATTCGCATGCAGAGCCATTTTTTTTTTCAGATCTGTATGTTATCAAGACAATCTCTCTTTTCATTTGTTAGAGAGAGATTTTCGAGGAATTGTTGTAGTGATACTTCTTAAGTAATAGACATAATTCATTGTTCAATATATTGGTGAATCTTTGTCCACTTTTGCAAGTTAGCATGGTTTCTTGGTTCTCATTAGAATAGATTTAATTTCCAAGCTGATAGATTGAATGAAGGATTGATAAAATTGCTTAATGTGGAGTTGATGTGTTCATACTTTTTATAATTGGATGGTTTTCAATTATTTTGTAAAGTTAGCTTGAAAAAGTAAATGAAAACTTAACTTCTATTACTATATTCATTGTTCAATATGTTGGTGAATATTAGTGATATGAAAATCTTTTGAATTCCCTAGAAGATAGCACCGTTCTTGTGTAGTTGTTGAATTTGGCGGAACACGAATTGGTCTCCAAAGTTCATAGGATTAGCTTAAGATTATAATTATCTTCCTTAACCCTCACCCTCTTTTCCTTTTTTTTAAAGTCTTAGTAGAAGTAGTAGTAGAAAGCGCTTATCGCAAAATCATTCCAAAAAAGAAGAAAGTTACAAGTATTGACAATCAGTAGAATCCTTAGATTGATTTACTCCTCGAACAATTATGTAAGTACCCCTTGATATTACCAGCAAATCACAACGAACCAACTGAGACTATCCATATGCATTTGGGAACCTTGGAGTCGTCTTTGTGATCACATAGTTCAATTGTTTAGCACATAGAAGGTTTTGATCAAGAGAGAATAGGATATGTCTGGGTATTTTATTTTGTATTGAACGTGCATAAAACCACCACCAGCAGAACCCACATGTTATTATGAACATATTTTGTTGGATTCCATCCACCTTCTAAAATTTATCTCATCCAATCAATTTTGCCTGTCCTCCAAAAGAAGGCCAATGCAATTAGTTGCATAAGGGTCCAAAAAGAGTGCTGGATGCCTCTCTTGAAGCTATATTCTTGTTGCCACGTATCTTGTTACATTGTTAGTAACAACTTGTACAACATTTTGTATGCTGACCTCTAAACAACCTCCTCCAACATCAAGCTCAAATTTCTGTGTTCTTTATTTTGTTGGAGGCATCAATTGACTTAAAAAATAATCAACTTGCCATTTGAAGCCACTAAAAAAGTGAGAGAGAGTGCAGTTCCTTCTATTCCATCCATCCATCTAAAAGAATTGTGCAATTGCTTCTTTTGATCTTCCACAATTATTATTGCATCTACTATAGCATCTTGGAGCAACCTGCCACTTAACTTTCATGTAGACTGCACCTTGTATCCTTTTCTTACAACAGTTTGTTTTGTCACCAAATACTCCCAATATGGATTACTTGCCACGTTGAAGGGAAAGTTGTTGATACCAATTTCCACATGCCTTATTTGCTTCTTTATGCGTCTCTTTGTTCCATCCTAAAGCTTCCAATGAAGGTTGTGCTCCTCGTACTATTCTAGGAATAAAAAACTTGTGTGATAGAGCTCCACTCGAGCTGGATGAGGTGGATTTACCATGTATATGTGAACAACAATGAGTCCATAATGCTTGTCATATCTTCGTTGGACTCCATTGACAATTAGGAGCAATAGCTACTTATGTCCTAGCCCTCTCCAATTTCTTTTCATTCAATGGTGCAATAAGTTCCATCATCTCTTGTTTCACCTCTTTTGGGGCCACTAGACATGGCTTGGAATCACAATTAAGAATGTTTGAAATATGGTATTTGAGGTGATTGATGCCTCTACTAAGCTTCTTTGAGAACTAGGTATACAAATCACACTCCCTGCTATGGTCTCATTAAAACGTATTTCCAAGTGAGGTCATGGCTTTCAAGGGAGTTAGTTCCAATAGGATGACTTCCATTTGTTGAGTTTGAACTTGATCCAGCTAGTGTCATTGTCTATTAATTTGCTATAGTGTTTCAAAAAAAAAAAAAAAAAAATTGAACATGAATCAAATAAAATCATGTAAAACTTAAATACGTTTGAAAAATTTAAAGGTAATATGACAATATGAAAACTGAATTAATGAATTTGACAAAAATAACATCTTTTAACTCTAAAACATAAATCCTATATTCAGAAAAAATAAAGAATTTTTATTTTTTTTAATTTAAATCAGTGTAAACCTTCTATATTTTATTCAACAAGCAAATTTACATAAGTTGAATCAATTCAGTGTGATAAAATATGTGAATTTTACATGCTTAAAAAATTAGAAATGAGATATACTTGAATAAAAAAGGAAAAAAAAAAGAACTAACCAAATACAAATCCAAAAACTCAGAAAATTGTTCTTCAGGTCTTATAAAAAATTGTTCCAATTTGGTCTAGAATGCTCTGATGCTGCTATGTGTGTTCAACATGGGCAAATGGGGGTTTTAAAGAGGAAAAATGCATTTTTTCTGTGTTTGACACATGTTCCCTGCTGTGGTGAGTTAACAGCTTGGACCCACCAAAAAACTTGGCGAGTTTTTCAAAGACTCGACGTTGATTTTTGGCAAGTTAAACTTGTGATTTCTCAGGGGTGGAAAAAACTTGCGAGTACTCAGCGACTCACCGAGTTTGCAATCTGTGATTAGGATAATCTGGTTGTATTTGTTTACTGCGTTTATTGATCCTAGCTTAATTTAGAGGAGATAATCTTTTTATTTCTTTTCAACTATATAGTAATAATTCATTCATTAACAAAAATCAGGTCTTTTATTGAATGCTTAGGGGAAAACTACAAAACGAGGTCCAATAGTTGGACAGTGCCTCAAAGAGTAATCCTCAAGTTTGAAATGTCCGAAAATTTTATAAAATGAAAGACATAGTTGAGGGATTTCATGCATAATAATTTTATTCAACATTGAATATAGGTTGTTTTGCTGGCCACAGTCCAATCATTGGTGTCTGCAATTACCAGCAGTCTTCCTCTATACATTTGTCCTAGTAATGTTCCTAGGGGTTGCTTGGTGCTTATACTCATTCTTTCTAAATAATTTCTTAACACAGTCAGGATAGGCTCGCAGTGAACACATATAGATGATGTCTACTTCTAAATGGAAAACCTAGATTACCTCATTTTCTGTCCCCATAACAATGATTTTTAAACATAAAGCCTGGTCAAAACTGAAAGAAATTGGCTTCTGAGTTATTTTCTACCAAATCTGGAATATAACTTTCACTAGTGCAAGCCAAACCACTCCCAATTTTCCGTGGAAAGCCTTTTGCCAAGGCATATCACAATAACAGCTAAATCTTCTATCTATTCTACAATATGCAATTATAATGTAGGTTCATATCACAACAACAGCTAAATCTTCTACCTATTCTAGAAGCTTTAAGCTTCCAGCCGAGTCTAGGTAGGCCTTCATATCTGTGTAATACGGTGACATATTGTATGGAGGAATTGAATCTGACTTGCATTAGATGATATTCTGTGATTCTCTTGTGTTCAAAGTTTTAAACCAAAAGAAATGTGCTTAATATCACTTTTGTTTTCTGTAACTGTTTTAATGGTTAGTGTTCACCATTCTTGTAATTAATATTTGTATTGTTTTATTTGTCTATGTTTAAGAGTGTTACACTAGGTGATGATGAGGCAAAGAGGAGAGGAATCCAAAAGACTGTACTTGAGAGACAAGGGCCAGCTGCATTTATTTATGCTGTTGAAATGACATCAAGAACTGAATGCAGAGTTCATCACAGCTTGGAAGAAACTGTCGATGCCATTTTAGCAGGCAACTATCCAGTGTATTTTTATTCATTTGGGATATTTAACTTCTAATACATGATTTGGTCTGGGGATTTAAAGAAAACAGAGTTTTCTGTTTGCTGATTTATATCTCTCATGAATGGTCTGTATCATTTGGAAAACAGGGAGATCTCCCTTATTTGAGATCCGCCTGATGGACATGAAGGTGGACTATATTGGAAATTCTGCTGTGACAAAAGAACTTGACTTTGTAAAGGACTCTACTGAGAGAATCTCAGAATATTTAAATTTGGATTGTGATCACGAGACATGTGATAAGAGTGATGATGATGAAGGACAATTTGAGCATGAAAGTAGACATGGGCTACTTGGGAGGGACAAAGATTCACCACTTCTCCTATACACTTATCAGGTATGATACTGGAATTTGACATTACTTCATCCTATATTGACCTCTTTCAAGTTTTCATGTTAGAAGAGATTCTATATTTAAAGATGGTTTGCTATTGACTTAGTATAAATAATAGCATTTATGATGTGTGGTAAAAACTCAAACCTTGAGTGTATTGTATTGCTTCCAGAAATAAATGCTTCATTTTGCTGCTGCAAAAAAACTTGATGACTGAAGATCGAAACAAGATTCTTGGTGCATCTGCTAAGCAACTTAAAAAGAGGGATTGGATTTTACACTTTCACACAATTATCAAGAATGGAAAATTAACTTTATGTTTGATTTGATGCTACTTCATCCTATATTGACCTCTTCTAAGTTTTCATGTTATAAGGGATTCTATATTTAAAGATGGTTTGCTATTGACTTAGGATAAATAACAACATTTATGATGTCTACTAAAAACTCAAACCTTGAGTATATTGTATTGCTTCCAGAAATACATGTTTCATTTTGTTTCTACAAAAAACACTTGATGGCTGAAGATCAAAACAAGATTCTTGGTGCATTTGCTAAGCAACTATAATATCCCCACAATTTTTCCCAATTTTTTCCACAATTACATTCAACACAACACTTGTTATGGTTAGGAAATAAAAACCAAATGCTGTTGAAAGTAACCCTTTCCACCTTTTGATCGGAGAGCCCAATTTGGGAGGGTGAGAGAATACAATGTTGAGGGGATCGTTAGATGCAAGAAACTGAAATTGATTACAATACTTGGGCGGCAAGCCAGCCCTTTCCACTTTTCAGCGGGATAATGAGAATACTGAAAGATCACTTGGCGGTAAACTAGCCAGGGACAAGCCAAGAAACTGAAGAAGCAATCACTCAACCGCTTATCCAGCGGGAGGACTAGAAATGAAATTACAATCAACTCTACCGCTTATGCAGCGGGAGGATAGTATTACAATATTCAAAATAGGCGGCAAAGCTAGCCTCTGCGGCAAAGCTAGCCTCTTCCACTTATGCAGTGGGACTAAGAGCAATAATCCAATTAGATAGTTGTTAGTACTACTAACCAGTTTTACAATGCACAATATGGATTACAATTTAAGGGAAATCACTATTCCAAAGATAGGCGGCAAGGCCAGCCTCTTCCACTTATGTAGTGGGACAAGAAAGAACAATAGAAACTGTTGTTAGTACTTCTACCAACATTACAATATGAATCATAGCATATAAGAGTGATGAACCAAGTGCAATAACACGACCAACAACTGCAAATGAAACCAAGTCCTTTCTCTTCACACCAATGAACTCACACACCCCAAAACCAACTCCAAACACCAAAAACTCTAATTCTGATATACTCCGAGCACACTGAAAACACATAGACCAACAACACCAAATCCCACTAAAACACTCACAACTCACCCAATTTTTAACCAAATGACACGAAACTAAAAGAAAATCATCACTTGGAGGTAGGTGATCATTCCTAGGACAACAAAACATGGCAAACCGACCCCAATAATTTATGCACGCATTCCAAAGCCCCCAACCACATGGTAGGACCAGCTAAGGTACGATTTTGCAAAAATAAAATCCAAAACACCATTTTAAGCTCTATAAACTTGCAAAATGAATCGCCTAAACCATAAAAAAAGATAGATGAAATACCCAGAACGAGGAGAATGACACACTGAGACTTGCGACCAAAAATCCACTTCAGCACACTCCGCGACCAGCAACAAGAACACTCAGAAATCCACACAAATATTCACCACATTGAGCCCAATCTGCTCCTCTGGATGAGAAACAGTCATACTTTCAGCTAGGCGCAATCTTTCAAGCACGAAACTGAGGCACTAGGAGGTATGCATCCCTTGAAGTAAGAATCTGACGACATTTCGACAACATGAAAGATCCCTGATGGATCCCCTTGCTGATCTGCTGTAATTTTTAAAATAATAAACTATATTTTCCTTTGATTTTGCTGATGGTCTTACAAAATAGAGAGAAGTTGCAAAATGTTTGGTTTCTTTTTGTATTTTTTTGAATATATAAGCAAGTAATGAATAAAGAACAACAAATAAGGAAGGAAGCTGAAACAAGTAAGAACATTCAATTAAATCAGAATTGATACAAATCGTACCAGGCAGATTTCTGATTTATAATATCCAGATTAATCCTTACGCATTGGGGATGTGCTTACATCCAATAATGGCGCCAATTGAAGGGTAGATGATGAACACAAACCAAGAACACCAGCTATGGCTGAATGAAAGTCTTCACCACTTCCAGCGTAAAGTGTACCTACTGCAATGGTGGCATCAAGCTAAAACAATCATGCCCCAGCTGGGAAATTCAACCACCTTGCTGAAACCCTCACCAAGCAATCTGAATCTCCACAGGGAATAGCGCATACACTCTGACCAATAATGCCAATGCCAAAAGAATCCATTGCCAATCAATAGCTGAGGGCTACGTCCCAGCCAGTACCAATCATGGGGTTTGCATCCCAGATTGAAGAATTGCTCTACTAGAGCAATATCGCACCAAACAAGTTTTCAATATGTAAAAGATAATGAGAAATTAGTTTTCCTTCTCCTTATATCTCTTTCCTTCCAAATTGAACCCTAAAGATATATGAAAAGTGCGCTTTAATATAAAGTCATATTTCCCAATATTGGGGCCCAAGTATAGAAAAAACACCACTTTTTCAATATAAACTAACTCCAAGCGCCAAAAGGACCCTGGCAAGTGAAAATCATTTAGAAAAGTTCAAGACCTTTCCAACGAGCTATAATACATGGGCATACGAATCCAGATGAAGCCAAAAACCCCTTATTACTCTGAAATGACTAAATACATAGCCTTATTTTAATTTATTTAATCGCTAATTTAGGAAATATTTAAATATATTAAAATATCTCTAGATATCCAATAATAGCTCAAAATGACCAAACAATCATGAATATAACTTTGTCACCTATCTGTGACTGATGCCGGAAAAGATGAGCTAACTGGCAGTCCCATTGTAATGTCCCCTAGTTAGCTATACGTTTAAAGTTAGCCTGATTTACGCAAGTCTAATTTAAGTTTAGGGGAGTACCTCTGTTTACAGTTTTCCTGCATAAAAACCAGAGAATATATATGTAATGATACTTATAAAACTGAAACACACACTAAAAAGTATGTCGAATGACGTATGTCTTAATGCATTAATTACCATTAGTATGAGATTTATTAAATAAATTCAGATTGTTATATCTGTCAGATACAGTCAGATTTGTTAGATAAAATCAGATTTATAGGCTAGGTACTTTTCTTAGCTATCCAATTCCTCATTACACTAGGGTAGGCTAGTTGGATGGGGTGTCCAAGGAATCCTCCCTCCTAGGCCCAAGAGCAGATACCATATCCCCCTTGGCTCCATATGGCAGGTATTAAGCATCCATCATGGAGTGGCATACCCAGCGAGGTATCCTATCGCCGTTCCCCCTCATCACAACCACCCCCTCTCTTAAGCCCAAGAGCAGATGCTTCATCCCTCTTGGCTCCCTGTGGCAGGGGTTAGGCATCCACTATAGAGTGGCGTACCTAAGAGAGGGTCCCTCATACGCAATGAATCAATTATGATATTCCCATTGAAATCATATTTGTTATTCAGCTCAACTAATTATGATAATCAATTGTATTTGACATAGTTATTATACTTCCATTATATCATATTGCTTAGTGTCTTATATCAGATTGTTAACAGTTCTTTCTGTTAGTATTACTTTAAATCAGAATTATTCATTAAGTGTCATTGATGCATCTTATATTATTAGCATTTTACAGTATTATAGCAATTTATTACAAACTGCATTTGATTGCCTTATTCCTTCTGAATTCATTAACAGATGTATATCTATATGTATTATGTTTAACAAACAGTACTGTTATGTATAATCATTTCAATATTGTTTGAATAATTATATATTATTTGCTTCTCAACTTAATATCATATAAATGCCACCCATTTGATTAAGATTACACACAACAGTTATATATAATTACATACCAATATGATTTTAATATATATAAATTGCTGACTGGTTATATTCTAATATTAAATCAAAAGTCAGACTTATACATACCTGTCACTGTTGACTTTCCCTTATCCCTATTGGCAACCCTGGAGATTCCTTTCTTTTATTTCCTTTCCAGCAGACCCCTGATTTTCCCTTCTTCCTCCTTTTCTGATTTGCACAGGGAGGAGGGGTATTTAACCTCTCCAACCATCGTGGTGGAAAGTCACGATACTTCTCTTGGTAGCCAGTATGAAGGGACACCACTTTTACCTAGTGGGGCCCTCCACAATCTGACGTGGGTAATACTTAGTCTTCCCATCGATTCACCAAAGGTTATTGGGTCTTAGGAAATAGAATTAGTAAGTTGCTTTCTATTGCTTATAATGTATTTTTGAACATTTCTAATTAAAATAATCATTAATCAATATAAAGTGTAAATTAATAATATGATATAATAATTTCATTATGATTTTACATATGTTATGGTAAAAATATATCAATTATATTTTCTACAAATGTGGGGACATGACACCCATCCCTAAAATCTAGGGATGCTCCTAGAAACTAGCAAACACACCCAAAATCCCTAAAACTGAAACCATGACATGGTCCCGTGGAGCCTCCAATATGGGAACTACCACAACCTCCTAAAAAATAGGGAATCTCCCTAAAATCAAGGAACTGCTCCCAATGGCCCTCAAACTGTCTGAAATGCCAACTCCGGATACTGAATACCTGTTGACGTGGATGAAATCGCATTGCTGCAAACTCCATACGGCCAACGCAGAATAGAATAGCCGACTGATTATCCTACTCTCTCTTGAGATAAGGAAGTCTCTAATGCTGTTTTCTAAGTTTGATCAAAAGAGACTACCTCAAGGTTTCTTTTGTCAGGTCTTGACTGCGGGATCTCTCAGTGGCTTGATGTGTTTATGCTGGAAACACAAGGGGACTTACGTTTGACTGGCAGTTCTATGGATAAGTTCCCCGGAACCTTTTACGATCTTTCCATCAGATGATATTGGTTAATTTGAAGCTGTTTTAGTAGGACTGCAGATTTTCCGAATAGATAAAAAAAAGGGAGAAAAGAAAGGAAGGATAGGGAGAGAGAGAGAGACATGAACTGTAAATTCTAACTAAGACAGCAAATTCAGTCAAGCAGACAGACACCTCCAGGAAACTAGATTAGACATCATCAGCCATTTAGACACAATGCTTGCATAAACTTAGTGCAATCTTCAAAGGAGAAACCAGATTTTCATATTACCAAATACGATATTAGAATTTCTACATTCATAGTATATATTTGATAATCGAACTGAGCATGAAATGGTCCAGATTAACCATGCGGAAAGAAAAGCAATCAGCTATTCTCTAATGGTATGGACTGTGAAGATTCTATCAGATGCTTGATTGAAAAAACTGCTGTGCAAAATAAATAGACATAACTAAAAGCTTTCAAAATTAAGTGAAGAAGGAGACCATGCACTCACAAGGAAACTTGAAAATAGTCTTAATTCATTGTATTAATTCCTGCAAATTCCTTCAGAGCTTTCGCAACAATCCAAGAACTTCTTCCAAAATGAGGGAAAACCAGTCCCTTAAATAGGCCTCAAAAAGGATGAATGGCCTAGATTAAATCTAAATAAGTGGCCCAGATTCATCCATAAAGCAGTGCTGCCCATACCCATAAATGGAAGGCAAATATCAACAACTACCCCAAAATGGGCAATAACTACCCAAAAAGGGATAATTACAACAATTTGGAACAAATCAAAAAAGGGGGGCACAAAAGTTTTACAATCTGTTGACCAAAAGTCAACTGTCACCTTTTTGGGACAAAAAGTGCATTTTAAGATTTGGAAGGGAAAAAACACTTTTGAGAAACTATTCTCTCTATTTCGGTTTCACACTCCTTTAGAAACTGGTCCTCGCTATGCAGGTATTCCTGCCATAAATCACGACCTGCTGCCCGTTCCTTGCGAACGTATTCCTGGAATTTGATACATAACTGGAAGAGGAGACCGAAAGGAGGCATGGGAGGGTGGCGAATTTTGTACTGCATGCCCTCGAGATACTGGTCTACGTGCTTTAAACCGTCCTTCCAGCTGGAGTGATTACGCTCGAAGCATAATATGTTTGAATGGAACTGACCAGCAAAACTCAAGTCTCCAACTGAATAAGAAACCTTATCTGCTCCCAACCTTTCTTCCCAGTCCGGCCGGATTACACTGTCGGATAGGTCATTTATCCATCCTGAAACCATTGATCGGAGGATGGTCTTACCTAGTTCTTGCATGTTCCCCAGGATTACCTCACATGCGTCATTTTCTTTGTCAATAATTTCCTGGGCGTCGTTCTTCATGGTGATGGTCTAGTACCATTCTTTGAGAACACTGATGCCATGGGGATCCAGGATGTCAGACAATGTGGGAATTTGCGCATGTGTCCAGAAAAGAGCTCTCATGAGGGGAAGGGTAGAGGCTGCCACTTCATGCATGTGAAGGGATTCCCTTTTTACCTCCAACAACCTGACTAGAGTGAGCTCTCGATGGAGGGCCATTTCTTTCACCTCCCTAAGGATCTGTTCTCCCTTTTTCTTGATGTCCTGCATCCATTCCTTGACGGCCTTTGCGGTATCCCGAATTCCTTCAAATTCAGTCGTGGTCCTTTGTGCCAATGCCGTTGGGGGAATATGGGATTCGGAGGGATTGTGCAATGGCCGTAGGAGCTGATCGATGTATCCCTCGGCTTGTTCAGCACGGGCCCGATACATATCCTTTTTCGCTGTGATCTCCTCGAGCTGTCTGAGTATGTTCTGCACTGAATCCTTAAATTCTTCCTTTTCCTGCTCTTTTGTAGCTCGTCCGATGGGGACAGTCGTGATGCTATAATCTGCCAGTGTTATTTGATCTGCTGGCTTGTCTACGGGCGGGGTGGCAATATGAAGAATGCGGTTCCTTTGTTCATCCCTGGTTACTTTAGAATATGCCCTTGGTTTCTTCTTCCCTTTAGTTTTTGCTTGATCCACTCGTGAGAAGATATCCTCTAGATCGATGGGTGCTTTTGGTGGCGGCCCTACGCTGAGCTCTGGCGATCAGCCACTCTTGAGGCACTGTCTGGGACGATGATAGGGTCAAGTTAGCATCCTGTTCCCCTACGTTCTCAACCGGCTGACCACAAATTCATAGCTGCCCCGCCATTGGAGGAGTGAAAGAGGGAGGAAGCTCCTTGCTTGCAACTGAGTTCTCCCCTATTTCGTTGAACAACTGTCTGACATCCTCTTGTGAAGGTTGCTCCTCAGTTCTCTCGGGCTCATGAATTTCGTCAATCCTTTGTTCCCCCTCGACAGTGGAGTCGTCCTTGGCTATATTAAGGAGTAGCAACTCGTGACGGCTCTGCTGGGTAGGTTCATGCACTTCGACCCCTTGGGTGGATGGGATTTCTCCTCCTTCTATTTGGTTACCCAGTTTGGTCAACTCGAGGCCTTTTGGCTCGGTGTTCAGTACATCAGGTGTAGGAGGATCATTGGCCTCGAACGCATCGATGTCGCTCTGGGAAGGCGGAGCAGGTACTCAATCCAATTCTATGGCATCGTCGGACGAACTGGGATCTTTTGAAGATGAAGTGACCTCGGGCCTCTTTACGGGAATCTTCTCCCTTCTTGTTCTTTTGGACGTCCGAGTTCCTCTGCAAGCCTTAGCTTTCTTTCTTTTCTCTAGTTTCTCAGTTGATGTCCCTTCGTCTTCGGAAGACTGAGAGTCAAGACTGCCCATCAAATGGTAAGTGAACTGGACCCCTTCATGGACTAGCCTCTCGATCTGATGATGTAACCACTGATCTGTGTACCTTGCTGGGGCTACCATAACTGCTTCGAAATCTGTGATTGGGTCCTGAGACCAATCAACGCCTGGCAAGAGGTGTCTTACTACTTCAAATTCTCGGACCTGGAGGCAATTTCCTGAGTCCGTGAGCTGATCTGGGACCCGACGGTATTCAAAGAGTCGCATCTGCTGCACACTCAACCTAGAATATTCCCGTTGCCTGACTTCGTAGTCATCGGAGCAATTTTTCCAATAGTCTTCAACTGACTCCTTTGCTCTGTATCTTCGACCATAGGCCCTTTTTGCCAGATTATCATGATCGAAGTATTTTCTTGGGAAATGGTCTTGGAGACCATAAGAGGCCAATTCTGCAAAGGACTCCTTTGCTAGGGTAGGGGTTCTCAATTGGACATCATGGCTGCCTATGATCATAGGAAATGTGAATCCAGCCTGCTTGCTTTCTCGAAGTAAGATGCCGGCGGGGCGTGATTGCCTTGCCACCTCCATAAGGATTACTTTGTCGGTTGGATACCGTGGAAGTCGAAGGGGGGCATCATCGAAGCCAGCTATTCGGATGTAGGAAAACCTTGGGAATTGGATGAACCAGGCTCCATACCTTTGTACTAAAGTAGTAGCTTGCTCCGAGAGCCTTATGTGCAACCCGCCCTGCATTAGCCTAACCAAGCGCATTGTGAAGGCGTCATTGACGCGTTCATACTGACCAACCGCATATGCCAGGCTGTTCTTTTCCCTTTGAGCTATATCCTGGTAGTGCAGCTGCGGGTAGCAATCATAGACTTTCACCTGACCGGGCCCATTCCCGGACTCACCTTTCATTATCAATCCTGGCAGTGGCTGGTTCTTTGCGAACATATAGACCAAATAGGAGGTCATGGTGAAGTACTTCTTTGTTTCGAGCTCAATCAGCTGAGTGTGGATGTTATCGCTTATGATCTGGGCCCAGTCAAACTTAGACTTTCCGGCGAAGACCTGCTCTGTAAAATAGAACATCCACTCTTCAAAGTAGCTAGACTTAGGAAGTCCCATGACTCGGCTGAGTAAGGTGACCATATCTCCATGTTCATTATGAAAATCACTTCTGGGGGTTTTTTTCACAATCCTGGTGCCCGAAGGCCTTTTCTCCTTGAACCATTCTTCGTTAATCAGTGCCCTGCATTGGGCTGGATTCATATCATATGCCCCTTGTGCTTCGTCTATGGTTGTAGTTGTGGGATTATTTGGAAAGGGGATATCAAATGCATCACCGATAGCCTCAGGGGAGAAGTCGGCGATAGTCATATTCTCCAGAAGCACTAATCTGGACTTTGGTTCGTAATGCCGAGCAGCCTCTACTACTAATTCATAGTTCTGGATTGCTGGAGGAAAACCTGCCGCTTGGGCGATGCCACTTTCCACCATCTGCTTAGGCCTGCCATATGTGTTGGGTGAGAAGACCCGATTCCTGAATTCCTGAATATCAATATGGCCAAGGTCGGTGTCACCAATGTTGTCCCAGATGCTCTGAACCTTCGACTCCCTCAATCCTCCCCTTTTATACTGGTACTTCATCCTTTCAACCTTACGTGGGATTTCTGATTTGGATGCTCGTGAGGTTTCGGCTGCAGCGGGCGTTTTTGATGATTCCACCGCCGATTTAGGCATCTATCCTGCACAGCCGGACGCGGATTACAAGGTGATACAAGAAAGGTAATGCGGGTTAGATAACAAAAGAAGTGCTCCAGTAGGGCGGGATTAATTTAAAGTTTAGTCTGGACATGGAGCAATATTATTTTAGCTAACAGCTTGATCAACTTTACCCGCAGCATATTCTTGAAGATTTGTGACTACGCATTTATACTTATCACTTTTGGATTTTGGATTAACTTCAATAGAGGCAAAGCATGGAAATTTTCTTGAGTTTGAAAAGAGATGCAATTTCTGGCTAAGCCTTGGGAGTGGATTTCTAAATTTCGAGCGATTGAACAATGTTTATGAGTACAAGAGATGCAAAATTTCAAGAATTTAAGCATTGTGATCAAATTTCACGCATTTGTCTACTTGGTTTAAGCATTTTTCAAATGATCATACGCGATAAAGCGTACGTACCTGATAGGAACGGATGGCGAGAGATTACCTGACCTCGTCGCGTGAAATAAACGGACGATCCTGCAAAGTTTGAATCCCAACGGTTATCCCTTTGATTTAAATTTTCGCGGTTTGGTGGACGAAAGAGAATTTATCAATTTTAAATGGTTTTACCCTGGGTAATTGGCAATCTGAATTTAAATGATCGAGAGGGGTTGATGCAGCGTTTTACCTTCTTATTTTCGGACCTTGGAGAGTTTTTTCAAATCTTGAATTGCATTCTCTCTCCAACTTTGGATTTTGACGAATTTGGAGGTTTCGAAATTTAAACTTGGTTCTACCCAACCTGCATGAACTTCGGAGCTTGAACGCCTCTTGCAAACTTGGAGATTCTCAACCCGTTGGCGAATTTCGGAAGTCCTTGAGGTTTTCGGCAAGTTGGAGATTTTCGGAGTAGTTAGCACGCTTCGCAACTCTTCAAAACTTCGGACCTGAGCGCCCTTATTCGCATGCTCCCGCAACTTTTCAAACTTCGGAGCTGGAATGTTATTTGCAAGCTTCGCCAAACCTTGGAGTCACGGCGCCCCTTCAAACTTCGGCGATTTCTGGCGATCTCGGAGCTTGACGCACTCTCGCGTTTCGTTGGATGCTTTCGCTACTTCGGAGTGTTTGAATGAATCTGCAAGCTTTGCCAAACTCCTAACTATGCCATCCTTCGCGATTTTCGTGGCTTCTGTAGTCACGGCGCGCTTTTCGCAAAAAAAAAAACTTCGGAGGACTTCAAGATTTCAGACGATCTTCGGACCTGAAAGCCTCTTTCACGATTTTATCACCTCGCCTTTTGGAGCTAGGGTCCGAAAATCGGCTTTAAGTTCTTTCGGAGCTTAAAGCGCTTTTTTAAAACATTTCGCATTTCATTTATTTTCTTCTCAAGGGTCCGAAAAGAAGGACACTTAAGTGACTTTCAGATGCTAAAGCACTTTCGCCAGTTTTCGGACCTAGTGCGTCCTTTTAAAACATTTCGTTTCATTTATCCCCAGGGGTCCGAAAATAACATTTTGCGTTTTTACTTTTTATTCCCTGGGGTCCGAAATTCGGACGCTTTAGCACTTTCGCGTTTTTTGAGCTCAAACGCGCTTTTCTTCTTTTTTTTTTTTTCTCGACGCCTTTTACCCCAGGGTCCAAATTTGGGAACTTTCGCGTGATTTACGAGCTGGAGGCGTTTTGGCAAATCTCGGAGTTTTCGCGATTTTAACCTTCTATCCGAAGTTTCGGACCTTGAAACACTTTGCCATACTAAGAAGACCTCGGACCACTTGGACGCTTTTGCGAAATCAATGCACCTCCAAATTTCGGAGCAGGGGTCCGAATTTGGGGTTATAAAGCGAACTTCGAAGCTGGAGAAATTTTCGAAACATTTCGCACTATTTCACATTTTCTAATTTTGTCCCAGGGTCCGAAAATGGACACTCAAGTGATTTCAGGGGCTTGAAGCGCTATCTTTGCAACATTTTAAAAGAACTTTGCATTGCTTTTGAACCAAGTAGGGAGCGTCTGCTTTGAAATTTTCACCCCAGGGTCCGAAATCTGCCCTGTAGACGATTTTGGAAACTTGCATAGAACATCGAACCTCCTACTAGTCTGCCAGGTTCCACAAATTTGGATTTGGGAGGCATCAGAATACTAAGGCACTTGGCTGGGCAATTCGATCTTTCATCAGCAGGCGAAAATCATCTCCCGCCCAAACCTTGCAAAGGTCGGGTGACAAACCTTATGTAATCGGCCTCATAGCTCTGGCTTGGCGGGATCCGTCAATTCCTACCATCTTATGCCTATCTAAGGCGATTTTCAAAACTTCGAACAAAGCTCTTGGCGTTTACGCCTGAGAGTTAGACTAGTCAGGAGGACTCATCGGTTCATTCAACGTCAATCAGTTTACGGATCAGTCACGAACTCGCTCGAAGAGACACGAGAAACTCTGCTCGGAACCTTAGGACAACGATCAAAAGCTCAAAATAGGAAAGGGGACCCTGTCAGTGACAGGGAGAGTGTGCAACGCACAACAAATGGCGACTCTGCTGGAGAAATGCTCCCAATCATTTCGGGGACGCAAGTTCGGATCGAACCTAGAATCTCTGGTTAACCACCACGATTGAGAGGAGAGAAGGAGAAGAGTCTTTCAAAACGAGATAATGTGAATAGTCAAATCAAACCACACGCAGATCGGATTAACTAGTGTGTGCAAATGGAGTTTATTACAGCTTAGAAAAAGTTGTGGCATCAATGTTTCACCGTGTCGAGATGTCCAACGAGCTGATACTCCAAAAGCAACTTGGATAGAGCCCCGCTGCCAGCAAGCGTTCATAGCCCCGGCGGAGTTATCGCCTGTTAGCTCACAGAGATTGCTCTGTTTCCGGCAAGAAAGTTTTACCCTTTTTGCTCTATATCGGCAGAGATGCTTGCATTCCCATTTTCCAATTTTACGCTTAGCGCTTGATTTCAGAGTGCTTGATTGATTTCCCTTTTTTCTCTCTTTTTTTTTTCTCTTCTTCTTTTTTTTTTGGCATAGTAGGCAGTGAAGCCTACGCGGGATTGAGCGTAACAGTGGTCGCTGAAGCATAGCTTCGGACCCTTCATCGATATAGCGTCCCTTTGATTAACAACTGATTGTATGCAATTTTAATATGTGTTTGTGCAGTAATCACGATATCGGGGATAGGTTTTGACTAGGACAAGATCTTGCAGAGAAAGGTCATCTAGATCTAACCGACCCTATCATGGGGTGCTCCATCAATCAAGAGTCTCCCCGAGCTTGGATCCAAAAAACAGATGGTTATAGCAATCTGGCCTCGCACCAAATTTGTACATGACGAAGGCCTCCTTCAAAAATGACAGGGGTCCCAAAGCAGAACAGGAAAACAGGAAACTAAGCCAAAACAGGAAACGAAAACGAAACCACTATTTACAACGAAAAGGCTTAGGGAAGCCTACGGCTGGAAATAATTCTTGAGGAATTGACCATTCACAGGCAAGGGAACGTCCTCGCTCGTTAGGGTCCTGAGTCGGAATGCATTTTCTCCCAAAATTTCTGAAATCTGGAAAGGACCGAGCCACAGATTATCAAACTTGTCGTGCTCTCCCTTCCTTTCATGAGCTTTGTCCCAACAAAGGATGAGGTTGGAAATGCGAAAGGCCTTTACTTTCGCCCTTCTGTCGAACCAACGCTTGACCACTTCTTGGTGTTTGGCAAAATTATCTATAGCGTCGTCTCTTTTTTCTTCTAAGTGTAACAATTGGGATAACTTGGCTTCTACGGCGTTATTGATTCCTAGGTATTCGCTCATGAATTGCAAAGTTGGTATTCTCAATTGTATCGGGAAGATGGGGTCAAGGCCATATACCAAGTGGTATGGCGAAGTTCCAATGGCGGCCTTGCATCGGGTGCGATCTGCCCACAGGGCAAATCGGAGTTGGGTGTGCCAATCTCTCAGATTCTTGTCTAGGAGCTTTTTAATCACATACAGGAGGTTCTTGTTTGTGGATTCCGCTAAACCATTACCTTGGGGATAGTAGTTAGATGAAAATTTTAAGGTAATCCCGCAATCGAAGGCCCAATTTGAAAATTTTAATGATGCAAAAGCGGAACCATTATCACAGACTAGAGCGTGAGGACAGCCAAAACGTGTGATAATATTCTCTTCTAAAAATTTAATAACAGCATCAGCATTGCATTGCTTCAATGATTGAGCTTCAGACCACCTTGTGCAATAATCAGAAGCGGTTAGAATGTACCCGTGTTGCGCAGAGGAGGGCGGGTTGATCGTACCTATAAAGTCGAGCGCCCATTGGCCAAACGATTTTACCTCTATGACTGGTCGGAGTGGCATAGCTGGGGTTCGCTCCCTTGTTGCGGATACTTGGCACACATGACAGTTCTTCACATGTTCGTGGGTGTCCCGGAATAAGGTAGGCCAATAATAGCCTGCCCTGAGGATCTGGTGAGCTGTTGCTAGGCCTGACCTATGGCCTGTTCCAAACTTAGTATGGAACTTAGTTATAATTTAATTATTAACACCATGACGACCCCCTTGAAGTCATATGCAAATTTCGCCCAAATAAACTTAGGATAAAATTAATATTTTCTCCCCTCCTAAGTTGTGCATCCATTAAATAATCAAATATTAATACCTCATGCCTAAGGTATTAATATATTAAAAATACAAGTGTTTCCAAAGTGATTTTTACCACATTCTGAGCAGCTGCCAAACTTACTAAAAATAGTAAGTCTTGAAAAGGTCCTCAGATTGGTTTGCATGTTATCCTAGCACAAAGCTCTTAGAAAACTTAGAAAAACCCAGAGAACTCAATTGCTTCCGCCTCCACTTACTAAAAATAGTAAGTCGGTCAAACTCCATAACTTGGTATGCATGTACGCTCATTGCGAAGCTTTCTGAAAACCCAGAAGGAATATAGAATCCAAACTAACAAATTCCAACATGCAAGCCTTCAAAACTGCAGAAACATCCTCCTAGAGGTAGGAAACCCTAATTTCTGCTTCCGACTAACCTACGGGTCTCCGGAATAGGCTAACGGTCAGTTAAGCTGATTACTGTTGAGAAGGGGACATTACAACAACTTTAAAAGAGGGATTTAATTTTACACTGTCACACAATCATCAAGAATGGAAAATGAACTTTATGTTTGAACAGACATTTTCATTCCATTTATTTTCTACTAGCTTTCACACAATATTGCAAAAAGCCAAATGTAGAAAACAAAATCTAAAAGTTAATGTCAAAATGATATACATCGACACATAAGAGTGAATCTTGTCATTAGGCACCCATATTTTTAAATGGGTTGGGAGGTCCACAATGATTGCAAGTATGGATGAATTGAGGTCACAATTTGTGCTAAAAGCTTGCAGCTACACTCCCTGATGAAAGGGGAGGATTTACTTCATGCCAATGGGGACGAGCTCTTCATGAAAACTTATATTGTATTCCTTATGAGAATGCTAGTCTCCCAAGAAGCAGTTACCTATGGTATTCTTGCCATTCATTCCCTGACTGTCCAATGATCAATCTACCATATTTAGAGTATTTCAATTTGTAAGGGCAAAAAGCATAATTATTCTTCTAAGTTGCCAATTTCGGTAATAGGGCTAAGGTTAGGGTACTATTATTCAACATACAAAGTAAACAGAAATATTACTTACAGAACGGTAAATATCAGAATATGACAATGTTAAGTATATTAGAGTTTCAGAAAGATAGACGATACATTTTAGTATGCAATGTGTACAATCGGGAATTGGTCCTTGACTCAACAAAATGAGTACATAAATACTATCCCACAGCTGGTTAAGATTAACAACCACTAGGAACTACCAAACACAACCAGTCATTGGGAACAATTAAACAACATTACTTAACATAGCCGACTAATACTTACACAATTAACACTTAGGATTACATAACATAGCCGACTAATACTTACACAATTAACACTTTGGTTGACAATATTTATTTATAAACAACTTGGCATAAACTGCTGATTACATCAGCTCCCCCGAAAAAGAAGTCATCTTCTAGATGATTGGAACAAAATGGGAGTTGGAACACAACAAAACTAAAGGAAATCACTGAGAAGGATGAGAGGATGTCCCTGAAAGCATAGAGGACATTGGGGTAGATGCTTGAGAGTGATGTTGCTGAAGGCGTTGGTTGGCTACCAATTTCCTCTCCTGAGCTACCTTCACCATGTAAGCCGCATCCATCAACTTCTTTGTCTTCTTGAGCTCGTGGTCCTTCGCATCAGCTTCTCATCTTTCTCCACCAACTACCTCACCGAGTGGTCTTCTCTGTTAACTGTGGATCCTTCTCGGCTATCTGATGCTCTCAATTCGCCACAACCTGCACTAGAGTAGTAACATGGACATGCTCCTGAGCCAACTACTCCCTGGATTTCTGTGTCTATTTAGCCAAAGTCTTTTGAGTCTATTCTACTTGACAGAGGGTCTTCTACCATTGTTGAGCAGACTCCTCTATGGAAGCTGCAAGCTGATGGCACCAAAGGAACATGTCCCTGAAACATAGCTCCATGCCATGGAGCACTCATAGCACACTGCCATGGTGACTATTGTGACGTATTTGCACATCACCCCATTTCAAATGGGTACCCCCTCTTTTTTTTTCTTTTTAGTGTATTGTTTTGTTTATTCATCCTATCTTGGCAATAATTGTACTTCTTAACCTTTGTGTGTGAGAGAGGCTTGTCTTGTCAATTCGGGTTGGGTGTGATTGATTGATCTTTGAAATGTCTTAAGGGTGTGATGTCTTGTCCTTGGTGTTCACACGTGCCAAGAATTTGAGTTTCAAGCCCAAAACCCATGAACAAATGTTAGGATGTAGAATTGAGGTCAAATTGCTAAAAAATGTAAAACCTTGCAAATGTTGTCGAAAATGCAAAATGTTGTCAAAGTTGTAAAGTCTTGTCAAAATTGTAAAAAATGTTGTAAAAGATTGTTGTCAAGTCAATTGTTTAAGGTTTTGATTTTCTTTGGGTAATTTTGAATGGAAAAGATGAAGATTTGACATGGACATGAAGAAAATAATGAGAAAATTTTGTAAAAAAATTCTTGAAAATATTCAAGTAAAATTCTTTGTGAAGAAAAAATAATGCAAAATAAATTGTGAATTTTTTGATAAAATTTCCAACTTTCATCTAATAAATTCTTCCAAGGTAATTTCAAGCTCAAAAATGTTTTTATCATTAAATTTGCACCTTAACTGTGAGGAAGCAATCATAGGAAATTTCACTTCCAACAAAAATGATGGGAAGCAATCCTTGGCAATTTCATTTCCACTTCAAACACACAGAAGTGATGTTTGATAAATTCATTTCCACTACAAGCAGAGGGTGACTAGAGGCAAATTCATTTCCACCCCAAAGGGAAGGAAGCGCTCAATGTTTTCTCACTTCCACATCAACCCTTAGCGCTCACCCCTTCCCTCTTTATCCCAAGTGCTCACTACTTATTTCCTTATCCTAGGCATTAAGGGTAGGGTCTTATTCCCAAGTCGGCTCTCTTTCCAATGACAAGAAGCCTTCAAAAAACAAAATTTCAATATAAAAGGACAAGTTGGGCTAGTATTGATAATGAATGCAAATTCAAATTTTTTAAATATGGAAAGCAAAGTTGGCCTATATTGGTGATGATTTAAATTAAAAAAAATGAAATATAAGTCAGGTCGGTCTAATAGAATGGTGTGATTTCAAGAGTTAAGAGGCTTATAAAACAAGGATGAAAACCATTTACTCAATCATAATTTGCACTAAAAGCAGATCAGACTTATAATTTGCACAACAGACTTGTTCTAATTAGCCGACCTATAAAGCAGAACATTTATTTTAAGTATGAATTGAGAGGTGAAAGAAGCATAGGCGCTCGATCTTTATTTATACCCTTTCAAACCCGCCTAGAGAAATGATTATCCAGGTCGGCCCCCCTTTGAAAGAAATTCAAAATGTTTTCTATAAAAAACAAGACATGTCTCAGCCAACCTAAATGAAGGTTTACTCAATTAAAGTCCAAGCAATCATGTGTGTCTAGGTCGGCTAAAGGAGGTAGGGGTGATTGAAGGGTAAAGAGCATATAAAATCAGATCAAATTTCTCCATTTGGACACCAATTCAATTCAACTCCAAAAGCAAATCAACACAAGCAGGTCTGAGCAAACCTTTACCAGCATATTGGGAGCAATTTTTTACCATCAAGCTTGCATTTTTTAAGAGCGAACTGGATCGGGCTTCCTTGCAGGTGTTTTTGAAGGTCTTTACCAGTGTTACAGGCCAAAATAAAGGCGAAATTCTGCCTGACTGGGGCAAATTTAGAATCAGAACTGAGGCGAATTCCATAGGAAGGTGATTTGGAGCAGAGTTCAAGGTATTTCCATTGATTTCTTGCCCTAGTGATGTGAATTTTTCCAGAGGCACAGCGAATTTGGTGCAGACCTGAGTTAGTAGGGCATTGAAAATCAGACCTCATTCGAATTGATCAGACCTGAATTTGGTGAATTTTCCAGCCAGGGCTTTCTGTTTTGAACATGATTTAATCAGATCACAAGTCTAGCAACATCAGTTCCAGCTTTGGAAATTCATCATCACGTTTGAAAGGGTTTTAGGGAGCATAAATTTTGTGAAATATTGTTTTTATTTCTGGTGTTTTGATTCAAATTGTTTTTTTTTTCAGGTCTGATGCATGGAGCACGAGGATGAAAGAAAAGATACAACATGGAGAAGGCTACACAAGGATTATTCATACTTCATCAAGAGGATTAGGACAACATGGCTTTACATGAAGATCATCACAATCTTGAAGATTCAACCACATGGAGATGGTGATCAAAGAGAACTTCACGATGATAGCAAGATCAAGGAACATCTCAACAAGATTGAAGAAAGCAATGTTAGCATATTCAAGAAGATCTCAAGGCTTGCAATTAGCATGGAGGAGGGAAAGTCATTGAAACATAGAGGGTCAAAGACATCAAAATCAAAGGTAGCTTGGAGTGAAGAAGAACACTCCAACATTCATCAAGCATTGCAAGTAAAGAATGAGGATTCATCATCACAAAATCAAGATTAATACCTTGATTGGAGAAGAACTTTACAAGATGAAGAAAGTGCAATTACAGAAAGAAAGACAAATACAAGTGAAGCAATCAAGCTTCAAGGATGAAATAAAAGATCAACACCTTCAAGGATAATTGGTGAAGAAGCAAACAGAAGAAGGCAACAATGCAATTCCAAGAACATTCCAAGGGAATCACCAAAGGTTAGAGTTCTAATTGCTCTACAAGCGTTGCAAGGATGCAAGAGGGTTAAGGCACATTGCCCTACATCAAGATCATCACAACCTCAATTATTCAATCACATGGAGGCATCAAGGAAGGAACACCTCAATGAAGCAAGTGTGAGGATAAACATAAGGAAGAATGCAATTACAACAATCTTGAATTTCCTTTGGAAATCCAAGATCCTAAGTTCAACATGGGAGATTGCTCTAGGCCATGGAAATTAAGAAATCAAGGTTCAATTTCGAGAAGATGGAGATACCACAAGAGATTTCACAACTACTACATGGAGCTCAATCATATCAAAGTTGTGCTCCACACTTCAAGATCAAAGTCTATAAGAGGAAGAAGTCAAGATGTCCAAGATAAATGAAAAACATCATCAAGGAGAGAACAAGGTCAAATTCCCTAACATGAGGATGGAAGTGCATCACCAAGAGGAGGATTTTTGAATGTCAACAGGTGAAATGTGATCAAGGAAAAATGACAAGTTAAGCAAAGATAGAGACTTGATCAAGACGATAAAATTTAGGAATATGATCCATCACATCACATCAAGCTTGGAAATGTTGAGTATCAAGAGATATTGTTTACAAGATAAAGCATGTTTAGTTGGTGCCTAGTCACATCCAACCAATCAAATTACTCCAAATCAAGGCGTCCAAGTTCAATATACTTGGCTCATCCTACGAAGAAGATAACTACTCATGTGGAAGACACAAAATTCCATGTACCTAACTGTTGGTGGGCATTTTATCATCTATCGAACACTTAGAATAAAATATCACAAAGATATTCTATCCTCTCCTGAACAAAATTACTACTTGTGCCAAGATTGCGAGAAGACCACAAGGCGACTCCAATGTCTATATGTGCGAACGAGCGACTTTAGTGGGATAGCTGCTTGGGTATTGTGTGCTGAGAATCTCAAGGGGGACTTACGTTTGTTAACTAATATCATTCATAGGTTGAAGTTAGGCAGATTTAACAACTTATGCTCTATGTTTTTGGATTTTCTGGTTTAGGACTTCAAAAAAGATAAAAAGGATGAAGGTTTAGGGATTATATACTACTTCTAAGCTATTCCTATGAACTCAAGAGACGACAATGATAGGATGAAACCGGTAACGACACTCTATTTCACCACACTTGGACAACTACACAAAGCGGGTGCAATCTTCTAAGGTTATGCTTAAGATTTTCATACTTAGGAAGAATACCAACAATTGAACAATATCATTCCAAGTAGAAGTTAAACATCCATTTAAAAAACAGCTCGGACTAACTTTGCACATTGAAAGGAAATCATCCATCCAACAAAAGCTTGAGGAAGATTCCACCAATCAATACTATCAGATCTATCATTCATCTAATAACTTGAAAACAAATTACTGAAGCAAATCTAATCTAATTGTTGAAGGGAGTATGTAACCCTGCAACCATTTAGCAATAAATAGTTTTCAAAACAATACTAATAATGAATATTTTATTACTCAAATAGCTTTGTGTAACAATTTCATAAAACTCTCCACAGCACAATGAAATGAGAGAATGGGGGTTTATATAGAGTTTTGAAAGAAAAATGAATGGCTGAGATCGATCTAAGATCAACAGCTGAGATCTAAACAACCCAATCCTAGATAGAGTTTCCCAAAATAATATCAAAGATCAATTACAAAGGAGACAAGTGTCTCAATATGCTATTTTTTAGGATTGTATCCCTTTCTTTTGATATTCATTGAACTTGGACACAATTCGGTCCACTTCCTCCATTGTGACAAGTGGCAATACGTTGACCTTGAATTCCAATCCTTCTAAGTCATCCGCACAAAGAGCAAAGGTGAATTCCCAATCTAGTTGCTGCTTCCGAAAGGCATCCTTGATGGAAAGGAGGTTCGATATTTTCTCTAGGTGGCTCTTTAAGACTGGTCCTGAGATGGCAAAGAAGATGTCCTGTATTTTGATCTTCAGATTCTCCAATTGCATATCCCTTTCTTGGATTGTTTCTTTCTCAAGTATTTTTGCAACTATAAGGAAAGTCTTATCCCGAATGGCCCTTATCTGCTCCTCTATTTTATCAGCATCAACCTGCACCTTTTCTAAGACTTCATTTTGTGCAACTAATGTCCAGAGCCAACTGTGGAAATCATAAGCAGCCCCTGCTTCAATTATATTATGATTAACCAACTCTTGGGATGAGATTCCTTTGAGTTCTCGAAGGCACAAAATGATTATTTCCTGGACATCTTGAAAGTCTGCCCACATTTCTGCCATGTTCTCAATCCTGGAAAGCAAAGAAGTTTGCTCATATGCTAATGATATTTCTTCTATGAACTTGGCTGCCTCTTCTTTTGTACTTTCCATCCAATCCTTGGTTTCTCTGGCTGTCACTGCATCTTCTTGTTCTTCTACTATTGGTGTATTCATCTTCAATCTCTCCTTCAGCCATTTAGGAACAGTGGGATGCACAATGCCTTCTACCTCTTGGTCATCCTTTGTTTCTATGTCACGTGCAATCCCCCAGAGAGCAAAAATCATCCCTTCTTGGAACTCTTTCTCTTCAATATCTGTGTCATGCTTTGATTCTAGGATTTTTATGCCAGTAGGTGATGGTGGTTGTTCATCTTCCTGATGGACTAATTCTGCATTTTCCTCATGAATTGAAGAAGGGATTTCTATTTCAACCAATGGTTCATCAATATTTAATATGTATTTCTGATTCCTTGATGTGGCGGAATGAGATGGTTCTATCCTCTGCCTTTTCTGAATAGGTTCTTCATTCTCAATTGCTTTCCCCTTCCTTTTAGCATTCTCGCTTGGTCTAGCATTTTGTGTTGCTTCTTCATTTGAAGAATATCCTTCTGCCACTCCCATCAGTTTATATGTCAAAGTTATATTCTTCTGCTTCACTCTGTGACACTGCTGATTGACCCACCACCTAGTATATTTCATGACTGGCCGCATTAGGGTGGCTAAGTCTGTATGATCTGGCTCTGACCACTTGATAGGAGGAAGAGGTGCATGCTCATTAAAACCAGGTTGAGTGTGCTCTCCATTATCTTCTAACTGATTTGGTACGAGAAAAGGTTGAGTTTCTGTAATGAAATTCATAGATAGCTCGGAATGTAACCTTTTCCTGATTTCGTACTCATCAACAACATTTGCCCAGAATTCTTCTATATCTACTTTATGCTTGAATATTTCTTCCTTTCTTGATCTGATGTTATTGTGAGGATCATAATTGGTTCTGGATTGGTAGAAGGTAAAAGGATACCACTGCATTTCAAGCTTGGCACCCTCAGCTGCCTGCACAGTTGAACAAGATTCTTCCATGTTTCCAATGAAGAATGGAAAAGATACGGTTGCCTTCTGTCTTATTCTTTTGAAACTCTGATATGCCTCCAACTGTCTGAGAACTTCTAGCAGGACCATCCTATTGGTTGGATAGACTGGCAATCGGTAGGGACAACCAGTGAAACCTTGGATTCTGATATAGGTGAACGTTGGAAACTGGATAAACCAGGATCCATATCGGCTGATCAAACTTTTAGATTCATTAGAAAGTCGGTTATGAGTGCCTCCTTGCAGTGTTCTTGTTATGTACATCAGGAATGCATCATGGGCTCGGAAACTTTTCTACAGTTGAGGATAACAATCATATGATCGGAATTCATTCTCACCACCTCCTACTATGCCTTTGCAAATCAATCCTGAATATCTGTAAGTGGCTGCCAGCAAATAAATTATGTAGGAACTCATGTGGAATGTCTTTGTCCTTTCCAAGTTCATCAACTGCTCATGAAGGTTATCACTAATTATGCGGGACCAATTGAATATCTTGGTCCTTGAGGTGATTTCATCCATGAAATAGTACATCCATGTCTGAAATAGCTGACCCTTAGAGCTGCCCATTATTCTTTTCAACAGTAGGATGATATCACCATACTCTTCCTTGAAGAATGGATGCAGCAAATACTTCAGCACCTTTCCTTGAGGTCTTTTCTTCTCAAGCCAAGACTTGTTTACATTCCCAGCACAAAGTTTGGACTGACTATCATAAACCCTTTGGGCCTTCTCCTTAGTCTTATAGGTGGTTTTACTGTGCTTTGGTATACCAAATGCCTCCTGGATAGACAATTTTGAAAGATTAGCCAGGACCCTTCCATCTGGTGCAATGATTTCTCTAGATTGTGCTTTATAGTGCAAGGCACATTCGACAATCAGCTCGACACATTCTTTGGCTGGTGGGAATCCAGCTACCTGTACAATTCCGTTTTGCATCATCCCGCGAGCAATAGGTGTAGGAATGTGTCCATCATGTCAATACATTCTTTTCTTAAATTCTTCCATATCAACATGCCCGAGATTTGTATCTGTGATATTCTTCCACTTGGACTTGAGTTTGGATTTCAATTGCGCTCCCTTGCTGGCGAACTTCATTGCTACCCATAAAAACTCTGTTATTTTCAGAATTTAATTCTGATTTTAAATTCTTTTTTGAAAATTTTACTTTCAGCCTGTTAAAGGCTAAGTCTTTGAAGGGTTTGGTCAAGAAATTAATGAAAAATAAGACAAAAAGATGAAGAAATTCAATCAAATTGAGTTTTTGAATCCTCTTTATGACTGAAATTTACCTCTGATTCTGAAAATCTGCCTTAAAATCAGAGAAAAGTGTTTAGTTTCTAGACCCTTGACACTTAGAAGAATGATCTTGTGGACAATTCTTCTTCAAAAACCCAAAATTTATGAAATTTGAGAGAAAACTGCTTTCAAATGCTCTCCAAAATTTCCAACCTGAATAATGAATCGTGAAAATGAATTGGTTGAAAATATATAGAGTTTAGGGTTCTTAAATTTAGAAGTTTTTGATTTGATTTATTGTTTTTATTTTTAAATAATTTTTTATTATTTTTTTTGGTTTTTGTTGTTTTAATCTTTCCAAAATGGAAAGTTTTATTTCCTCTCTAAAAAATTCGATTTTATCCAGGAATCTTCTAGAACTTTCTAGAGATTTTGAATTTTGAAAATATTCCAAGTGTTGAAAATATTTCTGAAAATTTTGGAAAATAAAAATTGTTTTCCAACTTGCTGGTCTGATTTCATGTGAGTTGGCATGGCAAATTTGTCCTCAAATTTCAGGTCTCTGGCTAGGTATCTTCACATATTCCATTTATACCTGGATAATTGGAATGGATTTGAACTTGTGTTTGACAAACTTGCAAGGGTTTGGACAATTTCCTCATGCCTTAGGGTTTGAAAGTTCGGACAATTACATGTCTTCTTGTCTTTTGTTCTTGTTTTCTTGGAGGGATTTTAAGCATTCCTTTGATCATGGACATGTTTCATGTTGATGGAAAGTTTGGATAGTCACATGTCTTGGATTGGTTCTTGGAAGAACTTTTGAACAATCATATGTCTTCTGTCATGAGCAGATTTAGGAATAAGATCAAATCATTTGATCTTTGCTCATTTAGCATATTTCTTCTTGTGTTATATTTGATTGTCCATCTTTAGGTGAACTTAAGTGAGATTATGTCAAATTTTATGGAAAAGTTTTCATGCTTGAATGTCTTCCTCTTGACAAGGCGAAGTTTTCAATTTATTGGACAGATTTTGTGCTTAGTTTCTTTCGACAAATTCCTTGCCAAAGCGGAATTGGAGGAGGTTTAAACACTTTTTTTCTTCCTTGGACATGGGCGGACATTCCACATCCTTGGACAAGTTTTGTGCTTGGACTCAATCTTAGTTTGTTCATACTTTTCTTTATGGCAAACATGTGCATTCCTTTGTGTCCAGCAAATCTCCAATCTTCTAACTTTCTTTGATTTCTGCTTTGGATAACAGTTTAAACAATTTTGCTTGATTTCCAAACCCTTACTCTATTTCCATGGCGAATTTTATAGGCTTTAGACAGGTTTGTATCATACTTGAAAGATCATCTCATCTGCATCAAATTTGAACAACCTTTCTCTTCTACGGCAGGTTTAGAGGTCTGATCATGATTGCAGCAGTTGGACAATTTCATTTGCCTCCAAATCCTTGGATATGTAAATTTAGATTACTTTTTTCTTGGCAGGGCAGTGTTGACGTGTTTTTTATGACAGCATCGAACACAGAATAAAGTTACCAACGGTCACCTTACTCTCTCTTGATCAAAATTAGTTTGTATGCTAAGATTGCACAAAAACGTTCAAACGACTAACTCCAAGGTTCCTCCAGTGCATGGGCGTGACTCAGTTGATTGATGGGTTTGCTATTAACCCAAGGGGCCTTATGTATTCAATTGAAGAGGATAACAAACCCATGTGAGTTCAAGGATTTCTATGTGAATGATTTGCAATGAAAGCCCTAATTTTGGATTTTCGAAATATGCTGAAAGTAAATGAGATTAGGGTAGAGAGAACTATGCTAAAGCTAATCTAATCTTAAGAACAAGAGACGGGATCACTCATGCAAAATCAAACCACGCTTTGCTTCGCCAACAGAGCACAACTACGTAAAGATGGTGCAATCTTCAAAGGGTGTGTAAATTTTTTTTTTCAGATCACCAATGTAGACCATCAAATCGAACAATCTCCACTGATAATCGAAGTAATACACACATAACAAAGGGCTCAGGCTAAGTTTGCACAGTATGTAACAATCAGCTGCACACCAAAAGTATGTAATCTGCAACAAGTAATCCTATCAAATCCAGTTCTCCTAACAACATGTAAGCAAATCTAATCTTTGAAGACAGCAAGACCATGCAGATTGCTAAAATAGCACAAGAATACACCATCAAAATTGAACAATGTATTAAGTTGGCTACTTCAACAATCCCGATCCAACAATCTCAAATAATAATCTCTCCTCCTTACAAATGAGGGGGGTCACCCCTTTATACAGGCCTCAGGCCATGATTACATGCAAAACCCTAATTAGGGTTTTGTTGTGACCCTTTTCACACATCGCCCCATTGCAAATGGGGACCCTCTCTTTTCCTGCTTTCTAGGGTTTTGTTAGTGTCCTATGACCTTTTGCTGCAGTTTCACCAAGCCTTGTCCAGTTCAGAACATTTCAGGCCTTGATGATTGAAAGTTAGTTTTTGCAAGTTATGTGATTCCGAAATACGAACACCACCAGAGTGCTTAGAGAGGCCAAAGGACGAAGATCGCAATTGATTTGGACGAATTTGGACAACTTCTATTTTTAGAAAGTTTGCTTTTTTGCTTTTTCCTATTTTTTAGGAAGTTTCGTTTTTGGCATTTTTAGCCCGATCCCCGGTATGGCTATTTTTAGAAAGTTTTCCCTATTTTTTAGGGATGTCTGCTTTTTTGTTTTTTCGGAATGCGAACCTAGGGTTTACACTTGCACCATTGACCAACTTTGTTCGGAACTCGAAAATTCCAAGTTTTGACCTAAAAAGCTAAATCCCTAGATTTTATGCTTTTTGCTTTTTCAGAATGGGAACCTAGGGTTTGTACTGATACCACTGACCAACTTCAACCAGAACTCAAAAATTCCAAGTTTTGACCTAAAAAGCCAAATCCCTAGATTTTAGGGGGCGTGATGCCTCAGATGATCCACCTAGGCATGGATTTCAAATTTCAAGTTAATCCGATTAAATTTGATTAAGCTGTGAAATTTTGAATTTTTCTAAGAAATTTGGCTAAGTCTGGAATGTCATCCTGGTCCTGAAATTTGATTAAGTCTGGAAAATTGGAGAATCCTCCAAAAACTAGATTTTGCATTATAAGTCCTAGAGACCTGAAACCACTCTCAAACATCCTGACAATATATATGAAATATAACTTAAAGTATAGTCCAAAAGTCCGCCATATTGGGAGGTAGACTAAAAGTCCGCCATGTTGAGAGGTGTCTAAAGTCCGCCATGTATGTTGGAGAGGCTATGAAGAGGGAGCATAGAACTCCGCCCTATGCCTTGCTTGTGAAGACATCAAACTCCGCCCCTCAAGGAGACCTTCCTAAAGTCCGGCTTGAGAGGCTTCAAAACTCCGCCATGTCTTGTGGACTCTCCAAAGTCCCCCCAAACTTGTTGGTGAAGATGGTAAAGACATCAAAACTCCGCCCAAGCATGTCAATTGGTGGTCATGCCTCTTAAACTCCGCCCTATGCCTTGTGGAGTGAGAAAAGAAGATGTGGGAGCCTTGTCCAAACTCCGCCCTCCAAGCATTGAGAGTCCTTAGAAGTCCGCCCTACCCTAGCAACATGATGGAGAGGTCTACAAGTCCGCCTATGAGGAGCAACCTCCAAAGTCCGCCATAGGTTGGGAAGATTTTTGAAGAGCAACCTCCAAAGTCTGCCCAAGGTCTTCAAAGTGGTGGGAGCCTAGCCTAAAGTCCGCCACACATGTTAGGGAGAGCCATGAGGAGCAACCTCCAAAGTCCGCCATGTCTTAGGACTCTCGAAACTCCGCCATGTGGGAACCAAGTCCAAAGTCCGCCCAAGGTAAGGAGACTCACCAAAGTCCGCCCAAGGTAGAGGACACACCAAAGTCCGCCTTGGTAGAGGTATCAACAAACTCCGCCTTATGCCAAGGGGAGCCTATAAGGAAGTCCGCCATGCCATATGGGAAAGCCCTCTAAACTCCGCCATACCTTGGAGAGGTAAGCAAAGTCCGCCAAAACTTGAAAAAGATGAAGATAAACTTCCAAAAGTCCACCCACACATAAAAGTCAAACAAAATCAACGAAAATACAAGTGATGTCATGAAAATCCTTCAAGATTTCGAACTTCAATCCAAAATAGAAAGTTTTCAAAAGGAGAATATTGGAAGATTGATAAGGATTTCAAACTTAAATCCAAAATGGAAAGTTTGTTTTAAGAGAATATTGGAAGATTAATAAATATTTCGAACTTATAGCCAAATTGGAAACTTTTGGAAGATATTTTCTTCGAATTTGGAAACATGACAACACTTTCCAAAATGAAGTTAAAATTGGAAACATGATTTGGAAGATTTTAAGGGTTTCTGATTGAGGATTCAACTTTATTTACAAATACTTCGTTGTAAACTTCATTTCTACACCAAGAAGTTCGAAAATATTAAGGAGAGCATAGTAAAATACTTTCAGTTTGGAGTTCATCTGGAGAAAGTTTTGGATATTGCTGGATGGTGGATAAACTTTTTTGACAAAAGTTTCATAGATTTTTGGAGAAAGACAACCAGTATAAGGACGAATCATTGAATCTCTCTTGAATTTTTGAGTATTTTTGAAGGTGAAATTAAATTCGTGATGCAGATTTATGTATTTTCTGAGTTTTTCCAGAGTTTGAGAAATGATTTTTAGTGAAGTTGTTCAAATTTCTAAGGGAGGAAAATCATTTTTTTGGCTAAGTATAAGAAATTTTCGGAGTTATAACACTTGGTGTTGGATTGTGATCACAGTTATCTTGAAGCTTGGAGAATTTACATGTGAAAATCCCATTCTCATGGCTAACTATGAAAATGAAGTGAAATTTTCTAAACACTTAGCCGTTCGCAACCTCGATTTTCTTTAATCCAAGATAGATTTCTAACTTATTTTCCTTTGGTTTTACAGGTCGCAGGAGGAAATAGAAGCAGGATCATCATAGAGATCGCAGTTGAAGTTTTAAGCCAAACGAAAGATTGAGGACAAGTTCACAGGCAAGGTTCATCCGGGCGTGAAGATAGCCAAAATTTGGCAAAGTATGGGAAATGTTTCACAAAGAAAATTCCAGTTTCCTCAGTTATGATGAAGGCATGGAGAAATTCTTCTCCAAATGTCAGGGTATCGAGAAGGACATGATCACAGCGAATGCCTGAACAGCTTGATCCCATCATTTCATATTTGCAAGGGGTTATCTAGAGCTTTTACCCTCCTCCCACGCAACATAAATTGGCAACTGAAGGCAGGATCATCACAAAAAACACAAATGGAGTTTCGAGCCAAATTTCAGAATTGAAGACGGGACCACGAGCAAGGTTCGTTCGAGTATAGAGAGGTCCAAAATTTGGCTAAGTATGAGAAAAACTTCACGAGGGGATTTCTTCTCCAAATTCGAGGCACTTGAAAGAATCTCAAGGCATCAAGAAAGAAAAGTTCTCAGACTTGGTGAAAATATGGAAAAATTAGATAAACTTCCAACTTCTTGAAGAATTTCATCTCCTGAAGGAATTAAAAAAAAGACAAGCTCCCAAGCAGAATCAAATGGCGACAAGAAGGAATCAAATTTCCATACTTAGACGATTTCTTGACACAAATTGGAGAATTCAAGAAAGACATCCAACACGTTGAGGTGGCGCTTCGTCATTTTCTAACCAATCAGATCGCTCCAAGTCAGCATGTCCAGGTTCGATGAACCTGACTTATCTAGAAGCTTCTAGAAGGGCAAACTTCACAATGCAACAACCTTCTATTTTCATTGATGGTTCATATTTAGCAAGAAGGACAAGTGTCCCAAATGTAATTGGTCGAGGGTAGTTAGTTTTGGGAAACCCTAATTAGGGTTTATAGCTTTCAATCTGGGCCCTTGATCACTGTTTGATCTCGGCCGTTCATTTATTCTTGAAAACTATATAAGGTTGCCTCCTCTCATTTGGAGAGGGTGAGGTTTTTGATGTATTGTTGCTCAAGGTCATTTCCAGATAATATATTGCATGTGCGCTGATTTGTAATCTCTATTATTTGAATGATTTGCATGGTTTCAATTGCCTCAACACTTAGTTAGAATTAATTTAGATTTGCTTTCATTGTTGCTAATTTGAATGAAGGATTTGATAAGTGTCAATTGATGGTGTATCTCCGCTCATACTTTTGGTAAATGGATGATTTCCATTCTACCGTGCAAAGTTAGTTTGAGCCCATCCCCTGTGCATCCCAACATCTCGATCATAAGCACAACCCATTCAAGATTGCACCGACCTTGTGTAGTTGTCCCCAGTGTGGCGAAGCAAGGTTTGGTTTCTCGAGAGCACCCAGTTGATACCGTCTCCAGAATTCGTAGGATTAGATTAGCCTTCCTAAACCCTATCCCTTTTTCCATTTCTTTTGAAAGTCTAAATCCCAGAAAATTCCCAAAAAAAAGAAGAGCCTAAAATTGCTAAATCCATCTAAGTCCAGTAGTTCAAGATACTTGTCACAAGTAAGTCCCCCTTGAAATTTCAGCATACACTACCCAAGAAGTTATTCCACTAAAGTCGCTTGTTCGCACATATAGACCTTGGAATCAGTAGTGATTTTTCAGGAGAGGATAGAATACCTTCGGGTATCCTATCCTAATGTTTGGTAGATGATAAAACAGACACCAACAGGTTTCACCCTAGAAGATTCCCCACTCGAGATGCAACAAGGTGGGAATCAGCAATAAATACCCCATAAAGCCCATATAAAATTAATTACAATCCTGCCAAAAATGGCACCCATAAAGCATTAATTAACCAATACATTCAAAAAGTGCCCGTATGCAATAATGTACCCTCATGCAAAAATCGCCCATGATGCCATAAATGCACCATCATCTCCTGAACGTGACAGTTGCATGCAAAAGGAATCTGCCATAAATTCAACATGCAATGACCGGGTCGCCTTTTGGTCAAATATTCCGGTAATGAATGTTCCACCCTATTGCCATGTGTTCAATAGATCCTCGCAATGTAAGTGCACCCCGTTGTCGTATATCCGCTCCTGCACATCTGGAATTGTTGGAGAGGGAAAATTCGATTCAGGAAGAATTTTCTTGAAGTCTCCTCAACTTTCCTTGCTTGAAGAAGGTTTTCCATCAATTTTCACCATCTCCTATTTTTTAGGAATTTTTCACAAATTAGGGTTTCAAGTCCAGGAGGGAGAGTATTCTCCTATGAATCTAAATCTATAAAAATTTTGAAATTTGGATGTGATTTGCATGGTGGAATTCATCATTTCATCCTTGGTAATGGGAGTCTTTCGGTATCTTTTGAGCGTGAAATCATCTTGGAGTAGAAATTTCATCATCATTTAAACCTTCCTTTCTTGTCTTTGAACCTGGGCGCTGAACTGGCTTTATGAAGGAATTCATCCTTTACACATTTTCCAAAGCCTAGGCATTTTGGCGCCCTTTCATATACATGGGCAGAATTTCACACTGAAGGAGGAATTCATACTTTGTTTGAATTATCCATCATCCCTTGAATCTGGCGCCCTATGACCTCCTTGGGCGGATTTTTGAGTTGTCCAAGGAATTCATACATTTTACTATTTTCCATGAGTTCTTGACTTTGGCGCCCTCATCCTTGCCTAGGCGGATTTCTTCACAGGGCGTGGAACTTACTCTTTTTCAAACTTTTCTTGAACACTTCATTATGGCGCCCTCCTTCACTGCTAGGTGCGATTTTCCTTAAGGCAAGGATTTTTTACTTTTTTTATGCTTTCCATGGACACCCTTGTTTGGTGCCACTCACCTAGCATAGGCGCAATTTCTTTATGAAGGAGGAATTCACTATTTCACATCTTTCCAAGGCGGGAGAGATTTGGCACTCCATTCCAAGCATGGGCGCTATTTCACCTTTGGCATGGAATTCACTCTTTTTTCCATCTCTCCATGCACATCTCTTTTTGGCACCCTTCCTTGTCTCATGGCGGAATTTATTCATGGGGAGGAATTCATGATTTAGAGGACTTTCCTTCATTATCCCTCTTTAGTGCCCTTCCTGAGTGCTAGGTGGATTTTTGATGGTGAGGAGGAATTTGGCAATTTTGAGGATTTTCCTTGCTTCCCTTCGTTTTGCACCCAATCCTCATCTAAGGCGCCATTTTGCATTGAACGTGGAACTCCATCCACTTCATGAATTCCATGGACCTTCCATTTTGGCACCCTATCACTTTCCAAGGCGCAATTTTGACCAAGGGAAGGAATTCATTAATTTGCTATGAATCCCAAGACTCGTTGATTTTAGCGCCCTTCATCACCCTAGGGCGGCATTTTGTATGTGTCATGTAATACTGTGTTTTTTTGAATCCTCCATGGCTCCTCCAGTTTGGCACCCTCCTGAGTGCTTGGGTGACATTCTTGCTTGAGGAAGGAATTTGATGTTTTCTACCAATTCAGGACATGTATATATATGAAATATAACATTTAAGTATAAGTTATATTTCATATATATTGGCAGGATGTTTGAGAGTGGTTTCAGGTCCATAGGAATCATAATGCAAATTTTGGATTTTGAAAGATCTTTCAAATTTTCAGACAGTCAAATTTCAGGCCATTTTCGGATCAGGATGACATTGGTGGATTGGTGTGGATTTCCAGACTTGGATGATTTTGCATGCTTTCCTCTTCTAGAATAGGAGTTCCATACATTTTTTCGATTCAACTTGTCTGCCTTCTAACTCTTCCGGATCTAGAAATGATCTTCACGAACGTTCAGTCTTCAGCGTCTCTAGGGATGTTCAGTTTTTAGTGTTTTCCTGTAAAGAACCTGCCAAGAATAGATTTTCCCAAATAGCAAGTGTTTCAAAATGTTAGGGTTTGGACAAAATAGGTCAGGAAAGCACTTACTAAAAATAGTAACTTTGATTTTTGGGAAAATTAGACCCCAATCTAGGTGGCAATGAAACTTACTAAAAATAGTAAGTTCTCAGCATTCACTCAAATTTTACTGGTAGGCTCCTTGAAGGGTCCTGATTCCAGTTCTAAGTTCAGTTTTTCCAAAACCCTAAAAGAAACCCCTAAAATCGAGGACTGAAGGCAGAAACCCTAAAATTGACAAAACAAACCCTAGACTTTGCCAAAATCACTCAAACGAAAGGCAGACTTGATCAAAATGACCCTCGAACACTTGCAAAGCAGAGAGACTGACGAGACTGCTACAAAAAGACCCAAAAAACAAAGCCAAAAGACCAGAAGGGCCTACAAAGTAGGGGGTCTCCATTTGCAATGGGGTGATGTGTGAAAACGTCACAACAGGCAGGTTTACACAAAAGTTAGCCTTTTGCTTGGAAGAGCATCAAAAATCTGTTAAAGATGATCTTGGATGAATCTTGGATATGTATCTTTCTCCAAATTTGTTTTACTTCTTTATCAAAGGCTGATTCGATAGTCTTTTGAACAAGGTGAAGTGCAGGCCTGAATGATTATTAAAAAGACTATGCACAGATTTGGATTCTCTCTCTCTTCCAAGGCGGATTGAAGAATGATCAATGATAGAATCAAAATATCATCAGCAAACCTTCAGTCTGCTGTAAATGGCGGATTTGTTAAACCTCTTGACTATCTCCTCCAAACCCTTAGATTTGCTTTTTATGGCCGATCTTTCAAAAAATTTGATCAGACTTTGGAGTGATTTTCAAGAAGAATTCGAACTTCTTTCTTGAATCTGCTTTATTTCTTCTTTTGGAGATGATCAAGGTAAAATTTACACCTTCAATCTGCTATTAATGGCGAATTTGAGGAGAATATTGAACTTATTTCCTTCAAACCCTTGAATTGCTCTACTTCTGCAAGGCTAATCTGATAATATGATCAGATTTTGGCATGAATCTGATAATCTTTTATGTTTTTGAGCCGCTTACCCTGATCACTCTTGTCTTTATAGCTTCTTGGGTTGCTTCTAGAAGCTTTATTGTTTTATTCTATCTTTAGGAAATTCAAACTCTTTCCTTCCTTGGAAGATTCTCCAAAAAAATAGAAAGTTCTCCTTCTTAAGTAATTCGAACTTCATCCTTTCTTTCTTCTAGAAGGCAGTTTGGAAGATGATTGCCAATAATTAAAAAGTTTTAATGTTTTATACTTCTAAGAAATTCAAACTTGATCCTTGGAAGCTTCTATTATATTTTAGAAAGTTTTATTTGTTTTAAATTTCCTTCTAGAAGCTCGAATTTGAGGAAGACATGTCACATTGCTTTATTGCTTTATTTGCCAAGTCATCATCTTTGCTATCTTCAATCCTTTTGCTATGCCATGTCATCTTTCTTTGCCATGTCATCTTCAACTTCGCTTAAGTAGACCCCACATTCCCTTAGACATATGAACTTTGTTCATATTTCTTGTGCCATGGTCAAACTTGCCTAGGCGTACTTTGAATTTTCCTTTCCACACTTCCTAAGGCAGACTTGGATGAGTTTAGAACATGTCTTCTTGAGGGAACTTTATACTCCTTGTGCCATCTTTCATCAAGGCGAACTTTGTCAATCCAAGGACAAGGCGGACTTTGGAGAGTGTTGGACATGTTGAAAGTTGCATATACTTGGCCATTTTTACGCCTTGGTTTCTTATTTGCTTAACCTTGAGAAAGAGTTTGTTAACTGTTTCCATGAGTTAGTTGACCCCTAGTAGGAGTTTGCCATTCGTCGAACAATTTTAGCTTGGCTATGAGGTACACTTGGAAAATTTATCAGACAATTGTGTACGAATAAGCCTAACCCTAGGTAGGAGTTTGAATAACTCTTGCCATGGATTAGTTAACCCTTGGTAGGAGTTTAACATTTGTTGGACGATTTTACTTGGACAATTCTCCTATGCCTTGGCAGACATTGATTCTGCTAAAACATCTTCCATGCTTGACATCCTTGGATGATTTTGACTGATCATTTGCCATTCCAGTTGCCTGACCTTAAGCCTTGTCGAACTTGTCTGCCATTTTTATTTCTTCAACCTGGGTGAAATTTTTAATGTGCCATTTCACTTACCTTCTTTTGACTTGGTCAATAGTGTTCATGCCATGTTCGTACCTTGCTGGTTCATTTGGACCAAAACCCTAGTCTGGATTTTCATTTTGCTTTTTGCACTTGGAGACCTTGTTTTCGAAATCTAAGAACATGGGTATTGATAAAATGGTTGATCTTTTGGAACAAAACCCTAATTAGGGTTTGCATTTTGCTTTTTACCCTTAAAGACATAATTTTCAAAATCCGAGAACATGGGTAGGAATAATTTGGCATGAGGATTGAAACCCTAATCTTGGAAAAAGCAAAAAAAAATTCAAACCCTTGCTTTTTACACTTAGAAGCATTTTTTTGAATCTAAAGACATGTGTAGGATCAAAACGACCTAAGGAACAAAACCCTAATCTCAGAAAAAAGAAAAATCTTCGAAGCCATGATTTTTACATCTAGAGGCGAGATTTTCAAATTCCGACAAAATGGGTAGTAATAAAATAGCTCAAAGAACAAAACCCAAATGTCACTTTCAAAAACGCAGAAAAAGCAAAATTTTTTAAAAATAGCAAGTTGTCAGAAATGACTCAAAGCAATTGCGATCCTCGTCCTTCGAACCTTCTAAACACTTTGACAACACTAAAATTCAATTTTGAGCATAAATTCTCAGTCTGGCTCGGAATGACCTCAAAACTCTAACTCTTATTTCTCTCAAAATGAAGATTTATTGAAAATGTAGAGCTAGGACAAAACCTAAAAAAAGCGAAAACAGGGGGTCCCCATCTGCGATGGGGCGATGTGTGAATTAGGTCACAACACTAACCTTATTTTTTATTGGTCCACATTCAAGGAGGGACATGTGCCCAAATGTTGTAATTTTCTCCTAAGTCACAAGGTTCGAATTCGAATTCGATAGCCATGAAATTTGGATGAAATTCGACAAGGGAAAAATTCGAAAAAATTTTCGGATAAAATTCACCCTCTATAATTTTGTTTATTTCTAAATATATGTATACTTCTAATAAATTATCAGAATAGCAACCCTTGTTGGAGAAAATCCGAGGGAAACAACAAGTTGCAGACACCCATTACCTAATAGATACAAAGCATATACAAAGAATACCCACAACCAGCTGAGTTGTGTTTAGAGGTGGAGAGCAGTGCTTTATAGAGGAAATTCGATTAAATTCGATTTTTTTTATAGAAGTTTGAAATTCGAACCTCATCCATGAAAATCGCCGTATCCTGTGACTTAGATTTTCTCATTAGTCGAATGGAAGTTAGTTATAACTAACCCTAATTAGGGTTTTCTCATGTAATCTTGGCCATTGATCTTGAATCAATCAGAGTCACTCATTTTAATAGGGATGACTGTATAAGAAATTACCTTCTCATTTGCAAAGGTTAATAGTTGATCATTAGTTAGTTGTAGTTAGTGAATAAAAAGTAGCAATAGAGTAGGAGGAAACTCGAAGTTGTTACCAAGAGTTGTTGGAGTTAATACATGATTTTCATTGAAGCATGGTGCATTTCTATGTGTGTTGGTTGAAAATTTTGTACACTTGGGGGAAATATACAAAATTGTGGTTTCAACCACAGCACACGAGTAAAAACTCTCGTAATTAAGGGAAGGCTCCCCCTATCTAACTAAAACTGAAATAAAGACAGGATGGGACAGCAGTCTTCCTTCTTTCTTCAAGAAAGACAATATCCTTTTCTCTTCACAGAAAATGATAGCGATTGAAAATGAACAGCAGTAACTACTTTCAAGTGAAATGAGAGAAAGGAAATGAAGTTTCCTGAAAGCGCAAAGACTTCCGTCACTTCCTTAGGGACGGGACAGCAATATCAAGCTTAAAGACTTGACTATTGGAAGTCCTATCTACCCTTTGCTATACTAAATTTTACAAGGAATAAAAGACAATAGCTCAAAGACTGGAATAATTTATTCTTTTAACACAGACAAGAACTAATGCAAGCTCAAAGACTTGCTGCTATTTCTTATCAAACAGTAATTTGTCCTCAAGAATAGACGCAAGCTCAAAGACTTGCTGCTCCTTCTAGAGATTTTCCTATTTTAATTAATCTTCTCTACTTGCAGCTCAAAGACTTCAAATCAGATTGGACTAAGCTCCTTTAGAAACACTTTGCATAGAAGAAATAAAAAGATTCAAACTCAAACATGTAGCTCAAAGACTCAAAACTTGAGTAATCCTTCTTTCTTATTCTTCAAAACCTTTAATTCACATACATAAGCTCAAAGACTTCTTGTTGTAAATTTGGCAGAGTTTTTGCTTGCTTTCCAAAACATATATATACAATGGACCTCTCAAGTATTTATAGGAGAGGAGCCTTGAGAAAAAGGTGGGAGGATCCTAACTAACTAGAGAGATTCTCTCAACCACCAAGACTCATTCAATAAATAACTGAGACTTCATTAACTAACTAAGAGTTACTCTAACTACTAAGACTTATTCCAACTACAGTCCTAATCGGACACAACTTGTAGTTGCCTTACATGTAATTACAAAAGTGCAAGTAATGTGTAACTTGCATTTTACAAAAATTACTTTTACATGCAACTTGTCAAAACAAAATTACAACTAAAGATTACAAAAGAGGGAAAATTCAGCTAAGTGTTGAAAAACACTTAAGTTGTATTTTGTGAAGACACGAATCCTTGAAATTTCCGGATGCTCGCTTGTAGTTCCTCGGGATTTGGTTCATGGGTGTTCTTAGCAACAACCATAGTCTTCACAATAGTGTTGTGACAGCGGAGGAGCGCGGAATTGTCTTTATCCAGGATAGACTGGATCTCATGCAAAAAGGCTTGGTGTTTCATCAATGTTTGAATTGAAGCTGCCGAGAATTGTTCGCTCCTCCATTCATTATGAATCCTCATCTGTAAATCAGCAAGAACTTCTTCTTCTGGAATCAACTCTCCATCCTGACTTACTATATTGCAAGAGGCCCTTTCACAATGTGAGACAATACCTCGATAGACTTCATCCCGGAATCTCTTTGCATCACTGATCTCCTCAATGAGGGATTTAAGAACAAGGGTCTTGTTTTCCATGAGTTCTTCAAATTCCAAGTACATGACCCTGGAAGAGATGATGGTGTGCTCTTGCAAAATACTCAGCTGTTGTTGGGGCATGGCACGCTAGATTGCTAGACTTTTCTCAAAACTTTCCAGATTCTTTTTGAAAGTGTCAGAAATCTGATCCAGTTTCTCCTCAATGGTTTCCAACTTAGACATTATTTGAAAAATGTCTTTTACCACTTGTACACATTGATCATGAAGCTGATCAACCCAGGAATCCAATGCTTGTAATTTCTGAGCAGCCCTTTCCACTCCACGAATCGATTCTTGGGAACCAGAAGAACCTATGGAGTTATTCCCTTCAGCAACAGGTTTTGTGATTTTATGAATGGCTGCCATGAGCTGTCGGTTTTTTTCTTCTAGCTTGTCTTTCTTTGCAAGAAGATCGTCACACCTTTGCACTAGTGAAGCAACAGAAAACTGAGCATCATGTTTAATGACCTCATGTGTTTGCTTGCCCAATTCTACCCTTGTAACCTTATAATCAGCAGCTGACATTTCATCAAGTGGTTTATCTGCAATAGGTTCCACAACTTCAGCTACTTTCATCTTGTTGCTATCAACAGTTACCCTAGAGATAGTTTTTGCCTTCTTAGCAACTTTGGATCTGAACTGTTTGAGTTGCTGGTAGTCAAAGGCATCAGGTGAGATCTCTTGCTTCTTCCTTTTCGGGGTGAAAGAACTAAGCCATGGAGGCAAAGTCATCAACTCACTTCCAGTAGCAGCTGCAGGCAAAGGAGAAGCAATTTCTTTTTGAATTACCGTGGTCACCCTGGGAGGAATATCTGTTTGAATGGCGACCACGGTTTGCTCAGTTGCCAATGGACATAAAGATTGTCTCATGAATTCTTCAAAATGAGAAGTGGAAGTATCAATTTCTGATAACTGAATGCAAGTGGGATTATCTTCAGGAACTTTCAACACACTTTCTCCTTGTCGATCAGGAGAAGGCTCGTATGCTGAAATGGGAACTGCATTCTGAGGAGACTCATCTACGAGCAAATCAGGAGCACTCCTTGTGTGACCATTGGTCCAAAGGAAGTGGAGCTTCCTCAACCCTTCGTGAAGTGTATTCAAGATCAAGTATATGCCCATCATCGATCATCCCTTGTGGGATATCCTCCAAGTTCAAGTCAACAATTTGCTCAATAGTGAGCCTGCAGTAATCCATCTTCAGAACTTCGGCTTCCGTGCGGAGATCTACCCAGATGTCTTCAATGCGATGAACATGCACAAAGGATTTCTTGATCTTCTCTTTCATACCTCTATAATCAAAATCAGCTCTAGGTTTGAACCTCTTAAGCTTGATTTCCTGCAATTCAGGCTCCATGGCCTTAGCCTTCACAGATGTGACAAGGGAGTATCGACCAATTTTCAATGGGTTTGTGCTAGAGATCCCCATTCCAACCTTGTGTCTAGTAGACTGAAAAGTATGAACAGCCATGATCTGTCTTCCGAACTCCATAAGAATTATCTTATCGGTTGGGTATCTTGGAAGCATGTATGGCTGACCATCATAGCATCCAATCCTCATATAGGTGAAGGTGGGAAATTGCAGGAATAAACACCCATACTCAGACACCTTGACCCATGCCTGATCTGATATTCTTTTGTTTCTGAGATCCACGTCAAACTGACACATGAAATATCCAAAGAATGCATCTTGGACTCTTCTGAAATGCAGTCTGCTAGGTTTCAATGGCAACTGGTCATAATATTCCCAAACTGGTATAAGCGAGCGATCACCCTTGGTAGAAAGACCTGGAAAGTGTCTAAGTGACGCTGCTAAATATACCAAATAAGAATTCATGAAGAAGGTCATAGTGGTAGGAACTGCTGCAAGTTGTTCGCACAAAGAATCGCTGATGATTTCACCCCATGAAATGTGATGCGACTGTCGTATGAACATAATGAATTGATACATCCATGGCTCAAAGACATTGGAGTGCTCAAGGCCCAACATCCTGCTGAGAAGAGTGATGGTGTCTCCTATCTCCCACTTGAAATCACAACGGTACAACTTTGCCCATCTTGAGAAGGAAGGATGTGGCTCTTGGATCCACCTATTGATGTGTCGCTTGCAATCTTTTTCCCTTTTCACATAATACTCTGCTACACTTTCTTTGGTGATTTCCATATAAACAGGTGCAGGAGGTATTTTGAAGACCTTCTCGATTGTATCCGCATCAAGACGAATTATAGCTTCACCATCATCATTTTTGATAACTTTTGACTCTTTGTCAAAATGATGGGTGCATGCAAGAACGAACTCAGGTTCTATGGCAGCCACTGGGAAAGAAGATGCATAATGGATATGGCTGTCCAACAGCCGCTGCAAGTTGTTATCCTGTGGATCTTCTACCCTGTTGATGAATTCTGCCATATCAACATGCCCTATTTCCGTGTCCCTGATGCGATCCAAAGGAGAAGAAACCTGAGAAGGTGCAACCTCATTCTGGTATTTGTCATATTTGTATTTCATTTTCTTTGGAGTTGGAGATGCCGGCAAATCTGACATTGATTGTGAATCTGGAATGCTGTGATGAAGACTTAAAAGAGTTAAGGCAACATCATAGTCAGCTGCAAATTTCATTCTTCCTTCTTCAAATAGGTAAAACTTTGATTTCTAAATGTGACGGTTTTGTGAGAGGAAGAGGGGAGATATGTAGAAATGGGAAAATCTTGACTTTGACCAATTTCGGATCTTGGGAGGATTTTCGCAAGTATACAAGTTGGAAAGGACATACATGCAATCGGGGTTTTAAAACCCGAATACAAGTACACTTGTAAATTCGAAAATGGAGAAATGGACGAAAAATGAGATTTTGACTTGCGGGAAATGATGGAAATGGAAAGTACAGATATGGGGAACATGAATGGATAGAAATGGGAATATCCGGGAAAGGCATTTTCATGAAAATGGGAAGAACTTTTCAACATGTAATCCGGTTTTTAAAACCCGAATTTGCAAGGAAGGGGTATTTCACACTTTTCAAGCTTGGAATTTTAACCAAAAATGATTAAATTCCTTAACCGTAGGGGAAGAACAAGAATTTCCAGCGAACTTGTAATCGAGATTAAAAATCCCGAATACAAGTTAAGACAGAATTTTGAGAAGAACAATGCAATTCAACAATTGCATTTCAAGGGGAAGATTTCTTTCACAAAAACCAAATTTTTTGGGGAAGAACATCACATGCCAAAAATGCAACTAATAACGAAAAATAAAGAAAACAAGAAAATAATAAAATGAAGGGAAGAAAGGAAAGAGAACATACCTTTCTTAAAAATGCAAAATGCTTCTCCAATAATGCAACAATTCTTGAAATGAAGAAGCAAAACCGGTGAAAAGGAGCAATCCGGAATGTCAAACCCTTATCACGTTTTTTGTAAAAAATGCCCCAAATATAGCAGCAATCTTAAACTTGGAGGACCAAAATGCCAATGAGAGTGTGCATCCAAGTTTATTAGAGCAAAACGCCTAAGGTAGAAGAAGAAGCAATGATGCCAAATGATTGAAAACTCTGCCAAAGGTTGAAAACGTGGCCAAAGGGAATCATGTGGCCACCATTATAAACTCCAACGGCATGATCAAATGGTGCGAAAATCCTCTCACCCTCCACGCCTAGGTAGAGAAAGGCAAAACGCTTAAGGTGACTGCAAATTTATGAAGTAAAAAGCGCCCAAAATGTGGGTTAAAAGAACCACGTTTTTGCTGATTTAGCTCCAAAAACCAATCAATATAACCTCCATTTGGCATGAAAGATGTTGATGATTGCATGAAAATAGGGTAGAAGCAAAAACGCTTTTCCTCCCTAAAAAATCTCCACAAAAAATTGCTTTGAAATCTTCAACAAATCGATTTTTCATGCAAATCTGGTTTTGGGAGACACATGACAAGTTCGAATTGCCCAAAATGAAGCAAATCGGGTTTTAGAGAGAAAATAACAAGTTTTATTTTCACTTTTTTCATTTACATGCCAAAATCGGGTTTTTAAAGACAAATAGCAAGTTTAATTTTTCACTTTTTCACTTATCAAGCCAAAATCGGGTTTTTTTGGACAAATGACAAGTTTAAAATTGTCAAAAAAGCATTTGCAAGGCAAAATCGGGTTTTTTTGAGCAAACTGCAAGTTTAAAATACTTGTAAAAGGGAAATAAAATCCCTACAACAAGTTAGAAACACTTGCACATATGTAATGGGGATTTAAAATCCCTATTACATGTGAAAACTATTAAAGTAGGGGTTTTTTGAACAAACTGCAAGTTTACTTGCAGTTGAGCCAAAAAATCCCTATTTTAACTAAAAATGACCAAAACACAATAAAAAGATAAAAACATTAGAGGGGAAACTTAAAATAAATTAGAAGTGACATATTTAAAATAAAAGTGCACATGTAATTGATCAAAAATTCCCCTACGAAGACCATAACAATGAATATCATTAAAACTTGCAGTTTGAAGAAAATTCTCCACCTGCAGTCTGGGTTTTAAAACCCGAAATTGAAGGAAAGGCATAGAAAACGAACCCAAAATTGGACGAAATTCGAAACGTAGTTCGAGAATGAACTGAGGGTTAAGCCAGTCCAAGGATTAGTCGAAATTCTACCTCGGGAAGCATGCCATAGAGTAATTTTTTTCATTTTTTCATAAAAGTTTCACCGTAGTGGTCCTTCATTTTTGGAAACAAAAATGAGGACAACAATGTGTAATTTCTACATGTTGCATGGTTTCTTGTTACTTCTTGTGTTTAGATAAAGCTCATTGATTATACTGGAGGAGTGTAATGATATGTGATGGAATTCCGATTCATACTTTTTGTGGTTTTCTGACTATAAGCTACAATGCAAAGTTAGCTTGAACCTCTTTAAGCATTGGTTCGATTGCGGATACTTCAAATGTGCCATTATAGGGTGTTTGAATGAATGTTCATAATATGAAAACCCTTTGTTATCCTTTGAAGATTGCATCAATTTTGTGTAGTTGTTCCCGCATGGTAAAGTAAAGCTTGATTGTGGATTCCATCTATTAGAGCATTATCCTTTATTGGCATTGTTCTTAGGATTAGATTAGATTTCCTAACCCTTATCTCCTTTTATCTTTATTTTCCAAGTTGAGTAAGATTCCACGTTCCAGTTGTGTTCATAAACGTAAGTCCCCTTGTGATTCCAGCAATATCACATCATACATCATTGAGTCTATCCCGAGCATTAGGTTGATTGTTCGCATTTTATATCTTGGAGTCATCTTATTTGATCATATTCATTAGCATATGAGGTTTGTTTGTCCAAAAGAGGATAGAATACTCAGGATTTTATTTTGTGTTTGAGGTGTCCTAAAAAACACATCAACAATGACCTCCCACTATTGGCTATGGAAGAAGCCAAGCATCCATCATCTCCTGTGTTTCTACCCTGGGCCATTGATGGGTTGGTGCTTGGGATAGACTAGCCTAGTCTATGCTCTTGGATCCTTTCCTTGGATCACTTGGTGTTCTCCTCACACCCTAGGGTCTCTAGGACTTCCTTTGCTTAAGGAATCCCCTGACCTTACCCAATCCACCCACCAATGAGTTGCTATGTTGCTCCTAAGGTCTCACCTACTCATGAGACTCAAAACCCCTTACTATGGCTAATAAGGGTTAAGGTTTGTTCCACACTTTCCAAGGTCTAAGCAAGGTTAAATCAGGTCTTAAACCATGTTTTACATCCCTCCATGTGCCCCCAAGAAGTTGCTACCTTCATCCTTTCTACCGATTTCACTGTTTTGTGTTTTTGCTTACAAAACAGGGCTACAATGATTAGGACCAATTAGGCCTCCTACTCGGTCCTTTAGGGCTTTCTCTCACAAACGATGCATACACAACCTAAACTCCCAAAATAGACTACCATTCAATTGGCAAGGGCTCAAGGATTTTCTAGGTTTTGGGCCTCCAAGTGGCCGTACAATGCCTTGGGCGAATTTTGGGGTTTTTAAGGGTTTTGTGGTCTGACTGGGTCACAGTGAGTGTTTTGTGTTTTAGCCACCTTGTCTGGATTGGTGGAGGCTCCTCCTTCACACCAATGATGCTTCAAACACTCCTCTACACCTCCTCCAAAGGGTGTACTTTCCTCTATCCAACCTTGCTCTACAAGACCTCTGCAACTTAACCTCTCCTAGCCGGGCACTGTTCAGTCTCGCCTAGGATTGGGTCTCTTGATGGCCTCCCTGCATTTTCAAGGGCCCTGCTTGTTTTGCAGTATGGTACAAGGTCTGCACTCTCATTCCCCATGGTTTCATGGTGGCTCCACAACGGGGAATGGAGTTATGCAACCATTTACACAATCCTGTCCAAAACTGGACAGTAAGAAGACAATTTACAAACTATTTACAAACACACTCAATCTGCAAATAAACACCTAAACTAGTTGCTTGAAATGAAAGTATTTACACCATGAAAGACATTCCACATGGTTCTGGATGTATCTCAATCCATTAACTTGCTTGGTTGCTTCATTCAAACTAACTGGTAACAGTTTTACAGTCTCAGTCTGGTCTTTTTGCTAGGGCCGTACAATGTCTGACATCCAACCCATCCAATTAGGGTTTGCAACATCTTACACCACCTATACCTCGGTCGGTGTGCCAAAATTAGGGCTCTCCACGCACAACAAGGGTCTATGACCATTTTTGGTGGAAAAGTCGCTTGACAACTTTTAAAAGTTGTCATGCAACTTTTGCATCTTTTGAGCAACTTTGCCATTGTTGCTTTTCATGACTCCTAAGCCTATTTTGGGCTATCCTAAGGACATCAACATGCCAATAAGGCCTAACACACATTCCAGGCACACTCAACCTCTCCTGCACAATAAATCACAACAAAAACGCTAAGGACCTAAAACTAGGACCTAGTCTAGCACACATGAGCTCATGGCTCTTATTCATGTACAATGGCTTCTAAAGAAGCATAACACCAACAAAACAAAGAAAGAGAAAGAGTTTGGAAGGGTGCTCCTGCACCAGCCATCCTCTTGAAGTGAATCACCTAAAGAATTCTCCCTAGCATTCGACTTGCATGAAGGCCAAAATGCGCTCCGCAACATGTTCCACTAGGGGGCCATGTCCAATATCCAATTCTCTGGCAATATCCCCCACTCTACCCATAAAGGTAGTGATACTTTGTAGTTGGTGAATCCAATGCTAGACCGTACCAACTAGGTCATGGGGATTGAGTCAACCTAGTCCTAGTATGGTCTCGTCCCAACCACCTAATGAAGGCATCTCTGCTCCACCAACAAGTGCCTGTGAGATTGGAGGTTGGGCCTCTAGCGTGGCTGTTGGTTGTGCCTACTTAGGTGACCGCCCTAGAAGTGGTCTAGGAATAAAACTTGGAGGTGGATCTAGAAGCAAAAGAGGGCCTGGAGGGGGACCTGAGAGTGATGTTGGAAGTGGGCTTGGAGGTAGATCTAGAAGTGACTACTTGCTCGACACATCTTGTATTGAGTGTGCAAAGCGAGTGCTACCACAGTAGATGCTATTTTGTCCAACACAATAGTCTCCAAGAGTAACTCAGGAGACTTCATTGGAGGTGCATCAGGTGGAACTCCCAACATCTCTATCCAAGTATCAATTGTCTCTTTAGCCTTGGTAGTGCCCTTGGCTGGCATAGAGTGACCCACTGGTGGAGCAAATGGTACATCTAGTGTTGCTACTGGCTCAATGGTGGGTGGAGGCATAGCTGGGGTTGGTAGAGGGATTGCTACCAGAGATGCTTCAACTATGTCTTCAAGGGAAAACGTCTCCACATCATCCTTGTTAGAGCTTGCCATGACGATCACGAACACTCCCTTGGCACTCTCAGTAGTAGAGGACACCTCAATGGACTCCTCGCTACTACTCTTTGAATCCTCTTATTGCCTCCGCCTCTTCCTAGCAGGCTGGGCGTGCTCAACACCACCCATTTGTAGACCTAGGTGGGCCTAGTAATATACAGTTTGGCCACAAGGGATCAAGATGGCCAACCGACTGTAGTCAACCCCATTTGTTTGCTGAGACTTGAGTACGATGGCATCTAGGAAAAGGCCAATGGCATGTTGCACCATGTATAAGGCCATATCATAGAAACGAGACCCAGACTCGGCATGGACTTAGCAAGGCTGACTCGACTCGAAACTCGGGAAAAAATCGACAGGACTTGGCAAAAACTCGCCAGGTCTCGGTGAGTCTTGGCAAGTCCTGGAACTATGGGACATATGTTGCAGACTCGAGAATTATCAAATCCATTGCGTGAGGATAGACACCCAATTGTAAACCTTCCCCAAACTAAGCACTATCATTAAAGCTATCATCTATACTACAATGTCTAAAGACTGACTTGCCACTGTGAGTTGGCTCTTGATTAGGTCCAAGACACATCTCAATTTCGCTGTAGCAATGAATTTATTCAACCCTCGACTATTGTCGTTGTGCCAAAAGCTATGTGACTCTTCCTTCATCAAGTGAATGCAGCACACATGCTTGAGGAGAGAGTCTTTTTGCTACCAGGACATCTTGCCACTTGGTTTGGCAACTAGGGCTCCTTGCAAGGGTATCCCAAATACATTGGTGAATTTAGCCAGCCAAAAAGAAACATCGACATTACACCTCTTATATGGTATGATTGATTTGTGTAAATGCCTATAGTGGTGGACCACCATTGCCTTCAGATAAGGTTCAAACTCTCGCATATTGAACAAAGGTACTTGTGTGACCTTGTCAACCTACGTGTGTATACGGGCCATCTCCAGTGGGTGTTGCTCATCTACTTCATGCCACTAGGCGTGACATTCACTTCCACTTAAAATCTCCTAGGTGAGAGTATCTGCAATAAATGTAGCGTTAGCTAACTTCCTCGAGTGGATGCAGAGCCTGATCCTCCTTCCTTTGTTTCTACCAGTCGCCATCACTATGGCAGGTGATGATAGTGGATAATGACCTTTGGCTTGGACTTTATAATATTTGCGCAGTTCATTAGGATAATTGTCGCTTCTCAACTACTGTCAAAGAGCTTGCGAGGCTTGTGCCAAGAGTGACCATACCAATTGTCCTAGAATCCCCACAAATAAATCTTGCCAAGTTTGCCCTAACAAATGATGTTGTCTAAATCTACGATGCCATACCAAAGCCAAGGGAGATTGTCATACCATTATCTAGAGAATGGTCGTACCAGTTTTCGTACCAAAGTTGGTTTTACAACAAAATGTCGTACCAAAATTTATTACAGAGGCTATACCAAGTCAAGTCGCCCAATGCACACTGATGTAGTGAAGATTTCTCGTACCATACCTTGTCATACATAGAGGTTATTAAGCGGTACAGTGTACCTGCAACAATGAAGGCTGTACGAATTGTTGGCAAATTGATCATATGTGTTGGAGAGAAACCCGTACAATATGCACCAAACATCGTACAAAAGAATGGCTTAGGTGAGCCCATATGCTACAAAGGGGAACTTGTATGACAAAAGTTAAAACAACTCGTACGAGGGAAAAGGTGTGAATGACCCGTACAATGGGTCGTACCAAGGATCATATGAAATTGCTCAACATGTCTTGTACACCATTCTGTACTAGCCGTATGGATTGAGAATTTCCTTGCTACCGTATCCTGCTTATGGTTTGGGGTCTACATGCACTTGCAATTTGGTGATGCCTATTCAAATAATTCGATATTAAACAGAGGAGACAAAGACTCCTTAAATAGAGATTACATGACGATGTTACTAAAAAGAAACAATCAGATAACTGAAGCAAAAATAGAAGCTAAAAACAGCGACAAGCTATTCTAAATCAGAGACTCTAAAAATAACTTAAGATGACAACTAAGATGACCATTATAGAAATAATATAATATTATATTAATACCCTCCCTTAATGGTCATTGTACTAATTACCCTATAGAGTCTTTTGATCACACATGAATTACTAAGTCCAAAAAAAACTTGAAACCACGATTTTGAGGAAAAATCAGCAATCCTCCAAAGAGCAACAAACACAATTTTGTCAAAAATTGCAAAAAATTTTGCAGATGAGCACTGAGCACTGTTCGCTCCAACAACTCTAAAATAGACTACAAGAGAACACGTTTGCAGATGTTCGCCCTAGCAATTCTAGGTGCAACCCAAAATAGACTACAACAAATCATGATTTTTGTGGAAAAAATTGTCAAACATTGAAAACTGGATTTTACAAATCACCGTTTTTTTAGAGAAAACAGTAAAAACCTTGAAAACACAAACACATAATTTTGAGGAAAAAATTATAAACCTGGATAACCAAAATCCCACATGAACATCACGAATTACAGACGATTTTTGAGGACAAAATTGAAAAAACCAAACACAATTTTTGAGGAGAAAAAATCAATCAAAACCCAAAACATGAAACACCACATTTTTGTTGGAAAAACATGAAAAACCCTCCCATGATTTTTTTTGGCAAAAAATCATAAAACCCTTTCAAATTTTGTTTTTTAGGGATAAAAATTATAAAAACCCAAAAAACATCTTCATTTCTGCAAAAAAAAAACCAAACATTAGAAGCCCTCGATTTTGTTTTAAATCTAGCAAAATACTCAAACCCTAGCCATAGGTGAGCCTGTGTCTGAGAAAAAAGACAAGCTATTGCGGAAAACCTGGAAATGACAATGTCAAAGAGAGAGGTAGTCCCGTTGCGTGCCATGCATAGGAGAAAATGCAGATGTACAAAATCCGCGAAACTAAAAAACGACAGCACTTCTAGAAAAAATTGTCGCTTCAACCCAGCAAATTGCTTCAGGCACAAACAAAAAACAACTCATGAAAACCTCGAACGCTCGTAGAAAGATCATGGCTCCAAAAAAACGACATGGACACAAATGGTTGTTGCACAAAAGGGTCGCGTGCAAAAGAAAAATGTGGACGAAAAAAACAGATAAAACTTAGCGCTGCCATTGTTGCGAAGAACACAAATGTGCAGATGAAAAAATCTCGCGCAGGAATCATGAGTAGAGCCACCCAAAAAAGGCGAAATCCTCAAAAAAAATCGCGAATAACAACCCTTGGCAAGTCACAAAAAACTTTTGAAAATTGAACCAATGATTCAAAAAAACCTCCAATGATTTTTTTCCCAAAAGAAAAAGAAAACAAATTTCTTGAAAAAATTCCAGATAAGAAGAGGCTACAATTTTTTTAATAAAAAATTCGCCAAATTCTGATAACCCCCATCGACTTGCTTCGATACCATGTTCAAATAATTCGATATTACACAGAGGAGATGGGGGCTCCTTAAATAGAGATTACATGACAATGTTTCTAATAAGAAACAATCAAATAACTGAAGCTAAAAATAGCGACAAGCTATTCTAAATCTAAGACTCTAAAACTAACTTAAGATGACCATTATAGAAATAATATAATATTATATTAATAATGCTATGCCGATTGAAAGGTCTGTATGGTGAAAAAAATGATTTTGTTGAATGGTAACAATTTTTGCCAACAACAATTCATATACTGCAGAGGGTTTAAGGCAACTGACTAAGAGTTAGAGGAAAATTTGTTTTTTCTTAACTTTAGTATTTTCACATTTAATTTCCTTGTCACTCTATAAGTTTTAATATTTTTCTTGACCTTTGTAATAACTTCTATATTTTTTTACTTTTCTACTATTTCCCAATTGAAACATTTTAATTAAGTGTTTCTTTTGTTGCCATTTGCCAACTTTTGTCCTTTGTAATTTTAATTTTTTCACCCTTACTAATCCCCATCAATTTTTTATTTCCATTTTTTCTCCAACTTTGATTTTTCCATCTTTTTTTAATTTTTCAAAAATTCCTCTTTTTCCTTGCACATTTACTTTTTGCTTTTTATTGCTATTAGGCTCCTCATAGTCACTCTTTCTTTTTTCTTTGTATCCCCTCCCAATGATCTCATTTTTATCTCGGAGGTGTACTACCACCAAGTATTCAGCGATCACTTATAACATTCGTTTTCATAACAAGTACCAATACATTCCAAATCAAAAAAATTGCCAAGCAAAGGTGTATGCTCGATATCTTTATAGTGTCCATCTACATATTTCTCTCCATACTGTTGATACCATGTTGCTTCCTCACCATTGATTTCTGATGGCCCTGCCAGCTTTGGGATCACTTGATAGAGTGAGTTTGATATGGGTAAGGACAAGGGTTCTCTGCCATTCTTGATGCAATATTTGATGATATCCTCTTTATTTGCATCCCGCTCACACACAAACTAGTCGTTCGCCTTCACAATTACTTTTGAGCTTGGGCCAAGCTTTCCCCAATATTCCTCCAGATCGCTCTCTACTTCAGGGTCATCCTTTGGTTCCATTTCTTTGGTGGTTTCTTCCTCCTTCCTCCGTTTCTCAGCTTCTTTGTCAATGTCATATGCTAGGTACCCTTGGCACACTCCTTCATATGGTCCTATCCATATCTAGTAGCCAGACATACGTCCCCAGAGTGCAAGTGTGTCGAAGAAAGCATTTGTTATGTATTTGTGGATTTGTGGGACCACAACTCCTTCGACGTTATTCCTTACTAACCCTTCCTCAACCAGTCGCTCTGCCTCGACCCAGTCCTCTGATGCAAATGGTTGTTTTGTTATTATGAGATCCTCCACTAATGCTTCATCCCTTCGTACTATCCATCCACCTCGAGTTGCATATCCCAATATATTGATTGCCAAGGTGGGTCCTATTCTCTCTTGATATACCTTGAGCTTGGATCTTTTTATAGGGTCTCGGATGGGTTTGTCATCCAAGGTTGTCAAATTGATTGCTTCATTCTCACCCACCTCCCTGATTTTATACGATCCCAACCAACAAACTTCAAACTTCCTAGGCCTGATCTCGTTATGATTGTCATATTTTAAAACCAACTGTCCTGGCCCGAAGTTCATCTTTCCGAGGTGTTTGTTATGCTAGAACTTCCCTCAGTGTTGCATGGTCTTGGTGGCCCATTGTGCCATTATCCTTCGTTCGTCCAACTTGTTGAGGGCGAAGAGTCGTTCCTTCAAGCTCGTCGTGTCACCAAGCTGGTTCTCCACTGCAATTCTCAGGCTCAGAATCATGTACTAAGCAAGGACCATAGCTTCTAGCCCGTACATCAATTGAAATGGCGTAGGGCTCGTTTTCACCTTATAAGTTGTACAGTAGGCCCATAGTACTGCTGGAAGTCTGTCTTCTCAATCCTCGTCCTCGACACCACATGACTTGTATATGATCGAGACGAGCACTTTGTTGACTCCGCCTGGCCGTTGGTTCTTTGGTAGTATGAGCTGGAGAGATTATAGAAAATCTTGAACTTTGTCGTCATCAGTTGAATGACATGATTGATGAAGTGCACCCCTTTGTCACTTGTGTTTTGTATTGAGATGTAGTACCATGTCACTATGTGCTCATATATAAATTTTTTCGTATTGATGGCTATGTTGTATGGTATTGCTCTCACCTCCACCCATTTTGTGAGGTATTTAGTAGCTACCATGATGTATTGACATCTATGCATTTGGCTGACCTTCAACAACCCAATGAAATATAAAGCCCCACCTCTCGAAGGGTTCCTGGGGCTATGAGGGGAACAATAACACGTAGTCTCTCTTAGTGGTTTGTTGGCTCACTAACAGGTGTCACATTCAACTGCCCATTTGTGGCATCTATGTGCATTGTTGGCCACCATAGCCCTGCCAAAAAGACTTTGTTTGTTGTGGCATTTGGTCCCATATGGCCACCAGCCAAACCTTCATGTCCTTTCAACACTCTAGGTATCTCCTCCAGCATGACACATCTTTGTAGCACTTGGTTAAGACCCATCTTGTATGGCAACCCATTTATGAGTTGGAAGGTTTTTCTCTTGAGGGCCAATTTTCTCCTTTTGCTCCCTGATGCTTTTGTACCATGGCAGCAATGCTGCAATTTGAAATAGATGGGCATTTGGGAAATCCTTGTTCACCTCGTTTGGTGGCTCCCTCGAATTGATCCGTGACAGCTAGTCATTATGACATGGCTCTTTCTTAGTCAGATAATGATTGTGAACGTAAATTCTTGCAATAAGAGCAACCACCTATTCACTCGTCCTTGAATGATTGGCTTGTTTACTAGGTACATGAGGGCTTGATGGTCCACATGGAAGGTGAATGGTGTTGCCAGCGAGTAGTGACCAAAATTTTGTATGGAGTACACCATTCCTAGTGCTTCTTGTTTTGTTGCACTATAGTTCCATTTTGCCTTCAAGAGTAGGTGATTGGCGAAGAATACCAGGTGTTCCAGTCCTTGGATGTCCACTTTTTCATCAGTGTAGCCCTGATTACATATTTTGAGGCATCCACATGCACATTGAACTCTTTTTTCCAGCCCAAGTATGCCAGGGTAGGTGCATTGATCAGTCTCAACTCGAGTTCACTGAATGCTTTGTCCTACTCATCCCCCCACGTGAATGGTTAGCCTTTCCGCATTAGCATATCGAGGGGGTAAGAGATATGGGCAAAATTCTTTATGAATCGTCAGTAGTAGCCAACATGCCCGAGGAAGGATTTCACCCCTGTTACGTTCTTTGGTACCTCTATTTGTATGACGACTCCTACCTTGTCCGGATCGGACTTCAATCCTACGTCGCAGACTATGTGTCCAAGTAACTTGCCTTGGGGCACTATGAATCTGCATTTTTTTGAGTTTAGTGCCAACCTTGCCCTTTGACACCTTTCCATGCATTCTCTTAGTGTGGTTAGGTGAATGTCCTGTCCATTGTATATTGACCAGTCATCTAGGAAGGCTTTGAAATTGCCTACTGACATCTTGTTAAAAATGTGCAAAATGATCTATTGAAAGGTTGTCGAACTGTTACATAAGCTGAATGGCCGATTGGCATCCTATTGTATGCATACACTCCATCTTCTACCATGAAGGTAGTTTTCAATTTATCCTCTTTGGCGATACTTATCTAGTAGTATTGCGAGAATCTGTCCACAAATGAATCTATCTTGTGGCCCACAACCTCCTCCAATATGGTGTCAATGAATAATGCATTTCCTTTTGATTGTGATGATGTTTTGATTTTTGAGCATAATGCATGCATGGAGGATGGCAATGATGATTTCGATGATCTTGAAACAAAATCTGATTTATCTTTGCATGGGGCTGACTTTGAACAGAAGTTTAGTGGCATTGAAAATTTGGATCCATAGTTTATTGCTGAAAATGATAATGGAGATGCTCAGGAAATTTGGGACAACTATGGAGTCATTGATGATAGGTATGATAGTTATGTTTTTGGTATTCATCAAAGCAGAATTCACTTTCTTTGCATAATCAATTTGTGGTATCATTGATAACCCATTGTTTGAGATGGGTGTTGAGGAGACATATGACAATCCACTTTTTGAGTTGGGTATTTAACAACTTTTGGATGTAGCCTGGTGAAAATAACAAGGTGTGGAATCTAGGACTTGATTTGAGTGTGGTTTCCAGCTTGGTTTTGATCCATGTTCACTTAATGAGGTGATTGGTTATCCTTTTGGGAGACCACAAAATATGAAATTTGCAATTGTGGAGATAGATGAAGATTGCATTTGGAGTGATCTGACGCTAGGAGGCATCATCATTCCTAATTACGTAAGGAACTTGAAGGTAATTTGGGTATGCAAAATAATGCTTTCAGTTGAGAGCTATTTCTTTGTTTGTACTTGTTTAGAGTTGCATCATTCTTGCATGAAAATTGGTATTGAATTTTGGAGTTGGTCAACAAGTGGGACATTTCATACTTTATTTAAGTTGATGAAAAGTAATGCATGCCTTACATATGAAGCTGGAGATGCAGTTTCTTCATGGGATTTATTGGTTCATGAAGACTTCTTCATTCCTGATTTGAAAAGTTCTCAAACAAAGTTCTTGAGATTGTTGGAAATTTTAAAACAGCAGCAAGGAAAGGTGGCTTTAAGCTTTTTAACTTACATAGCTCCAAAGAAAAAAATATTTAAACATGTCATCTACATGTTTGACAATCCATCCCTTGGATTGAGTGATGTTTTATCATATGCTAATCTTTCTTTGGAGTTGGTTTTGAACTTAACAATTGCTCTTTGCTCCTTTGTTGTTGATGCTTACATGGTTGGGTTACATGAGACTACCAAAAAGGTCGCAATGTGCCAATGTTGAGTATGATGTTTTTGTATTTGATGGCACTTGGAGTTATGATGTGTACCTTTCTAGTTATGTTGGAGATCATTCTTGGCTGGTTATCCATGCTTGGAATTCTCAACAAGAATCGACAAAGATTATTGGGAGTTTTAGGAGTGACCTTTGGAGTGATAAGGATCAAAATTTCAGACTTAAAGGTGTTGTTCTTTTTGTTACTAGCCACTATGTAATTTCATTGCTTCATCTACAGGTGGATTGGAGGGAGATTCTAACTAAGGATTGGAGCATTGATCAAATGGATACTTTTTGGAGTGTTCCTTCTCAAAGAATTACTCAGATTTTCAGTTGTGAGCTTGTTGATTAGTTCCAGGTCAGTCACTTCACTTCATGGTTTTCTCTCATTTAGAGGGAGTTGGCACATTTTTCTTTGTCAAGGAAGTGTGTTTTTTTTTCAGATGGATATTTCTTGGAAGAACTTTCCAGCCACTTCTGAGGCATTTTTGAACATTACAATGCTATACTTTCATGCTAATATTTGGAGTTTCCTTTGGTGCAGCTATCTTGGTGTAGAGTATTGTAACTGTTGAAATCAGATTGTATTTCGTTGATTTCAGTCAGGACATTGGTGATTACTGTTTACCTCAGATCTTCGAATCTCAAAGAGTTCATCTTATGAAGGTTTGTGATGTAAATTTGGGTACTCTTCTTTCAGTATTGGCTCGGGACAGTGAGAGATTTTGCATACTTTGGTTCATCATTCAGTCCTTGGCTGGTAGATGTGTTGGATGTTTCTTCAAACCAACAATTGAGTACTTTATGGTTGAGGCTAGTTGGTAGAGATGCTTTGACCATAGGAGATGACTTTTCAGCTACTTCTTTACTCATGACTCCTATGTTTCTAGTAGGATTTCAGATTGGTTACCACTGTCCTTACATTTTCATGTTGTTATGGTGACATATTTTTATGAACACATTGATTTTGAGCCTTGGTAGGCTCTTGGCCATCTGGTTGTGAGTATTTTTTTGGACATAGTTTATTCATTCATTTCTTTTACTCTGGTGAGTGACAGTCATTGCAATTACTACATGGAAATGATATGCATATTTTTAGATGATGCCTTATTGATTGTAGTGGTTTGAATGTATTGGTGTTTTCGGAACCTTTCCTTTGACACTTGGAGGCTAAGTGTTGATGTTATGATTTTGATTGGAGATGATAGATGCATTCCCTAGTTGGCAGATTGTAGAGTTGTGACAGTGCTTGGTCTGCTTCATTTTTGGAATGTCATGAGGGGATATGCCGAGTTTGGTTCCTTTTGGCAAAGTAGATTCTTTATTTTGTTGCCCCAGTTTTTGATTGATAGTGAGATTGGGAACGTGGTCTTCTCTGAGATGCCTTGGCAAGATATATTTAATGGTTTATACTTCAATCCTTTCAAGTATTTCAGCTTGGTTTTTATTTTTTAATGATGGTTACCTTTTAGGGTTCCAGGAGTGGAGAGTGTTGTTGTGGCATGATGTTTTTATAGCTTTTATCAGAGTGGTGCAACATCAACATGGTGGTTTTGTTCTGAGATTGACTTGGGATCCTAGGATCATTCTTGGTTTTAGTTTGGATCAATTTGATGATTTGGGAGTTGTGATGGCATTGCTTGAGGACAAGCAATCTTTGGGAAGGGAGGACTCTAATGTCTCCATTTTTACACCACCTTATTCTACTAGGGTTGGCCAGTTTTTAGGGTTTCTTAGAGGTTTCTTGGAGGTTTCCAGTTTCGCAGGCAATGTTCCTATATTCTTGGTGAGCTCAGTTCTCAGTTCCAATGGGTTTTGTCAATAGTTGCTATTTATAGTAAGTGCTTGCATGGCACCAATCTTTCTGGGTTTCTTTGAGTTTTTTTTTGGTCGCTAGAGAATACCGCTATTTATAGTAAGTGCTTGCATAGCACTAATCTTTTTGGATATTTTTGGGTTTGTTCTCTTTGGCCCCTTGAGAACACTGCTATTTATATTATGTGCTTGCATGACGCTTTTTGAGTTTTTCTAGGTTTGTTCTCTTTTGTTCTCGAAGAACACTTCTATTTATAGTAAGTGCTTGCGTGGCACTAATCTTTTTGGGATTTTCTAGGTTTGTTCTCTTCGGTCCCTGGAGAACACTACTATTTATAGTAAGTGCTTGCAGGGCACTAGTATTTTTGGGCTTTTGTAGGTTTGTTCTCTTTGGTCCTTGGAGAACATTGCTACATTAGTTGTCACCTTACAAATTCAATTGGTTCTAGCAATGTTACTGTTTTGGGATAGTGGGTGATTGCGTTAATGATCTTGATGACTTATGGTCATCGAAGAACATTGCTATTTATAGTATGAGCTCATGTCAACATCAGTTATCTTTTGGCAACTTTAGTTGGTTCAAGCAGTGTTACTATTTTAAGAGAGTTGGTTATTACATTGATAATGATATCTTAATGACTTATGGTATTTTGAGGTATTATTTAAATAACGTTAAAGTATTAAAATTAAATTGTATATTTAACTTAACGTTATTTAAATTTAATAAACTAACTGTATATTAGTGCCTAGGGAGTTATAAGGTTTTAAATTATTTAATAAAGTGCTTTTTAGAAGTGGGCACCAACATAGGGAGGCATAAGGAGTCGATAAAGTTAAATTTAAAAAATTGCGATTGCACAACCCTAATTAGCGCGTTGAGCTTGGAGTTTATAAAAAGGTATTTTGGAGCTCATTTTCTCTATGTTGAAGTTTGTTATCTCTTTCTCTGAAAACCCTTGTGGTTCTACAAATTGGACTTGGTTCATCTCAGCCTTTTTGAGGACGAAAAGCCCCTTGGGGAAGATTGACTTCAATGGTGAAAGATCTACCTTGGCTAATATTTGGGGGAATCACTTAGATTTTTCAATTGAATTCAAAGTTTGAGGTTTGGTGATTTGTGATATCTTCTTCGAAGTTAAATTTCTGAGAGTTTATAGATCTTAATGATATTATCTTCACTCTGTTGAGCAAAGCCTTTGATTGCAGTGAAGAAGGTTCATTGATTTATGGTAATTCATTGCAATGCTGGGCACCATCTTTTGGAGATTCATGGGTTGGTGTTGAAAATGGATGCTATGCTTTAATGAGTGCTTGGAAGCCATAGGAGTTGAGAATGCTTTGAATTTTAATGTCTTATTAAGAGGAGTTTGCAGCAAACACTGTTATATTTTCTGATTGTTTTTTCTACATCCTTTGCTTTCTGGAAAATAGAGATACATTGCTGCGTTGTGAATTTGGTTGTGGATGGATAGACGTGGAGTTTGTTGTGGTTTTGAGATTCCAAGGGCACTCTTTGCAGGCATAACAAGTTGTTTATTCTATACACCATACTGAGCATGCTACTTCAGTTTTGAAGGGTGAAGATATCTAGTAGCTGAGTGATTAATGTCTGCTGGAAAATGTTTGTAGCTGGGCACACAGGGTAATGCTGTTCATGGGCATCCTTCAAAGGCCTTCCGTGAGGATATTGCTGCCCCTTAGGCTGCAGGTACACATTTAAATATATTGCTGTCTATTCCAACAAAAGGGGGGCTGATGTTGTAAGGTTAGAAGTCACACATTTTATATGCAATAAGCTCTATACAGCAGATTGATTGTTTGAAATGACATGTATGAATCATTACTTATTTATGAATGTTCTTTGAAAGGTATTGCTTTGTAAACCATCATACTGGAGCAATCACTGTAATAACAGCAACATATAGTTTGAATACTGGTTATTGTTGTTATTCAAATCATTGCATGTATGAATATCTTCGTATTATGAATGTTAGATAAAAATCTTGCAACACATAAAACCCTCTTTACACATTCAGCAAACTATTTATCAAAATGACATGGTTAAGAATGCAATCAGTAAGAGTGCCAACTCTTTGACAAAATACCATCATAGCTGAGTGGGTGAAAGAAGTACAAAAAATTTGGTTGCAATTTGGGGTAGCATCTTACAAGGACCCACAATGAACCTGGGGTGCTTGGGCGGGACCTTGGGTGAGCTCTAGGCAGAACTGGTAGCTGGACCAGTCCAGTATAGGACCAAGACTTGAGGGGGCATACCCGATAACATAGTTTTTTTATGAAGGAAAATAGTAATGGTTATCTAATATCATCCTATATTGTTCATTTTTTGGCTTTGTCTATAGATGAATGATGATTGGCATGTGTAAATCTGTTCTTACATATGTTTTATATATTGGATGTTATGGGAAATTTTTGATGACTGATTTTGATACTTTGCAATCAGTTTAAGAATTCAAAAATGTTATTTCAGATCAATTTTATTCATTTGATGGAGATATACCAACATATTATTTAATCAATACAACATTTTAATGTTTACCTATGAATTTAGATTTGAAACCAAGCAAAAAATATCTTATATTGAGATTGAACTTTCATGATTAGAAAAATAAATTGAATGTATAAGTTTTCTTCATGCGATGACTAATTCTCTTGAGATAACTTAGATCACAGAAGCTAATTTGCAACAAGTAATAGAGGTAATGGGGCTGGAGGGTGCAATAAAAGTCACAAATGATATTGGAGCAGCTGATGCAGTGCTTGCTTTATATTCTAAGCTCAAGCAGAATTCATGGATTCGGGGAGTGGCTAAATATCGGGGACTACCCATATTTGTGATAAAGGTAATACAGTTTTTTGATAGACATCCTAGTCATTGAAAATGGTGATTAATTCAAAGATTGTTAGGGCTATGCATACTAGGTAATACAGTTTTTCAATTATGCCCAACTAGGGAAAAAAAAAGAAATCATGAAATACAAACTAAAATTGTATAATTTTATCTGCAGACCAACACAATGGCAAAGATTGTTAGGGCTATGCATACTATTCTAGGAATGAAGACTCTGGGCACTAGTTCTCCTTGGCCCTTCAAGCAATTTCAGAATGATATTGAAATTTCAGATGAAGCAGCTAAGAGAAGAACTTCTCGAGAGGAGATTGATGCTTTAGAGGTAGATATAGTAGAGACTTACTGCGTAATTGAATATAATTTATTAGAATGAGAAGATATTTTTTGAGAAACGTGTTGGAATAGCTGTTAGGATCTTTAACGGTCTTCCAGCTTGCTTCTCATTTATAAAATCAGTCTGCTGGATTTAAAATATATATTATATTATGATGTTTGGAAGAATATAGAAGCTAATACTATTAAAAGAATTAAGTAATGAATAGAATGCCATTCACCATAATTCCTTTTGGTCTACAATTCTTCCTTTTATCGTAGTTTGTTCCATTCAAATTATTATTATATAAGAAACACTCTTGTCTGAATTGTGCTACATGATTTGGTTTTTCGTTTGTCCCAAAAAAGAAGGAATGTTTTTGGAAAAAAAACTCCAACTAATTGTTCAATTAAAAATGGCATTTATATTAGAGGAAAACTATAGAACAGGCAATTGGTAAACTGAATATATTTCTACACAAATGTCTTAATACTTAGCAGCCATAATGAATCCTTCTCCCAGCATAAGAAAGGGGGGCTAACATACTGGTTTTAGCACCAACATCCACAGAGATAATATTCATTCTGCCTACAATATGATCAGTTAAGTCCAGTTTTAAATTCACAATTTTCTCCAAACATAGATTTAGTGGATGTTGGTGCAATTTTCCCTTGCATCTTGCAACTTTCCAAGGATCCTCTCTTCTGTTGGCTGCAGTTGAATTAATACTATTTTTGAACTATCCTGTTTTTATGGGATGCAATAGTTATAAAACTATATTAGGCATTAGTAATGTATACTAAATGACAAATACATTGGGAATGCCATTGAAGGCAGAATCCAAAAAACAGTTTGATCTCTACAAAGTGTTCTCACATGTTATTGACAAGTATTAACTGAACCTTTTGTTGGAGTATACCAAACATTGAGAGGGGGGAGGGGGGGCGGTGTGGGTGTTGAATCAGTGTTTGAGGCTAAATTAATTTTAAACCAATTTTGTACAAGCAACTGGTAAATGCAGTAATGTTCAATTGCAACATATAACATCAGAGAGCTCATTGAAAAACGTTGACACAATAATTTTCATGAGTGGAAAACTCTCCTAGGGAATGAAAACCACTCATAAATTGCCTCACTGCCTTATAATGAAAATGTCTGTTTACAATGGCCTCACTAGCATTTAATGCCTCACTGGCTGAAAATAATATCAAATCTCACTGACATGAGTAAAATGTCTCACTGACAAGACCTTGAAAACATCCAGCAATTTGAGAGAATAACATATAGAGGGTTACTCTGTTTCTCTGGAATACATCTCATAGTTCTATACTGACATGTTGTGTATCTCACAGACTTCACTGTCATAAGCCCATCAGACATACAACATGTTAATATAGTAACTATTTCAACACAAGTGTGTTACAACTTTTGCAACCAGGTTTCCAAAAAGAAATACCAATGTTTGTAACACAAAAGAAGCTTTTTCAAATGCAGCTCTCAAGAAATATAGAAAGATATACTTTTTGTCTCTGGATACAATTTATATCAAAATACTGAAATAATGAAATCTCTATTCTATGATAAAAAACAACTGTATTTCCGAGATATTCTTCAGAGCCAAAGAAACAACAACATTCTTGTTCATGTCCCACTCTTTTTCTGTTCTAAATTTTCATTGAACCCTTTTTGAGAAAAATGAAAATCCTTTTTAAAGGTGCTGTTTCAACTGGTTCTCAAAAAGAAGACTTAACCCGCAGTCAACTAATTGTCTTTCAACCGAATTTGAAAACTAACCCTTTAACAACTGTTTTGGAACATAAGGGTTTCAAAATAGATAATAACCAAACTATATTTTATCAACAAAAGAAAAGGCTTCATCTTCACAAGCATTGGCAACAAAAGATAATTGCTTTTCATTTCAAAACTGAAACAAGATTACCGATTTCACGAAGTGCACCCAACTGCCCTGTTCAACGAACTAGTCCGAAGTCCAATCCACCACTGTGAGTCCATTGTAAGCTCAAGAATACCATGGTGGTTGTGCCCTAGCTCTTTTGTAGCTGGGGTTTCAAAAAGAAACCGAAATAATGCTTTTGATGCCCTAGCTCATAACAATGAGCTTTACACTGTCAAAACAACCAACATAAACCCAACCACCAAAAAATAATGATGTAATCAGTGATGTTGTTGTTTCCCATTTTGACCTCGTGCCATCAAAATCATAATGCCTTTTTTTTGACATTACAAATGCAATAAAAAAAATGCCAACCAAAACTATATCCATGTGTTCATAAAGTCATTCGACATGCAACCCATGAGAATGTCATTTGATATTCACATCAAAGTAATGTCACTTGACATTCAAATCAAGGCTAAAACTAATGCAGTGATAATATCCTTTGCCATTGATTTTAAACAATTGAATTAAGGTGGGAAGAAATAACGTTTGGTCCTCATTACATGACATCCATGAACCCTATGCAATATTCGTTACTAATAACTTGTATGTTTGGTATAGATAGAGATATCAACAAGTTATCAAGAACATGTTGATAAAATATTGATTTCTAATATGAAATAGAAACATACAAGACATTAGTACCCAACATAATATAAGGTACATGTCATCAAATAACAAGCCATTCGGAATACCTGTGCAACTGTGTCCAATATCAAACTGTCCCACTGTCTATATGATGAAGCCAAAGTGAGAAATGAAGTTCATGTGAGCAAGATGTCATTGTTACCATTCATTGTTATCACAAAGCCATGTTAATAACCAGGATAGTATAGTGATAGAACAGATTATATCAACCATAATGCAAAACAAACCTACATCAATGCCAAAATCAATTTCAAAGGGGTCAACAAACTCCCCCTTTGGCATTGATGTCAAACCTGGCACAAAATGCAACCTGTATGATCACCAATACAGTATCATAGCATTAAAAAATGATTACCAAAAGAACCCAGCAGTATGCAGTATCAGTATGAACAATGCAACTTGTATCAGTATGAGACTCAGTAGGAAACTCAACAGTATGAACAACTCAGCATTATGAACAATGAACCTGAATATCTTTGTTCTCCCCCTTTTGACACCAATGTCAAAGGTCAAAGGGGTGGAATCTCAACAAATGCTTGCTCATGAACAAAAATCTGCTGTCATAGTTTCACATAATAGCATCAGATCTGAAAGCATAAGGCTAAAAAAAACATTATAAGTCTGCCACATTGTCAAAAAGAATCAAAATGTTTGCACATAACGTAGGAGCATAGCAAGAGAGAAGCATATCAAGAAGCATGTGTAACCACTGTTTGCAAAAAGAATGGACACTGATAAACCACTGCATCAGTATAACATGTACATGTAGAGTTCTCAAATGAGTGGCCATAAAAAAATTGTACTGGAAGCCACAAAGAAGTATCAACAACTGATAAGGCGGGGATGAAGTAAAGAACATGAAAGATCCCCCTGTGAAAATGCATGAGGTTGGATCAAGATAAAGCACTGAAGGAAAGGATACCAAGTCTTTCCCATAATGCTTCAAACAGTACCTTAGGTAAAGGTTTTGTAAATATGTCAGCTACCTGCTCTTTTGAGGTCAAATATTCCAAAAGAACTTCATTGTAATGTCCCCACTTTAGCAGTTGACCAAGTGTATGTGCGTTAGCCTATCTCTACATGGTCCCGAGGGCTAACAAAGGGTTTAAGGGGATCCTGGAGTGTTTTGGCCTAGTCATTTCCAGTTTGGGCCAAAACGGAGTTGATTTACTTAGTTTCAGGCATACTTACTATTTTTAGTAAGTCAACAAGACACAACGGAGGCTAGTTTTGGTGATTGGATTCGATACTCCTTGGCGAGAGCTTTCCGACGAGCTATCACTCACGCTATTCGGAGTCCGATTGCTAATATATTTTAATGCCTGAAGTGTTATTAAAGTAACATTTAATTTAATTGTAAAATATTAAAGTGTTACTTTAATTTTTATTTTATGGGGATGTGTGCATATTAAAGGGGCACCCAAGGGAGACATAAGTGAATATTTTAATATGTTTTATATTGCACATCTTTTATCCCACATTGCTCAAGTGAGTTGGGTCGACCCTTGGAGAAAGAATAAAAGGAAGCTTTTGTGGCTTCATTCAGCATGTTGAATATGAGAAGAAATTGATGTGTGAGTTGCAGATCCGTTCTTGGCATTAGAGGACGTCTATCCTCTCTTGTGACATTCTAGACGTCATTCCCTTGGGGTTTGGCCTTTGAAATCCATTGCTATCAGTTTCATTAACAGGCTGATTGGGTGCATCTCCAGCTACAGGCAGATTTGGTGTTTTGCTCATACCTTCTCCACTTCTTCACCAATGCTTATGCCATTCTGAAGGGATGATTTTATGATGATATTGGACTGATTGAAGACTAATTAATACTGTAGCAGCATTGTAGCGCAGCACTATTCACGTTACTGTAGCACGACACTATTCATGTTACTGTAGCAGCAAGATGGGAAGTCATTGCTGGAATATTATGTCAAAAATGCTAGACTATTTAGTGAGTTAAAAAAATCTGCTATGTATTTGATTTTAATAATTCTGGAAATAATATCATTTCAGCAGTAGTTCAATCTTCATGTTGCACATTATTGTAATTTCCTTCTAGTTCATGTTATATGATTTTAAATCTATGCAAAGACCAAAAAACAAACAAACATTTCATTTCCGAAGCCATAAGAGGTTGAAACATTAAACGGAGAAATAAGGAGTTGGATGCAAACTGTTTGACTTAATTGCTATCAGCAGTTGGTTTAGTTTTTGGGCATTCTAGGGTGTCCATTACATTCATTGGATAAGACTTTTTCCTGTAGAAAATGGTATCTTATAGCTATATGTTTGGTTTTGGAATGCATGACAGTGGTCTTAGAAATGTTGATAGTGCTGGTATTTGGTTTATGTTTGGTCTTAGAAAGGATATGTACAGGTTGTGTCACCTCAACTTTAATGTCCTTAAGTGTTTGTACCATCCAAAGAACTTGAGTGCAACAAGAGGAAGCAACAATGTCCTCTTCTTCAGCTGGGACAAAGAAACAGAGTCCTATTTTTTACTGTGCCATGCAACTAATCTGCCTCCTAAGAAGAAGGCACCTCCTGAAGTACTCTTTCGGTCATTAAGAGAACCAGTTCAGTCAACATCAGTATACGCAACCAGTGTAAAATCATTATACTTAGGATACCATAGGTCGTAATCAATAGTACCAATTATATATTTAATTATCTTCTTGAGCATTATGTTGTTTCTCACCCCATCAACTATTATTTTTATGGCCTTTTCATTTCCCTCAATCCATGCTGATTTGTCAGGTTCATTTTCGGGTTTATCATTTTTGGTTTGAACAAGCAAATCCACTTTGTTCTCCTTTAAGATCATTTGAATTCTGAATTTCCAAGCTGAAAAATCATCGCCACCTCCGAGTTTGTCTTCGAATCTGATAGCACTGGCCATTTGAAGAAATGTGATGTAGTATATAAACTTGTTCTTAAATTTGTTTCATGAAATTAAATAGCCTCAAGTTCGATCAACTTGGCTCTGATACCATGTAAAAGTATTGTAATTTCCAATTTAATGAACAGGTTATATGCAGGATGGTGTATTTTAATTTTGATATTATGACTATGACACTAATATTGCTATCTTTCTTTTACTGCAGGTTAGGAGGATGAACATGTATCGATTTCAATGTCATCTCCTTTGGTTTGAATAATGTATAAGTAGTAGGATGGCCACGATCAAGTGGCACCTTGATCGGACATGTCTTTTAGACATGTCCGACCAAGATGTCACTTGGTCGTGACCCTTACTAACATTAACCGATCCATAACTAATTGGTGCTACAAACATTAATGTATTTGTATAATGATAACAATGCTTATACCCGATAATGAATCGTTTAATGCTTATGAACATACCCGATGGTGAATCGGTATCATTGTTAATGATAACAACGCTTTATAAACACATCCGATCATGAATCGGTATTTGTTAATTGTTTCAGATAAAACATACCCGATAATGAATCGGTATCAAGCATATAATAATGGATCAATATAAAGTAAACAATAACAATTACAGTTAGCATTATATGCTATCGGGTTAATACCCCGATAGCATATTAATGCCGATTCATAAATGAATTGACATTAATATGCTATCGGGTTAGTAGCTCGATAGCCCTTTAGATTGACGCTTAACATAGTTAAGTAGATCGTCAATCTAATCCATCATTATCCAATATCAATATCATAATTATGATCAATGTTATAGTCTGATAAACATAAAGCATGAATGAGTAAACTAATAACAGAGTAGAGAGTTAGGAGAGTCTTATCTTGCAGAAGCTACTAATGCATTAACATAAAAGACTTTAACTTATATCTTTCTTTTGATTATCACCATAAATAGTGTCTAACTATTACGGGAATTATTACGGGAAGTTCAACTACTTGTTGCAAATAAAAGGATGGACGATAGCCATGAAGGGGGAGGAAGTTTATAAAAATTATCATACCGGAGATAGGCATTGATTATCTACACGATATCAATCCTGGAAGATTGAACCCCTTTCGTCAGGAAAAGCCTGGCCTATTGGTGGCGTCGAGAGTCGAGAGCAGTGGAATGCAGTTCATCTGGTGAATACGGAGATACATCGTAATAGCGTAAGACTCCGAAGATTTGTACAACCCTCTGGTTCGAGATAAAGAACCTTTCCAAAACACGGTGTTGGGAATGAACTATGCACGTGTACGAACGACTGCCATGGTATCGGAAGACAGTATAATGATACACATGATTTATGATTCCTGTGCATACGTATTGACGGCGTCCTGAATATAATTCAGATAATGGTAACCTGAGTCTGTGGTTGTCGAATATATAGACGGGATGTTCTAGAGCGCAGCGTGAAGACATCTCCACCTATAGAACCCGTGGCCTGAGACAACAACGAAACTCATCGTATAGAGCGGTGTTTGCATCCAGTTATCCAAGTTGTAGTTATTGGCTATGCAACTAAGGATTGGAGGGAAGTAAAAGCAAATGGCATTGAGTTCCATCCACTACCTACCTTCGATCGGGAAGTGATGCTTCCGGGGAAGACCACCGTAACAGTTTGGCAATACAGTTGCGAACCAACAGGTGCATTTGTTGTATTCACCTATATGTAATTAAACATTGAATAATCCATCAAGTTTATGTTGGTTAAATAGGGCATGAAAGATAAATTATATGCATGGATCATACTATTGAGTCATATTCTTAGATGCATGGAATACACTGTTGAAAGGAAAACATAGACAAAACGAAATCAGCCAGTTTAGTAAAATGATACAAGACTATATTTTTGGGACACACAAATGTATTTGCATTCAGATCTAGTAAGGGAATTTTACATTAAGACCATACAAGGCCTTCTTTAATCTGAGAACAAAATCACCTTCAATCTGATAGCCTTCAGGTTGTTCCATGTAAACCTCCTCTTCAAGAAATTCATTTAGAAAAGCAAATTTCACATCTAATTGATAGACTTTAAATTTCTTGTAAATAGAGAAAGCTAAGAACATTCTTATAGCCTCTAACCTTACTACAGGAGCAAAGGTTTCATCAAAACCTATACCCTCAACTTGAGAGTATCCTTTACACACCAACCTTGCTTTATTCCGTGCAATGTTATCATTTTCATCTAATTTATTCCTGAAATCCCATTTTGCACCTATTATATTTTTATCTTTGGGCTTAGGAACCAATTCTTGGGTTTTAATTTTTTCAATCTGATTAATTTCTTCTTCCATAGCCCTAACCCAACACTCATCTTAACTGGCTTCAGTGTAATTTTTAGGCTCTAAAGAAGATAACAAATAGAAGTTAGCTGTTTCACCTGATTTTGCAATTTTTCTTCTTGTTTGTACACCTGCATCTTTGTCACCTAGAATCTGATCCTGTTGGTGATTTCTTTGCACAGATTTCAAGGGTGTTTTAGTAGGGACTTCTTCTTTGTTCTCTGCTGCATTTTCAGGAGTATTCTTTTCTTCTGATGCTTCTTGTTCTTGTTTAGTATTCAAAGGATCATCAACATCTTTTTCTTGTATGTTAGGCTGCAAGTTCTCATCAACCTTAACATTAGCACTTTCTACTATTTTCTTTAGCCTCTTATTGAAGCATCTATAGGCTTTACTATGAGTAGAATAACCTAGAAAGATACCTTCATCACTTCTAGATTCAAAACTACCTAAACCTTCTTTCTTTTCTTTTAATGAAACATTTGCTACCAAAAATCTTAAAATAGCCAACATTAGAAGACTTACCATACCAAAGTTCATAAGGAGTAAAATGAGTTTTCACCCTTAGTTGAACTCTGTTTAATGTATAAACTGTTGTATGAACAACCTCTTTCCAGAATGTATTTGGTAGACCAGCACTGAGTAGAAGTGTTCTAGCCATCTCTTTTACTGTTCTGTTCTTCCGTTCAACCACACCATTCTATTATGGTGTTCTTGTTGTTGCAAACTGTCTCTTTAGACCATGCTGCTCACTATAATTAGTAAATTCTTGAGAGATAAACTCTCCTCCTTTATCGGATCTCAAACATTTCAGTTTGTAGTCTAACTCTTTCTCAACCATCTTTTTGAAAATCTTAAACCTGCTAAAAGATTCAGCTTTGTCCTTAAGAAATGTTACCCAGGTCATTCTGGAGAAGTCATCCACAAAAAGCTTAAAGTATCTTTCTCCATTTAGGGCTCTTGTCTTAGTGGGTCCACATAAGTCTGTGTGCACAATCTATAAGGGTTTGGTTGAAAAATATTCTTTTGTTTTGAAACTGCCTCTAGTTTGTTTACCATGTTGACATTTATTACAGATGCCATTATTAGGTTTATTGATAGGTGGCAAATTCCTAACTTTTTGGTTTTGACTCACTTTGACAAGATTGTCAAAGTTTAAGTGTCCAAGCCTCTTATGCCATAACCAACTCTCTTCAACTTGACTCATGAGACAAATGTAATGTTCCTTTTCTAGGCGTCAAGAGATGAACAGGGGTTGACCTATCATTCGAGTTTCCGTAGGTCAACCAGATGGTTAGGGGAGTCATTCTGAGGGGCATAGAGCTTTGCAAGGGCTTTGCGAGCCGTTTTGGACCTTCAAACGACAATTCCTACTTTTTAGGGAGGTCTATTTATTAGGGAGAACAGATAGTTGATTGGATGACCACCCAGGTGACCAGGGAGCAGAGCAGGATCCTTTTGAACAGTTACAGGTGTTTGGAGAGAGGTTCCTATTTTTTAGGGCGAGTCCCTACTTTTTAGGAGGAATTGTTAGTTGGCCTGCAAGACACAAGCAACATTAGTGATCACAGTGCTTCAGACGGATTTCAGATCTGAGTCTCGAAGTTATTGATCTAAATAAATTATATTAAAGTGATATTATAATCACTTTATAATAAAATAACTTATAATTTGCTGGCCCCCTTTTTCCTAGGCACTTGAGGCATAAAATGTTGTAATAAAAAGGGGAAAACATTATAATAATAAAGTATAATGCCTAAGGGATCAATTTTTAAGGAAAGGCATAGATTTTATTAAAAATAATAAGTTGAAAATATGGAAACCCTAAAAGTGACGACCTAGGGTTTGGAGCCTTTGGAAAGGGAATTTGGAGGTCATTTTTCATTATTATTGAATTCTTTTTTACATAGCTTCAGCATTGGAGAGGTCTGCAACAACAAGCCACAGTTGGAATTCGGGTTGGGAACGAAATCTCTCAATCTTCTACAGTAGTTGGACGAAAACCCACACACTTGCAGCATTGAAGGATCCTCTTTCAAGCCATTTGGGGTCAATATTTGGAGGAGATTTTATAATTACAGAAGGTCTGAGACGACAACAACAGATTTGAGCAAATTGAAGGACTTTTCCAGTAAGTTAGTTGCCAATTGGTGCTGGCCGTACCATCTCTAGATTGGCCATACCATTCTTACTTGGCCTGTGAAGCCAATAAAATAAATTGGAGGGTTTTAGATTTGGAATTTGTTTGTAAATTCATTGTTGGCAGCAAATAAAGACAGGTCAGTGATTCTTTCAGGGAATTTATAGCAGATTTGGGCTACATCAGCATTTTAGTGGGGAAAAGAGGTCGATTCTGGAGATTTCTCCTGGTAAGAATTAAAATAAAATACCCGATCTGCTATTTCCTCATTTATTTGTTTTTGGTAATTATATACTAGGAAAATAAAACACCTTGGAGCAATTTACAGCACTTGGAGGCTCCTATATTGTTCTGTGCACCACCTCCAACATCAAAATAAGCTCATCCAAGCTAGCGTAGGACACCTGGTAGGCCAATTTTGGCTCTAGTTGTCTTAAATAATTATTTATTTGAAATTGTAATTTGTTAGTGATAAAATCAAAATTCTGAGTTTTCAAATCAGTCTATTGTTCTTTCATGTATTGCATTCAATTTGTAATTCCTCATTGGCAAAATCAAGCAAAAACCCCTAAAACCTTCAAAACTATCAAAAATAAAAAAATTATAATGCTGGTCAAAGATTCAGTTTGAAACAAACCAATCAGATTTGGGCCAATTCCTAGTTGGCATCTTTCAACAAATATTTGTATTACTGTCGGTTTTTGTTCTTGACAGACTACAAATTACTTTTGGTTCCTATACCTTTGGCTACTGATTTTCTTGATTTCTTTCTTATCTCACACCCATTGTAGTCAAAAGAGACATTTAAGCCATTGTCACAAATCTGACTCACACTTTAAAGTTATGCTTAAGTACTTCAACATAGTACACATGATGAATAGATGTTTCATCATCTAGAAGTATAGTGCCTTTACCTTTTATTTGTACTCTTGAATTATCACCTTCTGTCACAAACCCTCCATCAAAGTCTTCCAGTTTGGTAAATTTTCTTTTATCCCCTGTCATGTGGTTTGAACAACCACTGTCTATGATCCACAAGTCTTTCTTTTTTACATGTAGAGCAACCTCTACAAACATTGACTTTTCAGCAAGACTTTGTTTTGGTTTCCAAACAAGTTTGGTTTCGGGCTTTTCATTTAGCAAGTGATGGTTTTGCTCCAAATTTTTCTCTTTCAACTTTAATCTGAAAAATCTAGCTATGTGGCCAACTTTGTTACAACTAAAACACTTTATCTGATTCATCATCATAAAAGGAGTTTTATAGACAAAGTTTGACTTTCTTTTCAACATATTGCAATTATGTGCTCTATGTCCATATTGGTTGCAATAAAAGCAATATCGTGAGAAAAATGACCCAAACCTTGGATATACACTCCTATTATAATTGGACCATACATAGTTTTTAGGATTGTTAGGACCTGAAAGAGTGTTACATTGATCCTTTTGCAGTTTGGATGAATTTGAGCACTGGCCTATTTCAAAACCAAGACTTGTTTTATCTTTGTTTTGTTTATGCCCTTTCAAAAGATCCTCTAACCTACTATTGTCATACTTCTCAAGCTTCTTTCTCAAAGAAACAATTTCTGCCTCTAAATTTTGACAGGATTTTTCTTTTGTTTCCATCTCTTTCTTAGCGACTTCTTCTATTCTCTTACTTTCTGCAAGTTGAGTTTCTAAGTTAACAACTTGTTGACTGGCATTGGTTAAGAGATCTTCATATTTGTTTAGTTCCTTTTTTAATCTCTATATTTCCTTAAGAGCACAAAGAAGTTCACCTTCAAGATTAATTTCTACATCTTGTTGGTTCTCTTTACCAGAGTGAGTATTCGGATTGATTTCATTATTGACTAGACATAAGCCTGCCATGAAAAGGACTTCCTGATTTTCATCATCAGAGTTATCTAAACTGTTTTCAGAATCTTTGATTATGAGACTCTTCTTTTTAAAATTGTTCCTTCTTTTAAAATTTTACTGCTTCTTTTTACCCTGTCTTTTAGAATCTTCATGTTCATTTTCAGATTTATCATATGGACATTTTGCAGCAAAATGCCCCACTTTTCCACAGCTAAAACATTTAAAGGGAAGTTTTCCCTTGTATTTTCCTGAACCTCCTTTTTAATTTTCTCGTTAGGTTCAGTTCTTTCTCATCCAAATCCTCAGATTCAGAATCTGTTATAGTATTCTTCTTTGAAGTTTTAAATGCAGCTTCTTTGCTAATGGGCAGCTCATCTTGTTTTGTCATTTCATATGTAGTCAATGATCCATGAAGTTTATCTATAGTAAATGTCTTTAAATCTTTAGCCTCTTCAATTGCAGAGACTTTAGAATCAAACCTAGAAGGTAAATATCTTAAGACCCTTTTTCACAATTGTTTTGTAATGTCCCCATTTTTAGCAGACTTGGATTTTGTGAGATTAGCCTATTATCCTGACCGTCGTAGGCTAATGTGTTGGATAGAGGGTCTTTTGAGGATTGGTATCATCTCCAGTGTTCAGAGTGCTTCAGTTTGGTCTTCGTTTGGCATTATTCGGACATCATTTGCTCTACTTCCTATTTTTAGTAAGTCTTGGGATGTTAGAGATGGACCCCTGTTATTTTTAGTAAAGGGGGTATGGTCATATGCAGCTTCATCATGTCAACTCCCAGTTCAGACAGCATTAAAAAATGTTGAATATTAATGGAGATATTAATGTTTATTTAGTTTAAATAAACATTAATGTTTTGAGCTTATATTATTAAGTTATAATATAATTTTATATTATTAAGTTATAATATAATTTTATATTATAACTTAAGTAAGGGTCCAAGTATCATTAAAGGGGACCATTAAATTAATTAATTGTGGCTCTTTTACAAAGGTGAAATATTAAATGACAAAGTGAAAATATTATATCATTAAATGTCATTTAATATCATTAATTGATTTAATGCCTTATTGGAGAAAATCGAACCTTCATGGGAAATATATACAAGGCTTTTGAAAAGAAGAGAAAGGAGATTGATCATTATTATTTTTTGATGAGAAGACTTGTCTCTTGGCTTTGGAGAAGAAGTTGGGGTTTCTACAGCTTGTCTAGAGTATCGGCATTGGAGAACGTGAAGACTTCATTGCATCAGCAATCTGAGGGTGTGAGATATTCATCTGAAGTTGCTCCTAGGGTCGGTTTCATCCAGAAGTTGACATTGTGCTGATTGGAGATTTATTTTCAGATTTACTGGCATAGTTGAGGACATATGTATATGGCAGACTGAGAACATCATACAGAGGGTTTATTTGCTGCTACAGTGTTGTGAACAGTGTGCGTGAACAGTGCGCTACAATACCCGTGAACAGTAAATCGCTACAGTATATTGCATCTTAGTTGAGTCTACTCAAGGGTTCTTCAAGGGTTTTAATTGCTGCTCATTTCCAGATTAGTTGCTGCTGTCATGACTTTGAAATTTGGGTAGAATTTATAATTGTTGGAGGCCGTACTATAGCAACAGCAGCCACACATGTTGCTTCACAATTTACATGGTATTTGAGTTGCTACATTACCCACAACGTAGGCGCTTCATTGGATCAGGTTCTCTTGCATTTAATTTCAGTATTTAATAGACATTCGAAGTTGGTTGTATGCTGCCATTGTACTTAGACCTGGGTATTTTGTTTCATATCATATTCAGCTGTAAGCCAAGAGTCTTGGCCCTTTCATATCTGTGGTAATTGGGACATCAATAAAAAGGAGTTGCATATGATATATTTGTAGTATTTATTTCAGTTTGCAAGATAACTGTTTGTCTTAATGTCCCTAGCTGAAAGTCAACATTTCATAATAGGAATTGCATGGCAAATGTTCTATAAAATGCTTATGGCTGTAGCTCTCATTTCCATACTCTAGTTTGCATGCCAATTGTATGACGAAATGTCACTTGGCTGTAGGTGATTAGTTTGCATATAGAAGTCATATATGTGCATTGTAAAAGTTCAAGATGAGTCATTCTTGCATTTAGATTATAGTTTAGTCATTGTAGCATTGATTTATAAGTCTTTGGAACATTTTATCATAATCTTCAAGCCAATATACCAGACTGAAACCACAGACCAGTAATTTAAAAGTTTACATCCAAATTTTTTGACAATATTCCTGAAGTCCTTAATCAACAATTTGAGGGCAGAACTAGGAAGGTTCTCTACAGTGGTATCAGAGTGGTTTCCTGCCAACCTGTTGGGTAGATTGATTCAGCTAGTTAATCATGGTTACTTCAAGTACCCAGAATCAGTGGGACCAGAATAGGAAGCAAGTGTATTCCTCATTGGAAAAGTTAAAACAAAACCAGAAGAAGCTGGATGAATTGATTTCACACCCTGCAAAACTTGATAGAATTGCTTGGTATATGTCATCTATTTTTAAAGATAAAAAGGTGAAACTTGAAGAGAATGTGGTGATTATTGACACTCAAGAAGTTGTTATCAGTCATGATAACAAGTCTGATTTTCATGACAGCAGCCTTACACTTGAGCGTAATGATGATTTGAAAGTCATGGAAAGTTCAGAAAGTGTTGTGGGAGTGACCTTGAGTATTGGCACTCGTGATACAAGTGTCAAGAATGAGGATTGCATGGGAATTTTGGCTCATAAGAGTTCTGATCTACATGACAGCAGTAATGAAATTTTGCATCAACACGAGAGAGCAGTGACTACACATGTGCAAGATGCTTCTATTAAGTTGCTGCATGAAGGTACTCGAGATTTTGGTACTAATGGGGTAATGTGTGATGTGGATTTATGTCATTTAGAGTCTGATTTTTCAGATCAGACCTTAGAAAACAAGTTTGAAGATTCATGCTTTGGCATAGGATCCCAGAATCATGAGTTGGATGGCCATATAGTTACATTGGAAGTGGAAGTGTGTGAAGATATTGTCATAACAACAACTTCTACCTTGCCAGTTGAGCCATCCTACGAGGTACATAGCAGCAGTACCTTAGATATTGATGTGTGCACAATTGATTGCACGCATGATGTTGTTGATCACGAGGTGAGTGATGTTGATTCGGTTTCATACCATAGTGCAGATTTGGGTGGAAAGAATGAGTCACAGGGGTATCATCATCTGGTTGGGCAGTTGAAGGTTAATGACGATATGATTGCTATAGCTTTGGAGCATTTTGATGTCGCTCGACAAATGTTGGTGACCTTTGGTTGGAGTACTCCTGAGACATATGAGCACGGTGATAGTAGCCTTTCCCTAGCAGAGTTCCATGCACTCCGAGCAGCTATTGGGATAATGAAACAGAATTACTTGCAGTTACTTGCTGATAGGGATTATCTTCTCGAGTGGGATTGCACTTGCTACGATGTACTAAAGGGAAAGGAGGAGGAGGTTGATTGCTCCCACACAGAAGAGCATTTTTAGCTTTTGCATTTCTCTCACAGGCCTTCTTCTCATCAGTTGTAGAAGGGCCTTTTGAAGGCAATGTATAACCTTGAGTGATAGACTCCCACACATCAAATCCCAATGAAGACAGATAAGTCTCAATTCTGACACTCCAGAAGGCAAAATTATTATCATCAAACAATGGTGCTTTGGTTGTAGAGAAGCCTTACAAATTAGCCATGACTTATACTCCGTTAGGAAACCCCTAATTGACTAGGGTTTGTCTCTGATACCACTTCTTGGAGTATAGCAAACACTAAGAAGGGGGGGTCTGAATCAATGTTTGAGGCTAAATTAATGTTAAACTGATTTTGTACAATCAACCGATAAATGCAGTAATGTTCAATTTTGAAGCTTTCAATCATGAACAAAGAAATTAACATCAGAGAGCTCACTGAACAACATTGACAATAATCTCCATAAGTGGAAAACCCTCTTGGGGAATAAAAACCACTTGTAAATTGCCTCACTGGCTTATAATGAAAATTTATGTTTACAATAGCCTCATTGGCTGAAAATAATATCAAATCTCACTGACATGAGTAAAATGTCTCACTGACAAGACCTTGAAAACATCTAATTGGAGAGAATAACGTATAGAGGGTTACTTTGTTTCTTTGAAATACATCTCATAGTTCTATACTAACATATTGTATATCTCACAGACTTCACTGACAGAAGCCCATTAGACATAGAACATGTTAATATGGTAACTATTTCAACACAAGTGTGTCACAACTTTGGCAACAAGGTTTCCAAAAAGAAATACTAGTGCTTGTAATACAAAAGAAGCTTTTTCAAATGCAGCTCTGAAGAAATACAGAAAGATACTTGTTGTCTCTGGATACAGTTCATATCAAAATAGTGAAAAAATGAAATCTTTGTTCTATGATAAAAAAACAATTGTATTTCCAAGATATTCTTCAGAGTGAACTAAACAACAACATTCTTGTTCATATCCCGCTCTTTTTCTTTTCTATATTTTCACTAAACCCTATTCGAGAAAAATGAAATCCTTTTTAAAGGTGCCGTTTCAACTAGTTCTCAAAAAAAAGACTTAACCCGTAGTCAAATAATTGTCTTTCAACCGAATCTGAAAACTAACCCTTTAACAATTGTTATGGAACATAAAGGGTTTCAAAATAGATAATAACCAAACTATTTTTTATCAACAAAAGAAACGGCTTCATCTTCACAAGCATTGGCAACAAAAGAGAATTTCTTTTCATTTCAAAACTGAAACAAGATTACCAATTTCACGAAGTGCACCCAACTGCCTTGTTCAACAAACTAGTCCAAAGTCCAATCCACCACTCGGAGTCCACTGTAAGCTCAAGAATTCCATTGCAGTTGTGCCCTAGCTCTTTTGTAGCTAGGGTTTCAAAAAGAAACCGAAATAATGCTTTCGATGCCTTAGCTCATAACAATGAGCTCTACACTATGTCAAAACAATCAATATAAACCTGACCATCAAAAAATAATGATGTAATCACTGATGCTGTCGTTTGCCATTTTGACCTTGTGCCATCAAAATCATAATGCATTTTTTTTTTGACATTACAAATGCAATAAAAAAAATGCCAACCAAAACTATATCCATGTGTTCATAAAGTCATTCGACATGCAACCCATGAGAATGTCATTTGATATCCACATCAAAGTAATGTCACTTGACATTCAAATCAAGGCTAAGACCAATGCAATGGTAATATCCTTTGCCATTGATTTTAAATCAATTGAATTAAGGTGGGAACAAATAAGTCTTGGTCCTCATTACATGACATCCATGAACCCTATGCAATATTAGTTACTATTAACTTGTATGTTTGGTGTAGATAGAGATATCAACAAGTTATCAAGAACATGTTTATAAATTATTGATTTCTTATATAAAATAGAAACATACAAGACATTAGTACTGAACATAATATATGTTACATGTCATCAAATAACAAGCCATTTGGAATACCTTTGCAACTTTGTCCAGTATCAAACTATCCGACTGTGGAAGTTAGTATATGATGAATCCAAAGTAAGAAATGAAGTTCATGTGAGCAAGATGTCATTGTTGCCATTCACCGTTATCACAAAACATGTTAATAACCAGGATAGTATAGTGATAGAACAGAGTATATCAACCATAATGCAAAACAAATCTTGACATCAATGCCAAAATCAATTTCAAAGTGGTCAACACCTTTTTATGTTTTCTTTACTATGCTCCGTGGGGATGCGTCTCCTGCCCGTAGAAGGTCTGTTTCATAAAGGGGACGTTTCAGGGATGTGGGGATGTCAAGCAACCGCCCCCTCCCCGTACTGTTTTTATGCTAGAAATCGAAAACATTTCTGAAGCATCCCGTTTCCACAAGGGACGTCAGGGGATGGCTAGCCTTTTCCTATAGCCCAGTAAAATGTTGGATGCTTTTAAAAACACATTTTTAAATTTTAAAAAAGGGGTGGGCAGGTCTATAAGGAAACCCCTAACCCTTTAAACGAAACCTAAACCTAAACCTATTTCATCTATCAAAACAACAAAAAAAAGAAAAAAAAAGATCTACATTTTAACATTTGCAAACTAAGAGAAGAGCAGCAAGTGGTCAAGGAGAGAACAACAATTCAAAGCGGAGACTAGGGCATCAAATCCACTACGCTAGAGATAAGTCTTCATATTACATTTGTTTTTGCCATTTGTTTTACAATTTTTCAAGTTTTTTTCCATATTTTTCAACACATAGGGAGGGCATTGTGAGTTTTTTCTTTAATTTGAACTTGTAGCTCTCTTTAAAATTCTTATCAAAATAAAATCATGAGCGGCAGTGAGAGTAGTGATAGTGAGGAGGTTGAAGTTCATATGCAAGAAAGAAGTAGACCTAGATCTTATAGAAGTATGGCAGCCATTGGGGGGTCTTCAGGGAGTGGGAGTGTAGCAAGGCCAACAAGTTCAACCCCATTTGAATTTCCTTTTGAACTCCTCAAAACCTATGCAAAAGGCCCATATAACCCCAAGAAACCTCTATTACAATTTGCATCAAGAGTTGATAAGGATAAGAAAAAGAAAATTAGGGAGGAGTAGACTATGGGAGTGCAGTTTGTCCAAAAAACAATATAGGGGCAGCTAAATGAGAGTTTATTGCCATATTTTTTGTATAGGTGGTCAAGGGTTGAAAGGTTGTGCAAAACTAACTCTATTTGAGAAGATTGAGGCAACTATATTGCACATGGATTGGAAGGCAACAATTAAAGGAATTCCATTGGAGTGTTTGCAGCCTAGTGTGTCATTGCCTATAGGATTCGTGGATGTTGGATTTCATTGGGGAGAGGGTTCTACTTCTTCCAGGGAAAAGAAGAGAAGTAATAATGTTGCAGATGTCTAACATATAATCATGAGATGTGGCTGAATCCTCTATTGCTAAGTTTTGTTATGCTCATGCCCTACCATTTGATGTGGCATGTTCACCATAATAACTTAGTTTAAACAAATGTTCAAAGATGTGATAATCGTCGGTCCCTCATTTTTTCCACTTTGAGAAGATAAGCTACACACCACCCTTCTTTATAGTGAATATTCCAACGTGATTGTGTTGATTGAAGATATGAGACAAACAAGGATAAGGGATGGATGCTCCATCACTATGGATGGATGGGCCAATATCAAACGTCAGCTACTCATCAATCTTATTGTCATGAGTCTAGCTAGCTCCTATTTTCTTAGAGCTATTGATTGTTCGGTGAAAAGGAAGGATTCAACCTTTGAATTTCAAATTCTGAAAGATGCCATAGAAGAGGTTGGAGCCTCTAATGTTGTACAAATATTGATTGATTTTTAGCCCATGTGTGTAAGATAGTTAGTTTGGTGGTGGAGGGTGCTTAGAAGGAAATTTTTGGACCCCATGTTGTGTTTTTGTAATATTCCTCTTAAACTTTTTTTGTTTTTAGCAATAAGAGTTACAAGCAAACACCATAACCCGTTAAGGTTAGAGAAATAATCCAAACTGTTGAAAGGGAACCCTTCCACCTTTTGTTCACCAAGAGCCCAATCTGGGAGGGTGAGAGCATACGGTGTTCTGGGGATCGTTAGCACCATAAATCAAACTGAAATTACAATGCAGGGGCGGCAAGCCAGACCCTTCTGCTTATCCAGCAGGATAGAAACTGAACTCTTGGCGGTAAACCAGCCAAGCGAAATAACAAGAAACTGAAACTCAATCACTCTACCGCGTATTTCAGCGGGAGGACATTACATTAAGCTATCACTCTACCGCATATTTCAGCGGGAGGACAATTGCATAAAACTTATCACTCGACTACTTATTCAGTGGGAGGATTGAGTACATAAATAGAATTACAAAGCAAGAAGGCGGCTAAGCCAACCTCTTCCACTTATGCAGTGGGAATTACAAATAAGAACAAGAATGATTGATCACTACTACTGAAACAATCTTACAAAATAGAGATATGAGATAAGATAAGAAGCTTAATGCTGATCTCAAACAATCAACTATCAAAATCACACCACACTTGAACACTACTGCTGTTCTAATTCTGCAAGCTCGAAAACACACTATCCACCTACTACCGGAAACACCAAAACACTCATAACTTTCTCAAAACTAATCGGAATCATACCAAATAAAATGCAAATGACTAATATAACATAGGCAACCAATCCAATACCTCAAAACTCGCAACTTGGAAGCCCCGAATGTGTTGCACGCATCCCAAGGTAAGTCTGAAAATGGTGCTACATAAGCAAACTTCGATTTGCAACCAAAAATTGTGATGATCACCAAAAGCCACGCCAAGATAGGAGAATGATTGTCTTCCCAATACGCTTCCAAAGAGCCGATACCCAGAACGATACAATCACTTGGTCAAGAGGTATGAGCAAAATATGGTTTCAGCAACTCCGCGACCAGCAACAAGGAAACACTCCAAAATCCACACAAAACTCTCCACAATTTGCAAAACACTCACGGACAACACTAGAATTACAAGAACACGGCTAGGTACTATCTTCCAAGTACGAAACTGAGACTTAGCTAGGAAGCCACACTTTGAAGCTCAGATTTTCAATCACCAAACCGGCAGCATAACAATGCAATTTCATAAGATCCCCAAAATTAGAGCCCGAGACTCTTATTTATAACTTCTTGCTCCACCAAATGCACACAAATATGCCCAAATTACATGTCCTCCAAGGTGCCCAACACATTTGAATTTAATTAAACATGTCCCCTCAAAATGGCGTCCACTTATTCCCAACTCCCTAGGCAAAGTTTGAACTTTTGCTAGGTGAACAACTTGCAATATTAAAACAATATAAACCTGACATGTTTAATCACTCTCAATGCCACCTGACTAAGGGAAATAATAATATTAGTAGCATATATTTATCCTTTTCCCTAAGTCACCCAAAACACAATTAATCAATAATAAAATAATTAAATATTAAACCTTAGGATAAGGAAATAATATTTAATTCAATAACTTGTAACTCCGATACTAATTTACATCAAAATCAAGGATGAAACTATGTGACGAAGACCACAGTACTACGCTGAATCAGGTCCTTGTCCGAGACTACTAAAAATAGAAATGCTCAATACTGCCACTGTCTAAAAATAGTAAGTCATGAAATACTTCTCCGAAAACCATGATCTTCGCACCCAGAGGAAGAGCTTGGAAAGCTCAGTAAGACAACATCATCCAAATAGCCAAACCCTAACTTACTAAAAATAGTAAGTTCTCACTTCACCAAAGAATCCAATGCATGTTATGCTACCCTGGAGCTAATGAAAAAACCAGAACAAAACCATAGATAGAACTGAAGAATTCCCTCCTGATAAACCGTTAAAAGCTCGAGTAGAACTCCACAAAAGTTGGAAACCCTAATTCTCGTTTCCAAATATCCTACGGGTCTCCGGAATAGGCCAATGGACCACTGAACTAATTACTACGGAGAAGGGGACATTACAATCTGCACATCTCAAAATTGCTTGTCCTCAAGCAATGCCATCACAAATCCCGAAAATTTTAAACGGATCCGCACCAAAGAAACTACGATCCCAGGGTCCCATGCTCGTCTCAAGAAGAACTCACCATGCTAATGCTACGCTACTCTGATGACATCTATGAAAACATCATACCAAAACTGCACTAACCTCCCTTGTAACTCCAAAATGTTACCATCCATGATGCTCAGATTGAAAAATCTTGAAGGACTGACACCACTATCGTGCAGTATCTCATGCCCATAAAGCTCTGAGTAATCAATATCAACAATGCCACTATCTATCACAAGCCTGGGCAATAGGAAATAAAGTTTACACAACTCACAATCAAACTCCACAACATATCTCCCCAAGGTGTCAAGCGGAGCCATGACTATAAATTTGGCTTCTCCAAATCTCCCTGCAAAGATGAAAACAATCCTTTGCAAGAGCTCAACAACCTCATCCCCATAGCTCCACATGAATCTACTAGGCCTCAATCGAATTATTTTGATACAACCATGGAGACTTCTGAAATCTCTTATAGTTCCCACTTCATGCACCTCAAAATGATGAACCATAGAGAGCAAAGGTTCGCTGTCCTAATCATAAGTAGAAGAGAGGGCATAAGAATAACCACTAGTTAGAACTTGAACACTTCCCATACACAGATACTGATAGCCCCAACTCGCCATATCTCTCATCTGAGACCATAAACCCATTCTGCCAAGAGAATGTGAAGTCTGAAAAAGAGTACACCAACAACCCACCAAGTCTGAAATGATTGACTTGCGATCTGATTTTAAGAAAATCAACATCCAAGAAGATGAACAACTGCTGCAAAACAGGAAATTGTCATCCAAAACAACACATTTGCTCATCTCCAAGGTTGGAAAACACCTCCAAGCAATCTCCAATTGAAAGCCATTACTTGCATGACCAAAGAAATTGCACCAACTTCCCTGAATGAGAGAAAACCATAAAGTGAAGTGGTTAACTTGCAACAAATCAGCAAGCCCAAATCTGAAAATCTGATCCATTCTTTTCCAAAGAAGATGCCCAAGAGTATGCATTTGTTCAATGCTCCAATTTTGAAACAATATCTCATGGTTGCAAATTGCACCTAGATTCCAAACTCTGCAATGTGATCCACTCATCATTGAAGTCAAAAGGAATTCCCGCATCAAACTTGAAAAGTGGATTAACAAATGTCCAATCAACATATGTATCAAACAATGGACTATGAACCTGCTGATTACTATCAGAGTCATGCTCCACCCAAATATTTTGCTGTTCCAAAATCACTTTTTCAAATCTTTGGGGAGATCATACTCCTCTTGAATGCAATCAAGCTCCTCCATTACCTGATTGATCTCCTTGGCCATTTCTCTATTCTCTCGCTCTCTTAAATGTTTGGCCTCATAAAGCTGATCATTTGCTTCAAGAAGTGTCTCTTGGACACTTTTGAAAGAAAGCCTAGTGGAATCAAGCTCAATGGTGAGCTCACTAACCTCTCCCCTCAATTGTTTATTCAAAGACAAGGTCTCATCAGCAAACTTGGTGGCAACATCTCTATCATGCATCATGTGTTAGAAAACCAATTTTATTCCTTCCATTGTGTCCTTGATCATGTGCAAATCAGCAAGGGGAGCATTTTGTTCACATTGGTCTCTTGGTGTTATGAAGATGAATTTTTCAACTAGGCTTCCAATGTCATCCAATCTAGATAAAGTGTGTATTTCATTTTCAGCAGACACCAACAATTCATTTTTCCAATCATAATCATGCAAAGAAAAGGTATTGCTGTTATAATGAATACCAGAATCACAACTATCACACTGGGCATCAAAGTCTTCTAGGCTGTCACAAATCACCTGAGCCTCTTCTTTATCACCCTCAACGAACTGTGACTCTAGATCAATGAGGTCACTATATCTATGCTGAAGATCAACAACATGCATTGATAAATTAGTCATGTTATCAACACCATCAATGCCATCTTCCATGTAAACATTGTTCTTTAAAACCAATACAATATTAGGATCAAATGTAAATTCATCCCATATTTGATCCTCTTCAAACTTAGTTTCTTTTACACCTGGATCCCAAATGCTAAAAGGCTGGTTACTTTGTTTAGTTAAAAAGTGCTCACCATAGCTCCAAGCATCCTCCAACTTAGATCTTGAATCTTCTCTTAGTTTCCACTTCCACACATTGCTATTCTCACCAAGAGCAATGCTAGAAACAAGTGATGTTTCATCTTCCCACTCAAAAAGTTGATTGTCATATGTTTTCACTATACCCATCTCAAGCAATGGGTTATCATTAGAAATCACAAACTGACTTTCCAAAGAAAGTGAACTGCTGCTACGATTAATACCAAAATCAGAATCTGTCATACCTATCAGCAGTGATTCCATGGCTGCCCCAAGTCTCATGTACCTCCTCTTCATAGCTTGTCATAGCTCGTCTCATCATTATTTTTAGTTAATTGGTCAACTTCATCATAATAATCATCAAATCCCAAACTATGGTTTGTCTCCTTGCCAGGATGAGATGAAGGTGATGAAACAATGCTAGACTCATTTAGTGGGTAACCAAAAGAATTCACATCTCCTTGTGGCTGATCTATCATAGCTGGTTCTATAATCTCACTGATAGTATCCTCTTCAATCTTCATTTGCTCTTCCTTAGCAAATTCAACCCGCACAATAGTTCTACTTACATCTTCTATGAAGTCATTAGTCTCAAGACCTTCATTGGATAATTCCAAATGAGGTTTCCAGACTGCTGTTTTGTTCTTATTGCCAAACTGATCCTCATCACTACCAACCACATGCAAGTCTAGAGGAGTAATTTGGGGCTCTAACACACACTCCTCATGTCTCAAGGTTTCTCCTTCAAGCTCACGGTCATCTTGATGTGTTTGTAAATGTTATTGCAATTTCCAATTTAATGAACAAGTTATATGCAAGATGGTGTATTTAAGATTTTGGTATTATGACTATGACAATAATATTGTTGTCTTTCTTTTGCTGCAGGTATGGAGGATGAACATGTATCGATTTCAATGTCATCCCCTTTCTTTTGAATGATGCATATATAGTAAGGTAGTCACAGTCAAGTGGCACCTTGATCGGACATGTCTTTTAGACATGTCCGACCAAGATGTCACTTGGTCGTGACTCTTATAAATGTCAACCGATCCACTTGGTGTCTATGATAACTAATCGGTGCCATTGTAAATGATAATAGATCGATATAAACACACCCGATAATGAATCGGTATCAAAGCAAACAAGCCCGATAACTAATAGCATTACATATGCTATCGGGTTAATACCCCGATAGTATATTAATGCCGATTCATAAATGAATCGACATTAATATGCTATCGGGTTACTAGCCCGATAGCATTTAGATCGACGCTTAACTATATTAAGCAAGTTGTCGATCTAATCCATCTTTATCCAATGTCAATATCATAATCATGATCAATGTTACAGTCTGATAAACATATTTAGTTCGGAAAGCATAAATCAGATAATCTAATAGCATAGATGAGTAAACCAAAACAGAATAGAGAAGATTAACGGGTTAGGAAAGTCTTATCTTGCAGAAGCTACTAATGCATTAACAGTGTCATGTGCACTTCTCCATTAAAACCTTTGGATTTCACAATAATCCTTGCATATGCCCTTTTAATGTCAGGATCTCCCATAAGCGTGGTCAATTCTTGTATCAACTCAGATATAGACTTATCTGTTGTAGGCATTCTACCAAACTTTGATATGCAACCCCAAAAAAACACGAACCAACGGATCGCAAGGAGAACTTGTGCTCTGATCAGTTGAACACACAGGCTGGCAGGAAAACTGACTTTGATACCAATGTAATATTCCTCTTAAATTTTTTTTGTTTTTAGCAATAAGAGTTACAAGAAAACACCATAACTCGTTAAGGTTAGAGAAATAATCCAAACTGCTGAAAGGGAACCCTTCCACCTTTTGTTCACCGAGAGCCCAATCTGGGAGGGTGAGAGCATACAGTGTTCCGAGAATCATTAGCATCATAAAGCAAACTGAAATTACAATGCACGGGTGGCAAGCCAGCCCCCTTCTGCTTATCTAGCAGGATAGAAACTGAACTCTTGGTGGTAAACCAGCCAAGGGAAATAACAAGAAACTGAAACTCAATCACTCTACCGCGTATTTCAGCAGGAGGACATTACATTAAGCTATCACTCTACCGCATATTTCAGCAGGAGGACAATTGCATAAAACTTATCACTCGACCACTTATTCAGTGGGAGGACTGAGTACATAAACTGAATTACAAAGCAAGAGGGCGGCTAAGCCAGCCTCTTCCACTTATGCAGTGGGAATTACAAATATGAACATCAAGAATGATTGATCAGTACTACTGAAACAATCTTATAAAATAGAGATATGAGATAAGATAAGAAGCTTAATGCTGATCTCAAACAATCCACTATCAAAATCACACCACACTTGAACGCTACTGCTGTTCTAATTCTGCAAGCTAGAAAACACACTATCCACCCACTACCGGAAACACCAAAACACTCATAACTTTCTCAAAACTAACCGGAATCACACCAAATAAAATGCAAATGACTAATATAACATAGGCAACCAATCCAATACCTCAAAACTCGCAAGTTGGAAGGCCCGAATGTGTTGCACACATCCCAAGGTAAGTTCGAAAATGGCGCTACAGCAACAAACTTCAATTTGCAACCAAAAATTGTGATGACCACCAAAAGCCACACCAAGATAGGAGAATGATTGTCTTCCCAATATGCTTCTAAAGAGCCGATACCCAAAATGATGCAATCACTTGGTCAAGAGGTATGAGCAAAATATGGTTTCAGCAACTCCACGACCAACAACAAGGAAACACTCCAAAATCCACACAAAACTCTCCACAATTTGCAGAACACTCACGGACAGCATTGGAATTACAGGAACACAGCTAGGTACTATCTTGCAAGTACGAAACTGAGACTTAGCTAGGAAGCCACACTTCGAAGCTCGGATTTTCAATCGCCAAACCAGTAGCATAACAATGCAATTTCATAAGATCCCCAAAATGAGAGCCCAAGACTCTTATTTATAACTTCTTGCTCCACCAAATTCAAATGCAAATGCACACAAATATGCCCAAATTACATGTCCTCCAAGGCGCCCAACACATTTGAATTTAATTAAACATGTCCCCTCAAAATGGCGTCAACTTATTCCCAACTCCCTAGGCAAAGTTCGAACTTTTTCTAGGTGAACAATTTGCAATATTAAAACAATATAAACCTGACATGTTTAATCACTCTCAACACCACCTGACAAAGGGAAATAATAATATTAGTAGCATTTTCTAGGTGAACAATTTGCAATATTAAAATAATATAAACCTGACATGTTTAATCACTCTCAACGCCACCTGACTAAGGGAAATAATAATAATAGTAGCATATATTTATCCTTTTCCCTAAGTCACCCAAAACACAATTAATTAGTAATAAAATAATTAAATATTAAACCTTAGGATAAGGAAATAATATTTAATTCAATAACTTATAACTCGGGTACTAATTAACATCAAAATCAAGGATGAAGTTGTGCGACGAAGACCATAGAACTACGTTGACTCAGGTCCCTGTCTAAGACTACTAAAAATAGAAACGCTCAATACTGCCATTGTCTAAAAATGGTATGTCATGAAATACTTATCCGAAAATCATGATCTTCGCACCCAGAGGAAGAGATTGGAAAGCTCAATAAGACAGCATCATCCAAACAGCCAAACCCTAACTTACTAAAAATAGTAAGTTCTCACTTCACCAAAGAATCCAATGCATGTTATGCTACACTGGAGCTCATGAAAAACCCAGAAGGAAACCATATACTAAACTGAAGAATTCCCTCCTGATAAACCCTAATAAGCTCGAGCAGAACTCCACAAAAGTTGGAAACACTAATTCTCCTTTCCAAATAGTTTACGGGTCTCCGGAATAGGCCAATGGACCACTGAACTAATCACTGCGGAGAAGGGGACATTGCAGTTTTCATTGAACAATACCTTGAAGGACATTGTAATATCCCCCCTTGTTTTGAAGATTTAATTTTCTGATTCAGGGATATTTTATGACTTATGATTTAATTTCTCTTTATTCGATTTGATTTGATGTTTTTGGAATAGAAATATAATGCTGGAAATTAATTGTGAATTGCAATTTAAATATTTTGTTTTAAAAAACAAATTTCACAGTTAAACCCTTGCTTGCCAAAATTAAAGTAATTAAATATAAGCATACCCAAAGTGCTTGGCAATAGATAATATATTATTTGCTAAAAATATTTGTTGACCAACTACAAGCAATAATCATAATTCTGGAAAATGATGATCAACCCTGGGTTTTCATGCCTATATTGGTGAATTGCATACAATAAATCCAAACCTCCAAGTTTGAGCATGTGGAAGCTAAAATGAGGGCAGCTAGCTGGGAGAAGATGAAACACCCCTTTGCAGGCTTGTTTAGTCCAAAACATGCCCTAGGAAAGCCATGCACTTCCTCTTGAAACCTTCAAATTGGTACGACTGAAAGTTGCAATGATATTCCTCTTGAAATGTGTGCAATAACTATTCAAATCTATCCTTTAGAATGCTTTCAACCTACAAATCAGTAATCCCTAGATATATTCTTGAATCCTCTATCAAATTCTGTGAAATTAAGTTCAAATGAAGCCCCTAAATGAAGCCTCCTAAAATCGATGCTCTTGGATGATGTTCCACACCTGCAAGCATATTAACTCTTGCAATTTTTTATTCCCAGAGGCATGAAAATTCTCTAATCAGAGCAAACCCTTGCTCACAATTTCTCCAATTCTTCAAAAAGTAATCTTAATAATGAATGAGGAATTGATTTCCTTTTAGCTTTTTATGTCTTCCTCAAAGGGCATGATTTTCTATGTGCCTTTTTAATCATTAAAAAGCACATTAAATATTTGCTTTTTGATATAACTTAATATCTCCATGATGGGTGTCCAAGTTAGCTAAATACATTGGCTTTATTAAATTATTAAATACCTTAGCATTTAATACGCCCTTTAATTTAATTTAATATTATTAAAGCATTTAACTTTAATAATAATTTGATTAATCCTCCAATCATTAATAAGCCAAAAAACTAGTCTTCTGATGATTCTGCTAACTCTTGGAAGATCACCAAAGCATGCCAGATCATCCTAATGCCTTACTATAAATAGTAAGGTCTAAACCCATCGTGCCAATGACTTACTAAAAATAGTAAGTATCTGTCAAACCCTTTGAAAGATCTCTATAAGGCAATCCATGAACCAACTAGAGAACTAAAGCTGAGTTTGAGGCCAATTCCCCCAAAATAGCATGTACTATAAATAGAAATATGCTAAACATAGGCCCAACTATTCAAGCTCTAAAACTGAAGATGCTGCATGCTGAAGCTGAGAGAAGATTGAAGCCATGGCCAGCTGCCAAAAATGGCGATTACTATAAATAGTAGTTGCAAAAATAGTATCTTACTAAAAATAGTATCCCAACTAACCAATTGTTGTTGAAACCATAGTTGAACTACTCACCAAAAGAAAGAACTCGCCAAGGCGCCAAAAAAAAACTCGATGAAAACTCGGCAAAAACTCGACAAAAAACTCAACTTAAAAAATTGCTTAAATTTAATAGAAATGCATTTTTTTTTGCAAAATTCAATGAGATGCATCCAATGAGAATAAATGAGTACACAAAAGAAACAAGCTAAGTCTAGATATATTTGATTTATTTAAAGGCAAATTGGATACAAAATGGAATCCTCTTGTGGAATGCTGATGGCTTATAAACTGAAACAAAATGAAATAGCAAATTGTTCTTGTAAACTAAAAGTAAATACTACATCAAAACATTTTACATCTTCCTCTTCCTAGCTCTAGTGAAAACCAGGGGAGAGATAGAACTAGAGGGTCTAGTCCTAGGAGTTTGATGTGGCTTCTACACCTCGCCAAAATTAGGTTGAGGGTAGCACCCCTCGTGGGGGTCTGAGGGTGAGAGGGCTAGAGAGAGATAGGTCTACATCTTGGGGGAGAGAAGAGAGAGTGAGATAGAGAGTGGTAGAGAGATGGGATAGAGGAAGAGTGATAGGGAGATAGATAGGTCTAAAATTCAGGGCAAATAAAGTGAGTGAGATGGAGAGAGCGAGAGAATGCTAATAGGAGCCTACTAATTACTGAAATTTGACTAAGTCTAAAAATTTAAAATATCTTCTAAAACCTAGAATTTGCATTACAACTCCTAGAGATCTGAAACCACTCTCAAACATCCTGCCAATATATACATGAAATATAACTTAAAGTATAAGAATCTTTTTCCTTTCTTATATTTAAATGTTATATTTCATGTTTCATGTATATATTTTGACGAAGAAAATGAGACTGACTTGAAAAAAATAAATTTCGATAATTTTTTGACATGTTTGGGCCTCTTTTTTTTATGCAGTCGAGTTTTTCCCAAAAACTCGCCGAGTTTTTGTGAAAAATTTGCCAAAGAACTCTACGAGTTTTTCCCAAAAACTTGCGAGTTAATGGCATGAATACTTGTTGGGCAAAAAAATTCGTGAGTTTTTCAAAACTCGGCAAGTACTTAGCAAGTATGCCATCTGTGGTTGAAATTGACACTTACTAAAAATAGAGACTAGCTATAAATAGTAATTCTCGGACATGTCCAAAATCACTCTGGAAAGTGTCATTCATCTCCACTAACTCGTTTGAACACATTTGTAGCATCAAAATACTCCCTTGACCATGTTGGCACCAATCTAAAGACCAACACTAGTTGTACTACAAGAGGGCCTAAAAATGGGGACATTACAGTCCGCCCTCCCCAATATTGCTTGTCCCCAAGCAATCCACACTTGAACATCATGACTTAAATAATAGGATCCCAGATAAGCTTGTAGAAAGCCTTGCTAAAAGTCCTCTGCCTCAACTAGATGAGAATGAAACTAAACTCGACAACCTCATGGGTCATCCTCCAAATATAAAGCAATCTGCCCAGCATGGAAAATCCTAGATCCCTCTTCCAAACTGGAAGTCCACTGTACTCAACACTCATTGACGTCCACTGTGCCACTCTGATAAAACCATCATCACTGCGCCGAGAGTGGTGAAGTAACTCATTAGGATCCAAACAAAATGATGTACCAAGCGACTCACCACTTGGATCCCAAACCACCACATCCCCACATGCACCAAAAATGAGAAGATGGAAGAATTATCTCGAGGTAACAACATTACAACACCAGTCTCAACCTCTGCAGATCTCCCATGGATGTGAAGAATACTCACCATAGGTGCAGGAAAATGCATAACTGCCCCTTCCGAGTTGCTGATATGGGACAGATCAAGAACCTCCCATCTGAAAATCAGACCTATGGGAATGAAAATAAAACCGCCAGGGTCATACGGTAATAGAGTCTCAACCTTATGCCGCTCTCCAACAAACTGGAGATGATGCAACTCCTCCAAAATCATGTACAGCTGTTGTCCTCCATAAATTATGAAAGAATTCTATGTTCCATGAACTAAGACATGTAGAATACAGATTAACTACTTGGGGCGGGGGATTGGGGATGAATCGGTAGTTAATAAATCTTAAATTTATCCAACTAATTTGTTTTACAAAATGGTTTTTGAACAAAAACTGAAATAAACTGAAACTTGAAACAATAGTGCAAAGCAATCACACATGAAACAACTGCACAAGATTTGACGTGGAAACCCAAGATGGAAAAAACCACGGTGAGCAATGCTGTTAGGATCTACTGTCCTAATCCAGCCTCATAGATAAAAAACAATTACAATCTCTTAAGGGCACCAACCCTAAGGAGTCACCAAACCCCTATTCTAACAGCACCAACTCTTTTCATCAATATGAGCACCAACTCAACTCTTCTAAAACACCAATTTTATCAGGAAAACAATCACTCAATGTTACTGATTTCAACTTTGTATACCATCAAGTTTTATATACATAGACATCTCTTATTGCCTGATTCTCTTCATCCTTCAAGAAGACTGTATGAAATCCCACATCTGAAACACATAAATCTGCACAACTTATTCAGAACATTTCCAACCTTCACACATATATTAGTTTGTAACATTTATCAATCTGCTTGACAATATCAACTTATTCTGTGACTGATATAAACCTGATCTGAAACTTGACTGAAAATGATAGAACACTGTTTAAATCCTGGAGTACACTATTACTAGTATATCAAACTGTAAAATGATTTATACCTGATCTGAAAAATTCCAAAAAATCAGAACTACAGATTGTAACTTTCAGAGACTTCTCAATGATAACTCCCTTCAGAATTTCTTCAAACCCACGTATCTCCTCCACAGGCTAGTGTAGCAACCAATGCTGTTCTTTTAAATATCAACCTTGGTGAAATTCACACCTTCTTTATATGACAGTAAAGACTTCTTTTCTCATTAATAACACTGATTTTTTTTAATATCAACAAGCCTCTTCCAACCCCTCAGTACAATGCCTTTAAATAATATAACTTAGTTTGAGAGGAAGTTACAAACTTCCATCAATTTACTAGTTTATGTTTAAAGCTCATTATCACTAACTGTTTTCATCCAAACTTAACTTCCTTTGGTTCAAGTAAATATAACAATCTTTTAATACATGTTTTTTAAGAACACATGTAGAGACCGATAAAGAAGTTACAACCAACTTGCAACCAATATATGACTATCATTTTTACCATTCACAAATGACATATTTGCTCCTTTTTTTAAGACTTTCTTTCAGATATCATTTCAGATAATAATGCCAAGCATAAGTCGAGGCAAAATGGATATCCTTCAGAAAAACAAAATGCTTCTCACAGTTGTCACAGACTATGAAACATTGAAGAAAAATCTGGTAAGAATAATAGAATTATCTGCATATCTTTAAAGTCATATTCTGTCTTGATACGTATCAGAAACAAGTGCAGATTATCTTAAAATTTTATACGAACATTTGGTGATGACAAATGTGGAATCAATAGACATCAATGACAAATACAAATGCCAACAAGACAGCCATCTCTCATCAACTTATGGAGCAAAACTCCATCACTATGGGATAGAATACCAATGTCATCATACTCACTAAAATCACGACTCCCCTGTGATTGTATACAACCATCTGAAGGAAACAGAGCAGAATGCCCACAAGATTTGGTTCCATATTTGGGAAATGGACACACATCATCCTAGAGTGGGCTATATATAATCCTTGAGCCAATCAACACTTATGCATCATCGTATCATCACTGTGGAGGCTGAAAGAAAAATGATGAGCACTCCTTATGATACAATCGAGGTAAAATTTACCCGCACATGCCAAACGAAGCCCTGAATAGTCATTGGGATTCCATGCCTCATCACTCTCATCGCATGAATCATCATAAAGGGCAGATTTGGTATTGGCTCTGCAAGCCCTCTTTGCAAACTTGATGTCTAAGTCCTGATCTGAAAGCAAATGGAGGAAATTTGATTTCATTTCCTCTAGATAGTGTTTGATAGTTTGTAGACTTGACATAGAAGGCCCAACTATAATTCCTTTCTGCCTTTCTTCCAATTGCGTTGACCACAAGAGGTATTCAACAAACTTGTGTGTGCCATCAAATCGAGTTAAGGTTTGGACAACCTAATCTTCTATAACTTTCAGTTGTTCGTTAAGTTCTCGTGACTCACTAGGCTTTGGATCACAATCAGCTCCAACCAAAACCTTTCCTGATTTGCTCACAAATGTAGGAGACATGCTCCCACAAGATGAAGCCCTACAATCCTGATGTAAATATGATGGAATAGTGTGACAATTCAACATACTAGCCTCACAAGAATCCACCTCCGTGTCACAAGTAGTACCAATGACAATCTCTACATTACCAATATAGAGACTTGCGCCCTTGTTGTTTGTGGATGCATACACTCCACTATTGGCTGGTCCACCAGGTGTATGCACAACGACCTCTTCTATACCTATGTCTTGAGACCTGAATTGGCTCTCCCACAAAGGTGACTCGTGATCTGCATGATGCAGGTTGTGTGTATACTCAAAAATTTCAGAATCATTCTTGTCCTCATGCCCATGCATGTCTGAAAGTTCCTCTTGCTCAACCATCTTAAGGGGTTCTCCTTTCAAACCATGAGCACCACTCTCACCCCCAGGTGTTATGGCAGCCATAGAAGTCTGGTTTCCTACTATGGATGATGATGATTGAACCAAGGTCAATTCTTCACAAAGCTCATCAATCTGAATTTCAGATTCTTGAAGAGCCATCTAATTGCTCTTCAAAGAATCCCGAATAACCATAAGCTCGTCAGTAAGCTTATCTACCTCTGCTTCTTTCCCTTTCAGTGCATCAAAATTTATCTAACCAAGCATGAGAAGGTGATCTCTATCAAAAAGTAACTGTAGGTAATTAGTCGTCATTATCATTAATGCTTCTCTAAGTGCTTGTAAATTTGAAAGAAAAATTTCTCCACCAAGGTCCATATGTATTCCCGAAGACCTCCAACAACATTTTTGTTGGTTGAAAATTTTGTACACTTGGGGAAATATACAAAATTGTGGTTTCAACCACAACACACGAATAAAAACTCTCCTAATTAAGGGAAGGTTCCCCCTATCTAACTACAACTTTGAAAATAAAATAGGATGGGACAACAATCTTTCTTCTTTTTTCAAGAAAGACAATATCCTTTTCTCTTCACAGAAAAGGATAGCGATTGAATATGAACAGCAGTAACCACTTTCAAGTGAAATAAGAGAAAGCAAATGAAGTTTCCTGAAAGCGCAAAGACTTCCGTCACTTCCTTCGGGATGGGACAGCAATATCAAGCTCAAAGACTTGATTATGTGAAGTCCTATCTACCCTTTGCTATACTAAATTTTACAACGAATAAAAGACAACAACTCAAAGATTGGAATAATCTATTCTTTCAACACAAAGACAAGAACTAATGCAAGCTCAAAGACTTGCTGCTATTTCTTATCAAACAATAATTTTTCCTCAAGAATAGACGCAAGCTCAAAGACTTGCTGCTCTTTCTAGAGATTTTCCTATTTTAATTAATCTTCTCTTCTTGCAGCTCAAAGACTTCAAATCAGATTAGACTAAGCTCCTTTTAGAAACACTTTGCATAGAAGAAATAAAAAGATTCAAACTCAAACATGTAGCTCAAAGACTCAAAACTTGAGTAATCCTTCTTTATTATTCTTCAAAAAACTTTCAATTCACATACATAAGCTCAAAGACTTCTTGCTGTAAATTTGGCAGAGTTTTTGCTTGCTTTCCAAAAAGATAAAGATTACAATAGACCCCTCAAGTATTTATAGAAGAGGAGCCTTGAGAAAAAGGTGGGAGGATCCTAACTAACTTGAGAGATTCTCTCAACCACCAAGACTTATTCAATAACTAACTAAGACTTATTCCAACTACAATCCTAATTGAACACAAGTTGTAGTTGCTTTACATGTAATTACAAAAGTGGAAGTAATGAGTTGACTTGCAATTACAAAGTTATTTTTTTTCATGTAACTTGTCAAAACGAAATTACAAATGCATAACTAAAACATTTCCATGTGTCTAAAGACACGACTCTAACTGCATCATCCTTTGTCTGTGATGATCTTCATGTCACTTTAGGATGCTATAACTTGAAGTATTCTGGATTGGTATAGACATCTTGAATCGGAACGGGAACTTGCATCCTTGTCTTCTTGCTTGGGGTAGTACTATCTTTTCAGGAGGGAAAGGGCAGCCTTCCTCTTTTTATGTCATGACCATCTTTGTCTTGAAAGCATTCTATGTTCTCAACCATGAATTCTTATTGTATCTCTTCTTTGTATCATCCTCCAATCTTGAAATCTGCTTGCAAAATAAGGCCCATGCCTTAATCCATTGATTTGGCAGATCGTGTGTGCAAACCGGACTGACAAGGGAAGAGATAAATTGATGCAAAAATGGGCTCACAAGTGAATTTCAGGTTTTGGAAGTTGCATTACATGTGTGGGGAGAACAAGAGCATTAACTTGCAATTGCGGGGAACAAACATGCAACTTCATATGTGTAATGGGTAAACACAAGTTTGCACTTGTAATTGGACCTTTAGAATTCATTTTCAAGTGTTTTTTGAGTGCATTTTGGACCAATTTCGGGTTCTGGATGGCTGACCGCAGGTAGACTTTAAATGGGGAAAATGAATGAAGGTGTGAAATGAGTGGATGGAATGGTATGTACGGATGATGTAAATGAATATGAAAAGATTTTGGGAAGATCATCTTCAAGAAAATGGGAAGAACTTTCAACAAAAGATGGTTAAATCTTTTATCTGTGAGGGAAGAACAATGATTTTCATCCAACTTGTAATTGGGATTTAAAATCTCGAATACAAGTAAAGAAGGAAAATGGGGAAGAACAATTCAATTCTAAAATTGCTTTACAAAGGGGAAAATCTCTCTCACAAAACCGATTTTTTGGGGAAGAACCAACATATTTGAAAACAAGAAAAATGAAACAAGAAGAAAAGAAATCTTACCTTGCTCCAATCTGAAAATGCCTCTTCAACAAGATGATTAATCTTTGAAAGAAGGAAGGAGAACTCTTAAAAAGATATTAACCGCATTCCAAAACCCTAGCCACGTTTTTGAAAAAATGCCCAAAACTGAAAAACGTGGCAGCAAATGCATGAAAAATGAATCAAACAAAGTTCGAAATGCATTGAAACAATGAAAATCGGGTTTTTTAGAAGATATAACAAGTTTAAAATTTCACTTTTCAACATGTTGGGCAAAATCAGGATTTTTTGGCCAAATAGCAAGTTTAAAATGTCAAAAATGCACTTTATGAGCAAAATCGGGTTTTTGGAGATAGTGCAAGTTTTAAATTGTCACTTTTTCATTTACAAGGCAAAATTGGGATTTTTTGAGAGAGATTCAAGTTTAAAATCACTTGCAAAGGGGAAATAAAACCCCTATAACAAGTTATAATTTACTTGCACATATGTAATAGGGGTTTAAAATCCCTATTACATGTAAAAACCATTAAAGTAGAGGTTTTTGGAGAGAACTACAAGTTTACTTGTAACTTAACCAAAAAATCCCTATTTTAACCAAAGAAGCCAAAAAACAATAAAAATAATAAAAACAACAAAGGGAAATTTAAAACAAATTACAAGTATTCATCTTTTAATAAAAGTGCACATGTAATAAGCTAAAAATTCCCCTACAAAGACCAAAACAATGGACATCATTAAAACTTGCAGTTTGAAGAAAATTCTCCACCTGCAGTCGGGATCTTAAAACCCGAAATTGAAGGAAAGACATAGCAAACGAACCCAGAATTTGACGAAATTCGAAATGTAGTTCGAGGATGGACTGAGGATTAAGCTAGTACAAGGATTAGTCGAAATTCTGCCTCGGGAAGCATGCCATAGAGTAAATTTTTTCATTTTTTCACAAAATTTTTATGTAATGGTCCTTCATTTTTGAAAACAAAAATGAGGACAACAATTTTGCCATCAACTTATGGGTATCATCAAAATGTTTAATGGCCGCAATAATCTGGTCTTCATTTACCTTCAATTGTCTTGTCAAAAGATGGGACTATTGAGACCTATCAACACCATCTAAATTTTCTGATTTATAATCAGCATCATGCAACACTAAATCAGATTTATTTCCAAGGTTAGTATCAATATTGCCGATGCCATTAATGCCATCCTCCATGCCCAATTGTATAGAAGTTAGGACAATACTTTGGTCAAAAGTAAATACATCCCATATATCATTAGGTGCTGAACCATGAGGATTCTCATACTGAGATTCAACTTCATTACCCACTGCAACGTCTCCCCCTTGATTGAAATTGCACCTTCTGATGAAGATTTCCCCTCGGATGTAGCTGCAATAGATGACTGATTTTCATCTTCTCCAAGATCACCCGGACCAGCGTAAGCATCAACACTCACTTAGATGTGAAGTCATCATCATTGGCTGATTGGGAGACATCTTCATAATGTGATCAATCTCATAGGATAGCTCTACCTCCAAATTTCCTACCAAGAAACTCGTGCTATTCAGCTGCTGCCTATTTACCATGATTTGATATACAAAATCAGAATGTTTGTTGCTCAAATCCACCACACATAATTCATCTTTCACACCCAAATCTTGAGTGCCATCAAAAGAAGACTCTCAACACCATCATCCTCATGTGAAAAGGCTGCTAGCTCATGATGATGCAAGGAAATATAACGGATGTTGCAAAAATCAGAGTTGTCATACCTTTGTGTGATGTTATCAACATCTCCAAGTGGCTGATCCATATTTGCATTCTCTCCCTCTTTGTGATCAACATGAAGACTCAAGGGTGCAATATGTGATTCCTCTTGATTTAAACTCTCATATGGTGGAAGTGAGCTTGTGAACATGATCTCTTCTTTAGGACTCCCACATGATGACAGATTTTTGCTTTCCCCATGATCACTTGTAGGCTGCAAATTACTAGCAAGTGACTCTTCTTTCTTCACTAACCTTTCTTCCAGGGTAACTCGCTGCCCTCGTCCTTCAACACTTTAGCCTTATGACTGTGTGTGGTTGAAGGTTCTTTGTTTGCGATCAGAATTTCAGAACCCTTTTTCATTTGCATCGGGTTCCAATGTTTTTTTCATGACTCTCCCTTGTGCTTGGAATTTAACACTATCTTGGATTCAAATGATTTATTTCCAAGCTCCTCATTACGCTTGGATTTAAATATTGACTTGCCATACCCTTTGGTGTCAGGATCGTTCATCATTTTGGTAAGCTCATCTATCAATTCTGAACCTGATTTACCAGGAGTATTCATTTTTGAAAAAAATCTTAAGTCACAACTGAATGCACAGGATGGCAGGATACTTTGTGCTTTGATACCATATAATATCCCCCCTTGTTTTGAAGTTTTAATTGAGCGATGATTTCTGATTTGTAATTTAATTGCTCTGTATTTTTTCTTTATTTGATGTTTTTGGAATAGAAATATAATGCTAGAAATTAATTGTGAATTGCAATTTAACTATTTGATTTTAAAACAACAAATTTCACAGTTAAACCCTTGCTTGCCAAAATTAAATTAATTAAATATAAACATACTTGAATTGCCTAGCAATGGATATTATATTTTTTGCTGATTCTATTTGTTGACCAACTAGAGGCAATAATGACAATTCTGGAAAATGATGATCAACCCTGGGTTTTCACACCTAGGCTGGTGAATTGCATACGATAAATCCGAACGGCCAAGTTTGAGCATGTGGAAGCTAGAATGAGGGCGGCTGGCTGGGAGAAGATGAAATGTCCCTTTGCAGTCTTGTTTGGTCTAAAATGTGCATTAGGAAAGCCACACACTTCCTCATGAAACCCTCAAATCGGTATGGCTGAAAGTTGCAATGATATTCCTCTTGAAATGTGTGCAATAACAATTCAAATCTTCCCTTTAGAATTGCTTTCAACCTACAGATTAGTAGTCCCTGAATATAATCTTGAATCCTCTGACAAATTTTGTGAAATTAAGCTCAATTGAAGCCCCTAAATGAAACCTCTTGAAATCAGTGCTCTTGGATGATGTTCCACACCTACAAGCATTTGAACTCTTCGGAGATTTCATTCCCAAAAGCCTAAACTTCTCCAATTGTAGCAAACCCTTGCTCAGAATTTTTCCAATTCTTCAAAAAGTAATCTTAATAATGAATGAGGAATTGATTGTTTTTTAGCTTTTTATAGTTTCCTCAAAGGGCATGATTTTCTATGTGCCTTTTTAATCATTAAAAATCACATTAAATATTTTCTTTTTGATGTAACTTAATATTTCCATGATGGGCGCCCAAGTTAGCTAAATACATTGGCTTTATTAAATTATTAAATGCCACAGCATTTAATTCCCCTTGTAATAACCTTTCGATTTAATTTAATATTATTAAAGAATTTAATTTTAATAATAACTAAATTAATCCTCCAAACTGAAAGATCCCTGATAGATCTTTGCTGTTTAACCAGGCAGATTTGTCTGAATTACAAAGCCAAACAATGAATCCAATGTATTTCCCAAGCTCTCATACAAATTCAAAGTTAAACTGGAAGATGAAGAATGTTCTCCAACCCCACATACACTGGAAGTGAATACAAGCAATACCCTATACACCACGTGGTGTATTTGCTGCGAATGGCATTCCTCCAGCTGCAATGAACCACGTCTCCACTGGAAAGATGGTAGGCCACGCTGAAACCCTACTGAGAATTGATGCCTCTGTCCTTAATCACCACACACAATGCCTTATAAGTCCGGTGCCAAAGATTGCTGAGGGCTACGTCCCAGCCAATCCTAATCCTGGGGTTTGCGTCCCAGTCTAGAAATCGCTCTCCAGAGCAAATTCATACAAGTTGTCAAATATGCAAAAGATGATGATAGAATGAAGCTCCTATCCCCTTATAACCCCTCTCAATTGCAAATCGAACCCTAATTGTCTCCAAGTGGCATGGTCTAGTGGAAATGTTATAATTTCTTATTTTAAAGTGGTCATGTTACTAGAAAATGACCTTTTTCCTCATAGACAGAAATCCGCTCACTGAATTGCCCTGAGACCAAAGAGAAAGATTTAAAGAATTTCAAGATCTTTCCAACGAGCTATCACACAATAGGGTGCGCATCCAGATGAGGCCAAAAATCCCCTTATTACTCCAAAATGGCTAACAACTTAGCCTTATTTAATTATAAACGCTAACTTAGGAAATATTAAAAATATAACCCAAATAGCCATAAAATGCCCAACTGACATTACAAACCCTAAAATCATCCTGTCACCTGTCTGTGACTGAAGTCGGAAATCAAGGATTCACTGGTAGTCTCATCCCTAAAATCTAGGGATGCTCCTAAAATTTAGGAAACAAGCCCAATCTCTCTGAAACTGAACCCAAAGAGGCATCTCATGGAGACCCAACCTTGGGCATGATCAAACCTCCTAAAAAGTAGGAACTGCCTCCTAAAAACAAGGAATGTCTCCCAACTGATCAATAACTGCTAGAATACCAAGTCTCCAACACTGAATAACCATACCGGGTCTCTGTCCAACCCTGTCAGCCTACAAGACCCCATAATAAGCTGACTCACATGTCTCTGCTAGACTGAGCTAGAGTGGGGACATGACAGTCCTCCCCTCTCGGAGATGCTTGCCCACAAGCAACTGTAATGCTGGATGCTGTAAAATGCTCTCACCTTCCCAAGTGGCATCCTCTATGGGAAGATCTCTCCATCGAACCAAATACTCTCGAATCACCCGGCTTCTCAGCCGTCGTTCCTTCACCTCAAGAATCTCATCAGGAACCAAAATCAATTTACCCTCCTCATCCATAGGAGGTAACTCGGGTGAAACTGTAATATGCTGTCCAAGGGCCTTTTTCAGGCAAGATACATGAAATACATTATGAATCCTGCTGCCAGGTGGTAACTCAACCTCATATGCAACCTCTCCCACTCGCCTGAGTACCCTGTATGGACCATAAAAACGTGGTTTGAGCTTCTCAGCTCCCCCCCTTTTTAGGGTGCTCTGCCGATATGGTTGTAAGCGCAGAAAGACCATATCATCCACCTCAAATGCTCTCTCAATCCTGTGCCTGTCTGCGTACATCTTTTGCTGATTTTGGGCCTGCTGTAAATTCTCCCTGAGAGATCTCATGACATCCTGGTTCTCCTGTAACCAATCCTGAGCCAAAGGAACTCTACTATCACTAATTGCCAAATCAGTGAAAGATAATGCCTCATATCCATAGAGAGCTCTGAAAGGCGTCATGCCAATGGACATATGGTGAGTGGTATTATAACAATACTCGCCCAAATACAACCAACGTACCCATGCTTTTTGTTGCCCTGACACATAGTTACGCAAATATCCCTCAACCCACTTGTTGACTATCTCGGTCTGTCCATCAGTTTGAGGGTGGTAACTAGTACTAGGTGTCAACTCAGTGCCTGTAAGCCTGAAAAGTTCCTGCCAAAAGGAACTCATGAACCTGCTGTCCCTGTCACTCACAATGGTCTTGGGAAGACCATGGAGTCTAAATACCTCCCTGAAAAATAACTCAGCCACCTGTGATGCTGTGAAATCCAGTGCAATGGGAAAGAAGTGGGCATACTTTGTTAGCCTATCCACAACAACATAAATACAATCTTTCCCCTGAACCCGAGGAAGACCTGTAATGAAATCCATTGAGATCCCTGTCCACTTCTGTTCCGATATAGGTAAGGGTTGCAACAACCCCGCTGGGTAGGTATGCTCCGACTTGTTCTGCTGACAAGTCATACACTCACGGACATGGCGTAAAACATCATCTTTGAGACCCTTCCAAGAGAATCTCTCACGAACCGCCCTGTAAGTCTTACCATATCCTGGATGTCCTGCTGTAGGAGTATCATGGAGAGCATGCAAAATTTGTTCCTTCAACTGAGAACTCGGAACAAGATAAACCCTACCCTTGTAGTAGATAATATCATCTACCACACTATATCTGTCATCCACTATCAAACCATCCATGATCTCACAAGCATGCTGATCCTTGGAATACTCAACTAAGAGTTGAGCCTTCCAATCTGCTGAAATCTCGCTCAATGAGCAAAGGGCAGCCAATGAAGGTTTCCTAGAGAGTGCATCAGCCACAGTATTATTCTTCCCCTTTATGAATTCGATATCGAAGTCATAAGCCTGAATTTTGCTAATCCATTTTTGTTGTCTATCATTAAGCTCTGTTTGATTTAGGAAGTATTTCAGACTGTTGTGATCAGTTCTTACCACAAATTTGCTGCCAACAAGATACTGTCTGAATTTGGCTAACGCATGCATGATAGCCAACATTTCCTTGTCGTAGGTAGAGTACAACCTCTCATTATTTTGCAACTTTCTGCTCTCATAGGCAATGGGATGTTTGTTCTGCATCAACACGGCTCCTATACCAAATCCTGAGGCATCACACTCTAGAACAAAGGGCTGCGAGAAATCAGGTAGTGCCAAGACAGGACAAGTGCTCATCACCTCCTTGAGTCTATCAAAGACCCCCTGCGCTTGTTCTGTCCATCTGAAGGCCCCCTTTTTTGTAAGATCTGTCAAAGGTGCCGCCAACTGAGAGAACCCCTTCACAAATCTCCTATAATAAGCACACAATCCAAGGAATCCACGTAACTCCGTAATGTTCTGAGGGACGGGCCAATTCTGAATTGCCTGAATCTTCTCCTCATGCACCTTCACTCCATCAGCACTGATCACATGTCCCAAATATAACACCTCCCTCAATCCAAACTCACATTTGGAAAGCTTAGCAAATAGAGACTGATCCTCCATTATGCCAAGTACCTCCTCAAGATGTCTGAGATGATCCTCCCAAGTACAACTGTAAATCAATATATCATCAAAGAACACTAGAACCGACTTCCTCAACTGCTTGTTGAAGATATGGTTCATACAGGACTGGAAAGTAGCTGGTGCATTGGTAAGGCCAAAAGGCATTACCAGGAACTCATAATGCCCATAGTGACAACGGAAAGCAGTCTTGTGTACATCCTCAGCGCGTACACGAATCTGATGGTAGCCTGAACGAAGATCAATCTTAGAGAAATAGACAGCCCCATGTAACTCATCCAACAACTCATCTATGCGCGGAATAGGATATCTGTTTTTTATTGTCTTCTTGTTCAAGGCTCTATAATCAATACACATCCGTAGAGTCCCATCCTTCTTCTTAACCAACACTACGGAAGAAGCAAACGGGCTAGAACTCGGTCGAATGAAACCCATATCTAATAGTTCATGAATTGTCTTCTCAATTTCATCCTTATAAGCTCTAGGATGACGATATGGGGTAGTAATCACTGGCTTTGCTCCCTCCTCCAACTCTATACCATGCTCAAAACCTCTATCTGGTGGCACTCCAGGAGGTATATCACCAAATACTCTACCATGGCGATCCATCACTGACTGAATGTCCACATGAAACACACGGCCATCCTGGGGTGTGGGTGTTTTGGACTTAACCAAACAATGCGTAGCCCAGAGTACATCATTATGCCTGAGGATAGTCTCCATCCTGCGAGAAGTCACTTCCCTAGGTCCACCATCTGAAGCTGCCCTCAAAATCACTTTCTTCCCTCCAGACAGAAACTCCAACTGCATACGTTGGTGATCAATAATGTAACGCCCAATACCCTGTAACCACTGCATGCCCAAAACCACATCATAATCCTCTATAGGAAGCACATAAAAATCATCAGTCAAAGTATAATTCCCCATCTGAATACTAAGCTGTGGAATCCGTTTGGTGCAACCCAAAACTGCACCATCTGCCACCTTCACTCCAAAACCACCAAACTCCTCATACTGCAAGCCACGCCTCTCAACTAATTTCTGATCAATAAAGTTATGCGTAGCACCTGTGTCTACCAAGCCGGTGACCCGCTTACCCTTAAGTGTACCTTTCAACCGGAAGGCATGAAACTTAGGATAACTGGAGAGAGTAGCCATAGCTACTTTGGCTGACGCCAACGGCTCAGGGATGTCTAGCTCCAACTGTGTCTGAACCTGCTCAACATCCTCTGTATCCTCCTCAATATCAGTATCAAGAACCTCCTCATCTCCTAACTCAGAAGTCACCTCAATCAAATGAACCTTTCCTTTACCCATGCAACGGTGTCCTGGTTCCCAAGGTTCCTTGCAGGAAAAACATAACTTTTTCCTCCTCAATTCATTCCTCGTTTCCTGATTCATCCAAGGGGTTTTCGCTGAAGTCCCTTCTTTGTTCTGGGACGTATTGGCCTTCTGTGCAGGCCATGAATCTCTAAATGGTTTCTTATCTGCCTGATAAGAAGTGGGAACAGTATCTAGTCTCAATGTCACCTCAATAGCCTCCTTAAGAGTTGCTGGTTGGAAAGCACGCACTAGTCCCTTTAGCCTATCCTGCAAGCCCTCAGTGAACAACATCACACTACGTCTCTGGGGCATATCCGGTACCATCACTGCAATACGTTGGAACTCATTAATATAGGCTTCTGCATGACCGGTTTGTCTAAGGTGAGCCAACTCCCTGTAATAAAGTTCTGTATCCTTACGGTCAAACCGTGCAATGAGACGCTCAGTGAACTCAGTATAGGAGTGAACTAAGGTGTGATCCTGGGTGACCAATCCATGGTGCCACCAATCATAGGCAATCCCCTCTAAATGCAATACAGCAAACTGAATAGCCTCACGCTCAGGCATGGGCCTCAATGAAAGATATATGTCCAGCTTGTGGACCCACGCTCGTGCGCTAGTGTCTCCTGTGCCATTATATGGGGCCAATGTAATCTTCCCAGTAGCTCTATTCAAATCATAATTCTGCTGCTGCTGGTGTGGTCTATTACCACGATCTCCCCTGAACCTGGTTGTATCTCTACGCTGTGCACAATACTGGGGAAGAGGGAAAACGTCCCTAACCTCAGGGGGTAGAGCTCTCCACTCAGCTGTGGCTGCTAAAACTGACTCCTGGAACCCAACCTCCGGTGGTTCCACTTGTGCTGGTTGTTCACCTGGTATGAACTGAGGAAGCAATGGCCTATTCGTAGTAGGTGTACGATGGCGGTGCCTCCTGCTGGAATGATGGGAACTCCCAACTGAAGATTGGGACTGATGGCTGCGGTGACTGCCAGCCACTGAAGGTGACCTACCACGCCTACCTCTGTGTCCATCCATATCCAAACGATCCAAGGTATCTTGTAACCTATCTAATGCCTGGACGATCCTGGGCTGAGTAGTGATAAGAGTCCTCATCATCTCTCTCTCTTCCTCATCCTGATTTCTTCTGTCGCCCACCTGTTCCTCAGCCATGACTGGATTCTGTTCTATCCCAAACTCACGCTCGTACTGAGCTCTTCTGCGTGTGTAATACCTATTTATATCCGCTCTACCCGAATGCATAGAAATAAAGTCTGATTAACCCCACAGGCTGGCAGAATACATGGCTCTGATACCACTGAAAGATCCCTGATAGATCTTTGCTGTTTAACCAGGCAGATTTGTCTGAATTACAAAGCCAAACAATGAATCCAATGTATTTCCCAAGCTCTCATACAAATTCAAAGTCAAACTGGAAGATGAAGAATGTTCTCCAACCCCACATACACTGGAAGTGAATACAAGCAATACCCTATACACCACGTGGTGTATTTGCTGCGAATGGCATTCCTCCAGCTGCAATGAACCACGTCTCCACTGGAAAGATGGTAGGCCACGCTGAAACCCTACTGAGAATTGATGCCTCTGTCCTTAATCACCACACACAATGCCTTATAAGTCCGGTGCCAAAGATTGCTGAGGGCTACGTCCCAGCCAATCCTAATCCTGGGGTTTGCGTCCCAGTCTAGAAATCGCTCTCCAGAGCAAATTCATACAAGTTGTCAAATATGCAAAAGATGATGATAGAATGAAGCTCCTATCCCCTTATAACCCCTCTCAATTGCAAATCGAACCCTAATTGTCTCCAAGTGGCATGGTCTAGTGGAAATGTTATAATTTCTTATTTTAAAGTGGTCATGTTACTAGAAAATGACCTTTTTCCTCATAGACAGAAATCCGCTCACTGAATTGCCCTGAGACCAAAGAGAAAGATTTAAAGAATTTCAAGATCTTTCCAACGAGCTATCACACAATAGGGTGCGCATCCAGATGAGGCCAAAAATCCCCTTATTACTCCAAAATGGCTAACAACTTAGCCTTATTTAATTATAAACGCTAACTTAGGAAATATTAAAAATATAACCCAAATAGCCATAAAATGCCCAACTGACATTACAAACCCTAAAATCATCCTGTCACCTGTCTGTGACTGAAGTCGGAAATCAAGGATTCACTGGTAGTCTCATCCCTAAAATCTAGGGATGCTCCTAAAATTTAGGAAACAAGCCCAATCTCTCTGAAACTGAACCCAAAGAGGCATCTCATGGAGACCCAACCTTGGGCATGATCAAACCTCCTAAAAAGTAGGAACTGCCTCCTAAAAACAAGGAATGTCTCCCAACTGATCAATAACTGCTAGAATACCAAGTCTCCAACACTGAATAACCATACCGGGTCTCTGTCCAACCCTGTCAGCCTACAAGACCCCATAATAAGCTGACTCACATGTCTCTGCTAGACTGAGCTAGAGTGGGGACATGACAGTCCTCCCCTCTCGGAGATGCTTGCCCACAAGCAACTGTAATGCTGGATGCTGTAAAATGCTCTCACCTTCCCAAGTGGCATCCTCTATGGGAAGATCTCTCCATCGAACCAAATACTCTCGAATCACCCGGCTTCTCAGCCGTCGTTCCTTCACCTCAAGAATCTCATCAGGAACCAAAATCAATTTACCCTCCTCATCCATAGGAGGTAACTCGGGTGAAACTGTAATATGCTGTCCAAGGGCCTTTTTCAGGCAAGATACATGAAATACATTATGAATCCTGCTGCCAGGTGGTAACTCAACCTCATATGCAACCTCTCCCACTCGCCTGAGTACCCTGTATGGACCATAAAAACGTGGTTTGAGCTTCTCAGCTCCCCCCCTTTTTAGGGTGCTCTGCCGATATGGTTGTAAGCGCAGAAAGACCATATCATCCACCTCAAATGCTCTCTCAATCCTGTGCCTGTCTGCGTACATCTTTTGCTGATTTTGGGCCTGCTGTAAATTCTCCCTGAGAGATCTCATGACATCCTGGTTCTCCTGTAACCAATCCTGAGCCAAAGGAACTCTACTATCACTAATTGCCAAATCAGTGAAAGATAATGCCTCATATCCATAGAGAGCTCTGAAAGGCGTCATGCCAATGGACATATGGTGAGTGGTATTATAACAATACTCGCCCAAATACAACCAACGTACCCATGCTTTTTGTTGCCCTGACACATAGTTACGCAAATATCCCTCAACCCACTTGTTGACTATCTCGGTCTGTCCATCAGTTTGAGGGTGGTAACTAGTACTAGGTGTCAACTCAGTGCCTGTAAGCCTGAAAAGTTCCTGCCAAAAGGAACTCATGAACCTGCTGTCCCTGTCACTCACAATGGTCTTGGGAAGACCATGGAGTCTAAATACCTCCCTGAAAAATAACTCAGCCACCTGTGATGCTGTGAAATCCAGTGCAATGGGAAAGAAGTGGGCATACTTTGTTAGCCTATCCACAACAACATAAATACAATCTTTCCCCTGAACCCGAGGAAGACCTGTAATGAAATCCATTGAGATCCCTGTCCACTTCTGTTCCGATATAGGTAAGGGTTGCAACAACCCCGCTGGGTAGGTATGCTCCGACTTGTTCTGCTGACAAGTCATACACTCACGGACATGGCGTAAAACATCATCTTTGAGACCCTTCCAAGAGAATCTCTCACGAACCGCCCTGTAAGTCTTACCATATCCTGGATGTCCTGCTGTAGGAGTATCATGGAGAGCATGCAAAATTTGTTCCTTCAACTGAGAACTCGGAACAAGATAAACCCTACCCTTGTAGTAGATAATATCATCTACCACACTATATCTGTCATCCACTATCAAACCATCCATGATCTCACAAGCATGCTGATCCTTGGAATACTCAACTAAGAGTTGAGCCTTCCAATCTGCTGAAATCTCGCTCAATGAGCAAAGGGCAGCCAATGAAGGTTTCCTAGAGAGTGCATCAGCCACAGTATTATTCTTCCCCTTTATGAATTCGATATCGAAGTCATAAGCCTGAATTTTGCTAATCCATTTTTGTTGTCTATCATTAAGCTCTGTTTGATTTAGGAAGTATTTCAGACTGTTGTGATCAGTTCTTACCACAAATTTGCTGCCAACAAGATACTGTCTGAATTTGGCTAACGCATGCATGATAGCCAACATTTCCTTGTCGTAGGTAGAGTACAACCTCTCATTATTTTGCAACTTTCTGCTCTCATAGGCAATGGGATGTTTGTTCTGCATCAACACGGCTCCTATACCAAATCCTGAGGCATCACACTCTAGAACAAAGGGCTGCGAGAAATCAGGTAGTGCCAAGACAGGACAAGTGCTCATCACCTCCTTGAGTCTATCAAAGACCCCCTGCGCTTGTTCTGTCCACCTGAAGGCCCCCTTTTTTGTAAGATCTGTCAAAGGTGCCGCCAACTGAGAGAACCCCTTCACAAATCTCCTATAATAAGCACACAATCCAAGGAATCCACGTAACTCCGTAATGTTCTGAGGGACGGGCCAATTCTGAATTGCCTGAATCTTCTCCTCATGCACCTTCACTCCATCAGCACTGATCACATGTCCCAAATATAACACCTCCCTCAATCCAAACTCACATTTGGAAAGCTTAGCAAATAGAGACTGATCCTCCATTATGCCAAGTACCTCCTCAAGATGTCTGAGATGATCCTCCCAAGTACAACTGTAAATCAATATATCATCAAAGAACACTAGAACCGACTTCCTCAACTGCTTGTTGAAGATATGGTTCATACAGGACTGGAAAGTAGCTGGTGCATTGGTAAGGCCAAAAGGCATTACCAGGAACTCATAATGCCCATAGTGACAACGGAAAGCAGTCTTGTGTACATCCTCAGCGCGTACACGAATCTGATGGTAGCCTGAACGAAGATCAATCTTAGAGAAATAGACAGCCCCATGTAACTCATCCAACAACTCATCTATGCGCGGAATAGGATATCTGTTTTTTATTGTCTTCTTGTTCAAGGCTCTATAATCAATACACATCCGTAGAGTCCCATCCTTCTTCTTAACCAACACTACGGAAGAAGCAAACGGGCTAGAACTCGGTCGAATGAAACCCATATCTAATAGTTCATGAATTGTCTTCTCAATTTCATCCTTATAAGCTCTAGGATGACGATATGGGGTAGTAATCACTGGCTTTGCTCCCTCCTCCAACTCTATACCATGCTCAAAACCTCTATCTGGTGGCACTCCAGGAGGTATATCACCAAATACTCTACCATGGCGATCCATCACTGACTGAATGTCCACATGAAACACACGGCCATCCTGGGGTGTGGGTGTTTTGGACTTAACCAAACAATGCGTAGCCCAGAGTACATCATTATGCCTGAGGATAGTCTCCATCCTGCGAGAAGTCACTTCCCTAGGTCCACCATCTGAAGCTGCCCTCAAAATCACTTTCTTCCCTCCAGACAGAAACTCCAACTGCATACGTTGGTGATCAATAATGTAACGCCCAATACCCTGTAACCACTGCATGCCCAAAACCACATCATAATCCTCTATAGGAAGCACATAAAAATCATCAGTCAAAGTATAATTCCCCATCTGAATACTAAGCTGTGGAATCCGTTTGGTGCAACCCAAAACTGCACCATCTGCCACCTTCACTCCAAAACCACCAAACTCCTCATACTGCAAGCCACGCCTCTCAACTAATTTCTGATCAATAAAGTTATGCGTAGCACCTGTGTCTACCAAGCCGGTGACCCGCTTACCCTTAAGTGTACCTTTCAACCGGAAGGCATGAAACTTAGGATAACTGGAGAGAGTAGCCATAGCTACTTTGGCTGACGCCAACGGCTCAGGGATGTCTAGCTCCAACTGTGTCTGAACCTGCTCAACATCCTCTGTATCCTCCTCAATATCAGTATCAAGAACCTCCTCATCTCCTAACTCAGAAGTCACCTCAATCAAATGAACCTTTCCTTTACCCATGCAACGGTGTCCTGGTTCCCAAGGTTCCTTGCAGGAAAAACATAACTTTTTCCTCCTCAATTCATTCCTCGTTTCCTGATTCATCCAAGGGGTTTTCGCTGAAGTCCCTTCTTTGTTCTGGGACGTATTGGCCTTCTGTGCAGGCCATGAATCTCTAAATGGTTTCTTATCTGCCTGATAAGAAGTGGGAACAGTATCTAGTCTCAATGTCACCTCAATAGCCTCCTTAAGAGTTGCTGGTTGGAAAGCACGCACTAGTCCCTTTAGCCTATCCTGCAAGCCCTCAGTGAACAACATCACACTACGTCTCTGGGGCATATCCGGTACCATCACTGCAATACGTTGGAACTCATTAATATAGGCTTCTGCATGACCGGTTTGTCTAAGGTGAGCCAACTCCCTGTAATAAAGTTCTGTATCCTTACGGTCAAACCGTGCAATGAGACGCTCAGTGAACTCAGTATAGGAGTGAACTAAGGTGTGATCCTGGGTGACCAATCCATGGTGCCACCAATCATAGGCAATCCCCTCTAAATGCAATACAGCAAACTGAATAGCCTCACGCTCAGGCATGGGCCTCAATGAAAGATATATGTCCAGCTTGTGGACCCACGCTCGTGCGCTAGTGTCTCCTGTGCCATTATATGGGGCCAATGTAATCTTCCCAGTAGCTCTATTCAAATCATAATTCTGCTGCTGCTGGTGTGGTCTATTACCACGATCTCCCCTGAACCTGGTTGTATCTCTACGCTGTGCACAATACTGGGGAAGAGGGAAAACGTCCCTAACCTCAGGGGGTAGAGCTCTCCACTCAGCTGTGGCTGCTAAAACTGACTCCTGGAACCCAACCTCCGGTGGTTCCACTTGTGCTGGTTGTTCACCTGGTATGAACTGAGGAAGCAATGGCCTATTCGTAGTAGGTGTACGATGGCGGTGCCTCCTGCTGGAATGATGGGAACTCCCAACTGAAGATTGGGACTGATGGCTGCGGTGACTGCCAGCCACTGAAGGTGACCTACCACGCCTACCTCTGTGTCCATCCATATCCAAACGATCCAAGGTATCTTGTAACCTATCTAATGCCTGGACGATCCTGGGCTGAGTAGTGATAAGAGTCCTCATCATCTCTCTCTCTTCCTCATCCTGATTTCTTCTGTCGCCCACCTGTTCCTCAGCCATGACTGGATTCTGTTCTATCCCAAACTCACGCTCGTACTGAGCTCTTCTGCGTGTGTAATACCTATTTATATCCGCTCTACCCGAATGCATAGAAATAAAGTCTGATTAACCCCACAGGCTGGCAGAATACATGGCTCTGATACCACTGAAAGATCCCTGATAGATCTTTGCTGTTTAACCAGGCAGATTTGTCTGAATTACAAAGCCAAACAATGAATCCAATGTATTTCCCAAGCTCTCATACAAATTCAAAGTCAAACTGGAAGATGAAGAATGTTCTCCAACCCCACATACACTGGAAGTGAATACAAGCAATACCCTATACACCACGTGGTGTATTTGCTGCGAATGGCATTCCTCCAGCTGCAATGAACCACGTCTCCACTGGAAAGATGGTAGGCCACGCTGAAACCCTACTGAGAATTGATGCCTCTGTCCTTAATCACCACACACAATGCCTCTGTCCTTAGATCAATTCTTGTTTTAGATTCATACCCCTTTGCCTGCTTAATGCCTAATTTTTGCTCTGCACTATTTTCGTAGGTTGTTTGCCTCGTGGCGTGTGTTATTAATATTGCATATCAACAGTCAGATGATAACCATAGGATAGAATAGTAACCAGAAACTCAGAGCAATGCTTTCATTAATGCCAAAATGTCTAGTACAATAATCATTCTTTGCATCAGTGTCTCCAACACCAAGTACAAGAGCATAGATAAAGACACGGTCGAGGGTTGCGGTTACCACCCGTGGGGAACCGTTGTGCAACGGACAACCACCCTCAACGACACTAACATACTTAACCAACGTAGCTTAACAAGTAGTACAAAGCCCATTTTACGACCAACATCATCCCCCCCCTAGGAAAAGTCTTCTTCGGACGACAAGGACAAAAATCCGGGACTAATACAACAAAATGGGGATGAATTACACTGTATACAATAAGAAAATCACTAAGAAGAAGGGGCTAAGGGGGCGTCCCTGAAGGAGGTAGTTGCACCGCCGATGAAGAAGATGCAGGAACTGCTGACGCCAGTTGAGCCCGGAACTCATACACCTGTTGTGTCCTCGCCTGAAAACCCTTTTCTGCTACCATCTGATGCTCAAGTGCAGATTTCACCATTACTGCTTCCGCAAGGAGTTCTTTTTTTCCTTGACATCACAGTCCTCTTGTGCCCAAACCAAACTTGTCTACAAAACACGCTTTTTAGTCTCAGCCTCCACCAACTGCTACTCAAATGATACTGTCTCCCTAGCCAATTTGTCCTTGATAGCCACCCACGCTGCCCCCTTGGCATCCAACTCGTGGGTATGTTGGGCTAAGTCTCACGCTACTACTGCCTCCAACTTGGTGGTCAGCTCCTCCCGAGCCCTCTGTGCATCCACCAAGGCAACCTCACGTCCAGCCGAGACATACTCCGAGTTCCTCAAAGCGTAGCATTCATGCCTCGAAGTGGCCACAACCCTCTGGCACAAAGGCTAGGAGAAGCCTCAAATCCTCCATCACACTCCCCAAAGGCTGATAACTGATCTGAATAACTCCCTGGTGCCGTACGACTTCGCGTGCTTGCAATGCCTTCCCTCAAACTCTGTTTGTTCGCAACCTCCAAATCTGTCTCCCTCTACGGCTTATGGCTTCCCTGGCAATGCTTAGCTTCAGGCTTCTTTCTCACAGTACGGAACAACCCCAACACTTACCATGACTTCTCTGATGCCCTTCGCCCAACTCGAAAGTGTATTGTAGCTCAAAAATAAATTGGGGGTCTGGGGGCAGTGCCCCCAGCGGGGTCGAGGGCAGCACATCATTTTTGTGATATTTTAAGATACCAAAAACCTTCTTCTCCACTAATTTTTTCAGTGTCCTGGCTCCAGACTCCATTGAATGATTTTTCAAGACACATTTTTCTTTTCACGTGCCATCACCACCGTTTATCTCTATCGTGCTGTGGTATTTTTCCTTTCACCCTTTTTTAAACCTCCGCCGCCATCGCCGTGCTCCTTCAGGCCTACGGTGGTATTCACCGCCGGTGGACCTTCGTTGACGGTGGTTCCACCGCACGGTGGTCACCGGCGGTGGCCCCCTCGACGGTGGTTCCACCGTACAGGGATCCCCGTACGGATCCCTCGATGGTGGTCCCACCATGGCCATCGATTTTTTTTTTTCTTTAATTTAATTTCCTAATCTAATTGTCTAGAGAGTCTTCGACTCGGGTCCTGTGCCTCTGGGATCACCCTTCATCCTTCTCAGTTTTCCTCGCCCGAGAGTCTCCCGCTTTGGTCTCATGCCTCTCGAGTCGCCTGCCCGGCCTCTCAGGTCCCCTTCCATCCTCTCGGGTCCCCCTCCGAACTCTCGGGTGTCCTTCCGGCCTCTTGGGTCCCTTGCGCGCTTCTCGTGGTAGGGTTTCAATTTGGACCCGCTGATGGCAAGTCTATTTCCAATGGCCATCCGAAGATCTGGAACCATAAATTCTACAGGGACCATGGTCTCCTTCCCGTACATAAGAAGAAGAAGAAGAAGAAGAAGAAGAATAATAAAGATTTTGAAGGCTGCGGCCTTCCACATGGGGTTCCAATCGTTGCCGACACGAATGATCTTGGGATTATCTACGTCACCAAGTTTTGTCTCCTTTAATTTTACCTCTTGATACTTGATGGGTTCTTCCTTCAGGAATTGGTGTGCGGTGGTGTCACTCACACGGGCGTCTCCCTTCCAATATTCTTTGTATTTCGGCAGGTACACCTCCTCTGTTACTTGCTCTGGTTCCTCTACTTCGAGCCTGTAGCTCGGGAACATTTCGTAATCCTCCATCTGCCAGTGGAAGAGCCCGTTCAATGACCCTGTCTCATCCTCGGAGCACTCCTAGTTTGAGAATCCCTTCGTCATTGGGCTCCATGCAGCCCCGTCCTTCGTCCCTCAGGTCGCCTTCTCCTTCACCCTCTGATTCTGAAGATGATGCCAGTTCCTCACTAACCAACTGCGTCCCAAGGTCTATGATAAACTTCCTTCCTCCATTCTCCATAGACAGAGTGTTCTTCTTCCAGTTGTGGGTGGCCTTGGCTGCCACCAGCCACCCTCTCCCTAAGATCGCATCATACCCTTTTTTCTTTAGTGGGATTACCACAAAGTCCAGTATGAAGGGTTGTGCCCTGATGGTAACTTGCTGGCTCATCAGTGTCCCAATGGGTTTGATTCTATGCTGATCTGCTCCCACCAGATTGAATGTAGATGGCCATAGCGTTGTCTTCCCCAGCTTCCGCCAGGTTTCTTTTGGAAGAACATTTACTCCCGATCCACCATCGATGATGGTATCGGTTAGAATGGTGCCAAGGTTACCCATCTCCACAATGGTCGAGTTCCTTCCAGTGTTAACTGCTAGCAGCCTGGGGTCTATTGCAGACCCCCGAGGAACATCCGTGCGGTGGTTGGTATTGGTGCGTGGTTGGGAGAGATTATTTAGCAACATCGTTCGTAATTGAGGCATCGCCTGGAGGAGGTCGTGTACCTTCACAGGTACCTCCAGTTTTAAAATTTGATTTAGTGTAGCCTCCTCCGCCTTTGGTCGGCTGGAAGTACCCGTCGTACCCTTCGCCTTCGCCCTCTCTCGTATATCTTTCTCAATTTCTTCCTGTGCTTCCCGTACCCTTCGCTTGTCTATCTCCGGGTCTAGGCACGTTGCTTGTCTCGCTTGGGCACGGGTTACGGCCAGCACTTCCTCTTCTTTGGTTTCCTCGATATTGAGCAAGTTGATGCCAGACTTCGGGCAGGTGGCGTCTTCGTGGTCTCCTGGTCCGCACCATTTGCACAAATATTGTGTGGCCTCTCCCTTCGGGCAGTCTCGGGCGAAGTGCCCCTACTGGTTGCACACTCTGCATTGTATCATCGATCGGCCTTTGGAGTCGTATTGGATCCGGCTCCTTGTATTGTTATTGTTGTTATTGTTGTTTCGTCCTCCCCACTGGTTATCTCGATAGCCTCTCGATGTTGCATTGTTATTCGCCTGGGAGCTGCCGGTACCACCTGATGTAGTTGGTTTTTCCTACATAAGCAATACTTGCTGGTTTCGTGTTTTCATGTTGTAGGGGCATTCCCTGGTGGGATGCCCCATCAATTGGCATATATCACAATAGGCCTTCTTTGGGCAGGAGCCTTTCCTGTGGCCGTTCGTCTTACATTCCGTGCACCAAAGCTCCCCTTCGTCGGTCTTGCTCGGACCTCTCTTCATAACCTTCAACTCTTTCATCATCCTCAGCATGTCCTTCTGTAGGGCTTGCACCTTTTTGCTGGACTCGCCATCGCTGCTGCTTCCCTCGGAAGAGTCATCATCCTCAGACGAGCTATCCTTCTTCTTTTTCTTCTTGGATGTCTTGGTCTCGCTCTCGAGATCCATCGCTCTATTATATGCATCTTTGTACGAGGTTGGTGGAACAATTTTCATCTTCTTCCGGAGGGAGTGTTTCAGTCCCTCCATGAACCATCTCTTTTTCAGCCCATCCGCTGGTTGACTCTCCATTTTCCCCAACAGTTCCTTGAGCCGCCGACTATAGGCTCGAACCGTGTCGTTCTTGTTCTACTATGTGCCATAGATTTCGGCTACTATTTCATTGTCGTCTCTGAGGAGGCGGAACTCTATCTCGAACTCCTTCTTTAGGTTGGGCCATGTGCTGACTTTGGCCTTATCTGTATCGGAGTACCAGTCGATGGCCACTCCCCTTAAGGTTGCTAGAAATTGTGTTACCCATTCGTCCTGGTTGGTAACACCGTTCGCTGACCATATGGTTTCGCAAGTGTGGCAATGGCGGACGGGATCTTCCTTCCCATCGTCATTGAACTTCGGCAGCTTCTGTTTGCTGGCCATTGATGGGGGTCCTGTCACCTATCGTGCACCTGCACCACTCCCACCCGCGCCAGTGGTGTGTGCTGTTTGAGTGAGTGGGGGTACGGTGGTTGGTACTCGCGTGCTTGGTGTGATGGGTCCCAAGAGGGGGTCCTGCTTGCCGTGTGCCTGTGCCTCCTCCGCACCTACGGTCGTACGGTTACCCTCCCCTCCATTCTCACCCTCGTCGTCTGTTCGCTCCCTTCGATGGTCCTCCGTGCGCGGTGTAAGGGATAAATTCCTGAACTGATCCCGGGTCTCTTCGACCAGATGTCTTCGTAGCCTTGTTTCCTCCAAAAATTCTTCGTAGCTTCTCACCCTATGCTGTTCTGGCGACATGTAGAAATCTCCTTCGGCTTATGCTCCTACACCTTCCGTGACACCTCCTTGGTTCCCTTCGGGCAACCCTTCGGCATGTCGTCCTTCGACAAGTTGCCTTAGCCTCCGTCTACGTTCTACTTTTTGTTCCAGAATCAGGGCTCTTTGTGCGGCCTCCCACTCCTCACTTTGTGCCTTCTTATTTCTATCCTTATTTAATAAGTTGGGCATTAATTCCCCTACATAATGTAGGAGTGTTCTTTATTCTGCCCCTGAGGCTCAAGGTTCAAGTTTCCTGTCATCGCTTGCCATTACACTCCTCTTCCCAGCGACGGTTGTTTTCTTCGTACTCCTGGAGGACCTATTGGCGTCGCTCCTCACGCTGGGTTTCCTCCCTTCGATGCTGGTGGGCAAGGGTTGCTTGGCCTAGGAGAAGCGGGAGTTGGTGCAACAACCTCTTTGCCACCAGACTGACGTTGAGAGCATCCTAGACTACACCCTCGGGTACCTCTTCCTGTGTAGCCTCCCCTCGTATGAAAGTCTCTATAGCCGCTTGGAACCGGATCACGAAGTCGCCTGTCAATGCGTTCTCCCCTTCGTAAAGTTCTCTCAGTTGGCCATCATCCCCCTTGATGCTATTGCCAATGGGTTGGCCCATTATCCTCTGTAGGCCATTCACGCTCTGTGGCTACCCAGATTCAAACGGCAATGGCCCCAGATGTTTGCCCCGTGGGGTGTGTTATTAATATTGCATATCAACAGTCAGATGATAACCATAGGATAGAATACTAACCAGAAACTCAGAGCAATGCTTTCATTAATGTCAAAATGTTTAGTACAATAATCATTCTTTGCATCAGTGTCTTCAACAAGTACAAGAGCATATATAAAGACACGGTTGAGGGTTGTAGTTACCACCCACGGGGAACCGTCGTGCAAGGAAAACTACCCTCAATGACACTAACATACTTAACCAACGTAGCTTAACAAGTAGTACAAAGCCCATTTTACGACCAACACAGGTTTGCTCCTTCTTCACTAAGCTTTGAATGATGTCGAAACAAGCAAGTTCAATCCCTTGCTTTATATGCTTCTTCACTTCTTACACCATCCTCCATCATCCAGCCGACCTAGCCACTAAAATTATTTATTTTGTCCTTTCAATTTTGAATTATCCCTTGAATTAAGGCCGATTTGGACCTGAGCGAGATTTTGCGATTAATATGCATAATATGAGCACATTTAGAGCCCTCCCATGCACAAAACATGGAGCACATTTCATGTATAAGCTTGCGCAAATTCAAAGTCGACCACATGCATCAATGTATTCACCTTACTTATCAAGTCGGCTAAGCAGAAGAATGTTGAGGGTTAGGCTCATATAAGATGGAGCAAGACACTATATTGCAAACAATGAATGACCATAGCTTATATCTTTATTTCAAACTTCATTTCCAGTCATATTCAGACATTAACATTTTCTGAGATAGCTATCAAATCATGCTCAAACAGTAAATATGAAATATTACATACTACATTCGCTGCCACAGACTTATATCAGACCTGGAACAGTTCACATACAGCTGATATGGCACTCAATACTGCTGATATCATGTACAGCACCCCTTCTAATCAGATGCAGACTTGTATGGCATCATTTTCTATGCATTCCTGGCTGATACGGCATTAACCAAGCATTTGCTGACTAGTACAAACCCTTCCTTGGCATACATGATTTGACCTGGGTCTGTACGGCACACTTCAGCAGGGACTCAAACTTGTACGGAAGCCTTGGTTTCATTGTTAATGGAGAAACCGCTCTGCTAGCAAGCCAATCAGACTTTAATCTCCACTTCGTTCCCAAACTCAAACTCACAGTTTGAACTCTTTCTGGCAGATTGCAGCAATGCCGAATAGATGAATCAGCTAACCCAAACAATCTGGTTTACTTTAGTGCTCAATCAGAATCCTCCTGACTGTGTCTTCCAACAGCGAGGAGAATGTTATTTGCAAGGGGCTACATCCTCACAAACCTGGAAATTACCTTCCCAAGAAGTCACCAACATTCATTCATTCAAGCATGCTGAAAGTGAGTGCTTCAATCTCTTTTATAATGTTCTCACAAGAGCTCTTTCACTCGGTTAACCAATGTGGGATAAAACATTTCTTCGTGAATAAGCCCCACAAAAGGACATAAAGGCCCCCCTTTTAAAACAACGTTGTGCAACTAGGCCAAGGGGTACAATTCACTTAAGTCTTAAAGTGACAATAGACTTAAGTAACTAAAATCAAAATATATTTCTTTTAAATTTACCCCATCCTCTTTAATTAAATAAAGGCCACTTTAAACTTGCACTTTATTTATTTCATTTGGCCTTAAATAGTCCCTTTATTAATAAATTAAATTAACGATAAAGTTAAATATTTAATTTAACTTTATAAGTTAATAATTTATCGTTAATTAAATATTCCCGGACTATAGCAACAATTGAAATAATCATCAGAAACAACTCCACTAATAATGCTATAAATAGTCACTTGGCCAGCTGATCTTGACGATGCCCAACACTGACTTACTAAAAATAGTAAGTATCTGAAAACCATACCAAATCATCTCGGAATCGCTTGAAACTGAAACTGTCTAGACCAAATATTCTCAAGATCCCTTTAATGCCCTGGTTAGCCTATGGGACCATGGATAAATAGGTTAACAACGACATCAAACAACACGTGCTAGAAAAGGGGACATTACACTCCCAGGTGTCTCTTGAGGGGTGGGGAGACTTGCAGGAGCCTCCCGTTTGAACACGTCAAAAAGCATTTGAAATTTTAATTTTTTTAATTTTGAGTGCTTTTTGGGGGTTGGGGGGTAACCCTAATTTGACATGGGCCTCACCCCTTCCCCCAATGCAATACAAAGCCACTAAAACTACTGATTTCATTCACATTTCTAATTCTGATTTTTTTAACCAGCTAGTTGAAGAGGAGAAAAAACTTAGAAATCTTCGTATTTGGATTTAGTATTTCAAATTTTGCTATTTTATAATTTTACTAATTTCCTATAGTTTCATTTGAAATGTAATTCTTATATTGTTATACATCTTTTCACAACTAGTTTTTCAAGTACTATAAGTATATGTATAACTATATCAGCACCATCACCCTGCTACCGCCGTCCTCCCACCATCCCCAAACTTAGGCCCTTTGTCCCCCCGTCCCCAACGGCCGTGGGACATTGAAAATAAGGATCAAGCTCCCCCCTTCACAAACACAAACCTCATCAATTATTCCCTTTCTCTGCCCTGAAAATGCGAATTAGGCCTGAGTTTAGTTCTGAATTCTTATGTTGCAAAATCTGAGTTAAATGCCCTAGGTCTCCTTCCACTGTTGATCTGATTTTTTTGTGCTTGAAAGTCTGAGTTTTCATGCCTCAGGTCTGAGTTTGATGTATTCAAGTCTGAGTTTCTACCCTCAAGGCCTGATTGCTAATGCCCTCTAAGTCTGATCCTTTATTGATTTGATATCTGATTGTTTTACAAAGTCTGATTTGTAATGTTTTAGGTCAGATCTGGCCTGTATCTTTATTGAACCTTTTCTCCCCTTGAGCCCTTCATATGCAGAGCACATTTCAAGGGTTGCCTTGCACAAAAGACCTTGAGCAGTTTAGCTAGCTTGTGTGCACAAAATTATAGCAGATTTCCAACCTTGCCCTGCACAAAATGACACATGAGCGCATTTCAAGGTGTAGCTTGCATAAAGCAATGTAGGGTGGGATTAGGATGTTGCTATGCACAAGTTTAGACTCAGACAATTTCTTATCCTCCCTCTTGCTTTGAGTGCACATGTAAGGATGCCTTGCACCAAATGAAACCCTTTGACATGAGTGTAATTCAAGGCTAGGTCTGCACAAAACATGGAGTGCAAATAGAGGGTTGCAATGCACAAGCTACTAGCATGAGCTTATAAGAGAACCTTGATTGCACAAGATGAAATGCAAGATGAGTGAGCACATTCACTAGGGTCCCTTGCAGTGAAAGGAGGAACGCATATGGAGGGTAGCACTGCATAAAAGACTTTGAGCGCATTTGCTATCTTGGACTGCATAAAAGTTAGGGCTGCATTGAGGAGTTGGCATGCACAACCTTATACATGCTCAAGGGGGGTTGAATTTACTTAAACCAAATTTTATCGATTTCTACTCTTGGGCAGGATTTAGGAGTTGCCTTGCACAACTTGATGCAAGTGGAGCAGGATTCTAGGGTGAATATGCATGGAGCAAATTTTAGCCCCTTGTTTGCACAAATGTGTTGATTGAGCGCACTTGCTATGATGGTTTGCATAAAAATCAATCTTACCTTGGGGATTTTGATGATGTCTTGACAAAAGTTCACCCTTAAGCACATATGGATGAGTGTTCATGCACAAACAAGGTTAGGTGAGCGCATATTAGGGGTAGGCATACAATGGCGGGATATAAGGGTAGGCTTGCACAACAAGGATAGCGCATAAGGCAAGGTTGCACAAATTGATGCCTTGAACCAAAGTTTGAAAACTCGGACTTGGCAGCCCAAAATAGGACTCAGGAATTGGCACGAACTTGGCAAAAAACTCAGCTAGGACTTGGCAAAAAAAAAACTGTAGTTTTACAAAAAACAAAAAAAAATTAATGCATTTAAAGAACATAAAAGCCTATTTTGATTATCAATTTTTCATAATTCAAACATTGCACATGTCATATGATCTTTAAATACTTAATATTTGAAATTTCATAATTCATACTCAATAACTAGTGGGGGTTTAGGAGTGGAGGCCGTAATGGGTTTTAGGGGCGTCAATGATAAGATGCACAAGGTGTTAGATATGAGAAAAAACCAATGATAGAAAGGGTGCGGGGAGATGCGCTTGTGTTTCCTTGAAAATGGACAAGTTTGAACCATAATATGAAGAAATGGACATTCGTAGACCTATTTTGAGCACCAAACAGCAGAATGAAATGAAAAAAAAAATGCCTGTTTTAGTTGTCTAGACATTTCCAAGCAAACGCAAGAGTCCTAGGTCGAGACTTGCGAGTCCAACCCTAGGATTTGCGTGAGTCCTTTGCAAAAACTTGTGCATTTTTTGCGGCGACTCGGCAAGATGAGGCTTGTGAGTCCTTGATGAGTCGACTCGACTCACCACGAACTCGCAAGTCCCGCAAGTCCTGGTGAGTCCTAGCTGATTTTTCAAAGTATGCCTTGAATGAATTTGATCACTTAGACTCAAAATTATCCCCCCTTTTGAGCACATAGGAAGGGTTAGATTGCAGTGGCAAGTTTAGGGGGGTCATGTGCACAAACATGGAGCACATTTTGAGGGAGCCCATTGCACAAAATTTGTAGCGCATTTGAGGGGGTTCATTGGAATGGTGGGTTTAGAGGATAGGCTTGCACAAATTTATACATGCAACAAGGGGGTTAAATTTTACATAATCAAATTTTCATCCTCCATGGGTGCAAATCTAGCCCTCAACTGCACTAATTTATACATGAAATATCCCCTTGACCTAACACACAGTCAATTTTCAAATGACAACATGGGGGGTAGGGCTTGACACCAATTCACAACTTATCCCCCTTGACCCTACACAAGTTTGTACATGCTAGGAGGGAGTTGACCCCTTAGACAAATTTTGATGATTTCCCCCCCTTGGGTCTTGTATTAGGCAAATTTTTAATTCATGACCTTAGGTGCTATGCTTGTAGTTCCTGACGAAACTACAAGCAACTTAGCACTCGCTACTCAATCATCAACTCCTAATGACATCCTACACCCCTAGCAACTTGACAACTTTCAACATTGACAACATGACAACTTCAGCAACTTACCTCAATCCTAAACTAAACAAAATAAACCTTCTCTCACTAGCAAAGGCTAACAAGTACGACCATTGCTAGGCTAAGACCACTCCACTAGAACACCTAAGCGAAGCAAAAAGTGGGGAGTCACCATTTGCAATGGGGCGTGTATGTTTGCAACATAATAGTATGCTCTCAATCCCAAATGGTATGCTACAAGACCTAGGAGTGTGACAACATCTCACGATGAAGAGTTGAAATAAGGCTTCATGAAGACCCTTAGGAAAATTTATATTGGAGAGAAATCTTCTTTATATCGCACGTAGTGGCTTACATTTATCAATTTTTGTGGTCCAACCTTCAGCAAAGCAGAGGCAATGTCGGATGAAGCTACATGCTCAAACTAATCTTATTGAATGGTGGATGTGGTATGGCAAGGATGCACCAGAGTTGAGGTTATTGTTATCACAAAAGATCGCACCCTTGCTAAGCTATCAACTCAGCAACCTTGTGAAACATGGAAACAACCCCGAAGTGTGGGACCTTGCGCAAGGGGGTTGAATCTCCGGAGAAGGCCGACCTCCTTCTCAATCCAAGGTGCAGGTGTTGAACCAACTCAACACTTTAAAACTAACTCCTAAGTCTACCCTAACAACTTGCAAAGGTAAAAGAAAGAGAGAATGCTTGAAATGAAAGGGGGTGATGCACCAAGAAGAGATCGTTTCTCTCCCTACCGAAATGGCACAAGGAACCAACTAAAAAACCCAAGAGATGCACAACTTCAATTGCATAAGTGACCCAAACACATGTATGGAGGTTAGAATTTGCTAAGTGTTAAGAGGGGAGAAGGATTCCCACAAGTCACACTCAAAAAACAAGTTAACATAGCATAGATGGAGAGAAAAGCCACAAGACATACTCCTATAATGAAGGTAAGAAAGCATACACAGCATACATATGTTAGAAGAAGGCAAGAATAGTGATTTTCAATTAATCATAAGGCTAAAAGCCAATCTTACAGTTGCAGAAATGCAAAAATAATTACAAGTCTTTAAGAGAAGAGAAGAGCATAAGAAAGCTCAAGCCACCAGGTAGAGAACCCTTTCCAATGAGGCTTAAAATCCATTATATAGAAAATGGTCACAAGGGTGATCATGACCCCTGCATGTCAGTCTGGAAGGGCAGGGAAGTGCATGCACTTGGCTGGTACATGCAAGCAACCTAGCCATACCCACAAAGGGAAACCTTGAGAAGGTGGATTGACTGACCTTCCAAAGTCAGAGTATGCAGTCATGACACAAGTCACCAAGCATGGCCCCGTACCTCCCTTGATGGAAATCCTGCCAAAAAAAAATGCACCCCTGTGGATCCACAAAATAAAGTGCATTAGTCACCAAAACTGTCAGAGCATTTAAAGCCTTGAGTGTCGATCACGCCATCCAGAAGTGTTGCCAGCCGGAAGTAAGCTTGGAAGACTTCGGAGACCTGGGTCACCGTAGTTGGGGAACTTCAGGGACCCGAGGTTGAAGAACAAGGAACTTGGGTACCTGGGGGTTCCGGAGTTTCGGGGTTGAAGAACAAGGAACTTTGGAATCTGGGGGTTCCGGAGTTCCGAGGTTGAAGACATAGGAACTTCAGAGACCTGGGTCACCAAAGTTGGGGGAACTTCACTGACTTGGGTCACCGAAGTTGGGAAGACTTGGGAACCTGGGAACTTCGGGGTTCCAGAGTTCTGAGGCAAGAGAACAAGAGACCGAGGAAGGGAACTTCGGAACCTTGAGGTTCCAGAGTTCCGGGAAAGAGAGAGGAAGAGAAGGCTTGGGAAAGGAACTTCCGACAAGACAACACTTCATACTTTATGATTCCATCGTCTTCTCCTGGATCAAACTAGGGCAGCGCTGGTCCATGGAACATATCTCTGATCGGTTCTCATTGATGGACCAAGGGTGTCATAAAAATGACAACATTTTTGGCGAATTCTACGGGATGTTTGCCTGCTAAGCATGAAGTCCAGAAGCCTTAAGCATCCATTGGGCACTGAGTCATTGAAAAGACCCAAAACATGTGTGTGCCATCACTTGGAGGAAAACTGAAAACTAGAGCATACACCCTCTTAAGGAGAATGCGGCATGTGCATAAGCACTTATGAAAGCAAAACAACCTCTAGTCTAATATTTACATAGTCATCGACACCCTCTTTAGAAGCAAGGCTTGAGATGAATCCCATTCACTGGAATTGGAAGAACTTCGCCATCAAGCTTGGAGAGATGAAATGCATTGGCCTCCTTGCAACTAGTGATGACATATGGACCACTCTAGATAGCATCAAATTTGGAGTGTCGCCCAGCTTTGGCTCTATCTGCATCCCACTTGAGAACTAGATCTCCCTTTTTGAAGACCCTATTAGTAGCCTTTTTGTCAAAAACCTTCTTGACCTGCCCTTGACGAGTCTCAAGTGTATGCATAGCCTTACTCCTAACCTCCTCTAGCTCCATCAGCTTTGCTAGCCTTACTGTCATGGCATCATTCTCTATTAATTCCAGCTGATGTGCTAGTTCAAGAGAGGGTAACTCCAAGGAAGTTGGGAGTCGTGCTTCCTTCCCATATACTAGCATGAAAGGGGAGTTACCAATCGCCCTCTTGGGTGTGATCCTGTCAGCCCATAAGGCTGTCCTCAACTTAGTGTGCCATGTCCTCCGATTGTCTTCAATTGTCCTTTTAATTATCCTAATGAGGTTCTTGTTGGAAGATTCAGCTAAGCCGTTACCCTAAGGGTAATAGTTGGATGATGTCTTCAAGTATACACCATGCTTAACTTTCCAAGAATTGATTTGGGTTCCAACAAATGCCCTGGTATTGTCTGATATGATGGTGGAGGGGAGACCGAATCTTGTCACAATTCCCTCAAGGAATTCCATCATTGAGGCCTCAGTGGCATCCCTCAATGCGACTGCCTCCGTCCACCTAGTGAAGTAATCTGTTGTGACCAAGATCCACTTATGGCTAGCACTAGAAGGTGGGTTTATCATGCCAATGAAGTCTAAACCCCATTGGGCGAACGGTTGATTTGCTTGGATGGGATGAAGAGGTAGGGCAGCTAGTCTTTGCTTCTCAGAGAAGAGAGCACATTTCTTGCAATTCCTCACCCATCTATGTGAGTCACTGAATAAGGATGGCCAATAATAACCAGCCCTCATTATTTTGATAGTCGTAGTCCTTGTAGAGAAGTGGCCCCCTGAAGAGCCATCATGAAATTCCTCTAGCAATCTGCTGACTTGGTTATGCTCGATGCATCTTAGTAAGACTCCATTAGAGTCTTTTCGGAAAAGAATGTCATTCAGTAAGGTATAGGGAATGGACTGCAACCTGAAGTGTCTTCTTTTGGTTCGGTCCAGACCTTGGGGGCACCTGCCTTCCATTAAGAAGGTGGTCATGTCACTTAACCAACTGAATTGAGTGTTGTTGCCAGTTGGTTGATCCTCTTGCAAGACAAGGGCGACCTCTGAATTAGTCTTAGAAGATGAGACAAGCTGTTCACATAGGCCCCCGCCTCTTACAAGATTGATGATCTTGATGTTGATGTCATACTCCATGACCTTGGTTATCCATCCAGCCCTCTTCTCACTGATGTCCTTGTTTAGAAGGAAATTTTTGACACTTGCATGCAGAACTAAGAGCTGGATCCTATTGTTGGACAACATGTGTCTAAACTTTTTTAATGCCCTTACAACAGTGAGGACCTGCTTCTCTACATAGCTATATTTAAGCTCATAGTCCTTTAGTCCCTCACTAAAGAAAGCAATAGGTTGCTCCAAATTGTCATTGTTCAGTTGTGTTAGGACAGCTGAGATACTGGATTCTCCTTCGAAGGTATAGAGGATAAAATCCCTTTCATAATTAGGATTGACAAGGGTAGGGGTTTGGGCAATTGCTTGTTTGATCTCTTCGAAGCCGGCCCTTCCCTCCTTGGTCCAACTGAAAGCCAAGTTTTTCTTCAACATGGAAGTGAGGGGTTTTACCATGGTGGCAAGGTTGGGAATGAACCTCCTCACAAATTTGATCCTACCAAGGAAACTTTGCAGTCCTTTCTTGTGACTGGGGAGTGGAAGAGAAAGAATAGCCTTCACTCGCTTTGGATCAATGGTCAAACCCTCCTTGGATACGATGTGTCCTAGCAATCTTCCTTGATCAGTAGAAAATACGCACTTGCTTTGGTTCAAAGACACACCATACTCCCTGCATTTCATGAACACCTGCTCAAGATGACCAAGATGGTCAGCTGAATGCTTCGAATAAACAGTTATGTCATCAAGGTATACAAGCACAAACTTTGCTAATACACCCTTGAAAGCCATGTCCATTGCTCTTTGGAATGTGGCACCTGCATTGGTTAACCCAAAGGGCATTTTACAATAAGCATAGGTACCCCACTTAGTAGTAAACACAATCTTATATTGGTCTGATTCTTGGACCAAGATTTGATTGTAGCCTAAATACCCATCCAAGAATGAAAATCTTTCTGAGCCACTGACCTTTTGGAGAATCTACTCCATAGAGGGAAGGGGATAGTGATCTTTAAGGGAGGCTCTATTGAGATCCCTAAAGTCTACACATAGTCTAATCTCCCCATTCTTCTTCCTTACAGGGACAAGGTTGGCCATCCAGGAGGAGTGCTTGATAGGGAAGATGATATTGGCTTCTATGAGCTTGGTCAACTCCTTCCTCATTAGTGGCTCAATTTTGGGATTTATTGGCCTTTACTTTTGCCTAACTAGCTTTGCATCCGGGTTTAGCTCTATGGTATGCTGGGCTAAGCTAGGGTTAAAACCCTTCAAGTCTTCATAGGTCCAAGCATCTATGTCATCATACTCTTGGCAGAGCTTAACAAAGGCCTCCTGCTCGGTTGAGGAACACACCTTGCCCAAGTTCAAGGACTTACCCTCAGCAACAACAACTGGCTTGTAATCACCCCTCTTTGCAGCCAGGTTCATCTTCTTCTTCGACTGATCATCTGAGTTGAAAATGCCTTCCAAGGTAACTAGACCTTTACGCAACTTGTTGGAGTTGAGCTGCACGATTTGGTGTCCATATTGGTCTTGTAGCCTAGACTGATTTTTAGCAGAAAATTCTGCTTCATTTTGCAAGAAATTGACGATCTGTTGATCGCTTTCAAACACTTGCCAATTCACTTGATTGTCTGGGACAACAGGTCTCACAACAAGCCTGATGTATTGCTCCCTCTCACTTGCAACATGCGTTGGTATATCGAATTGAGCACCAACCGCTGCAAGCCTATCAACATGTTTGTTCTGACCCCTAGGAATGCTCTTGATATTGGAGGCCTCAAATCCTTCAATCAAGTCCCAAACCCTGTGTTTGTATGACTTGAGTAGGTTGTTTTTTGCTACACTTTGGGCTTGGATGTGTTTAACAACCAACTCACTATCTCCAAATACTGGCAAAGATCTAATCTTCTTGCTTTGCACAAGTTGGAGACCTTGGATCAAGGCTTCATACTCAGCGACATTGTTAGTGCAACCAAATTGAAGCCTAAAAGAGAAGAAATATTTCTCCTGCTCAGGAGAAACAAGTATCACCCCGACACCTGCACCATTCTTGTTTCTTGAACCATCAAAAAACATGTTCCATAACCCCTCTGAATCTCCTTGTGTCTGGATGAGGTTAGGAATAGGAGTATCCTCTTCATGGATACAATAGGTGCCAAGCCCAGTATCTTTAGTCTCAGCTAATGGATCAAATTGAAAAGTATTGGCCCATTCGTCCAGCAAGCAATCAGGAACCTCTTGCAAGAGAGTAGCAGGCTCACGTACAACACACTCCTCCCCTTCTTCATGCAAAGTGCAATTCATGTTTATAGGGCTAGGAGTGTAGGGCTCAATGTGGTTTTGGGCAATGGGCTCTTCCCTTATGGTGACCTTGGTACCATACCTTGTTCGAAATAGCATATGGGACTAGTTAGAAGACAGGTACCCACCTATCTTAGCTATGAAATCTCTAGACAAGCAGATGGCAAAGAAGGCAGGAAGGTCTATGATTGATATGTCTTGCAAGGCAGTGCAACCACGGCATGCATGCAAGGTTACCTTCAAATTTTTTACCACCCCTACAGTCTTAATAGAAGTGACATCTAACTGGACCACCCCTTTGGTCACAGGTTCGTATTCTATGCCAAGAAGATCAGCTACCTTCTTAGGCATGACTGAGCTACTAGCTCCCGAATCTATCATGCAGTTGTGAACCAAGTTGTCTCCTATGATCAAGGAGAGATAGAAAGGGGGAGGCTTGCTGATCATGCTTGAATCTTCCTCCTCCTTAGGTCGCACCTGTTGTCCTCATTTTTGTTTCCAAAAATGAAGGACCACTACGGTGAAATTTTTATAAAAAAATAAAAAAATTTATTCTATGGCACGCTTCCCGAGGCAGAATTTCGACTAATCCTTGGACTGGCTTAATCCTCATTTCATTCTCGAACTACGTTTCGAATTTTGTCCAATTCTGGGTTCGTTTGCTATGCCTTT